>NC_139938.1:18906820-18969320 GCF_963514095.1 Eutrigla gurnardus
ATTATCAAAATAGTTGTCAATTAACTTCTTGTCAACTGGTCGAATAATTTCTACACTAAATTGTTAACTGAAAAGCTTCTTGCTTGCCGGTTAAAGGGACGGAAACTCTTTGTTGCCCACAAAAAATAAAATGTAAATCAACGTACCCTTTTAGAGGCCAGGTACTCCATCCCTCTGGCCACCTGGTAGGCACAGGACAGCAGGTCTTTGAAGGTGAGCTGCTCCTCAGGCACCTTGGTCACATCAAAGGTGTAGTCCATGCCTGGGGGTCTCCGGGCCCGCAGGTACTCCCTCAGACTTCCTTTGGAGGCGTACTCCACCAGCACATACAGGGGCCCTTAAGGAGGGGGGAACACACACAGGATGAAGGACGGGGTTGTTTCTATTGTCGTTCTAGCCTGGAGGTTTGGGACCACCATCATTGAAACACATACTAAATTAGTTGTTTGTTGAGATTTTCACTAACAAGGAGGGTTTGGGAGGATGGTAACCCTCTGTTGAAGCAGACTTAAAGGAACTCACCATCCTGTGTGCAGACCCCCAGCAGGTTGATGATGTTCTTGTGTTTGTCCATCACCTTCATCAGCTCCATCTCCGAGATGAGGTCTGCCAGATCTTTGTCGGTGGCGTCATCTTCAGGGACACATATACTTTGTTTAGAAAAGACAGCCGACTTAAACTGATCTCTAGAAATGTTTTTTTTTGTGTGTGTCTGGATCATTTCCTACCTTTGAGCATCTTAACCGCCACAGTGGAGGCCGGATCCTGAGAGTCCTTGTTGATGCTGTAGGCCTCGGCTCTGACCACCTGACCGAAACAGCCCTCGCCTAGAGGTTTACCCAACGTTAAACTAGAGAGAGAGAGAGAGAGAGAGAGAGAGAGAGAGAGAGAAAGTTAGCGAAAATTTGTGTGTCCAAATGAAAACTGTACAAATCCATAATTTGGGGCTCTGGTTCCTTAAAACATAGGTTGGGTAGAGCCAAAAGCGTAGGCTTGTTTCTTTTTAGGTCGCACAAATGAGTCCCAGAAGCCAAACTAAACTTAGTGAAGAAATACTCTATTTCCAGGAACATTTAAACTAAACTCTGTAAACACATCTCTTTAATAATGTCAAGCATACGAGCAGAGTGTAATTTCTTTGCAGATGATGACAGAGTTTATTCTAACTTGCAGACAACTTACTTATCTCTCGGGAACTCCCAGTCGGGGTCGTAGGGCAACTCAAACTCCATGACTCCAGCCAGCATGGGGGAGCAGCTGGACGAGAGGCGAGCCACCCTCATAAGAGACGCACTGGACTTCCCTGACGAGTTGGACTCCACAGAGTACTGAAGGAAAGAGATACACATAATTTAGTCATCAGGAACATACATGGTCTCTAGTGTGGCTGCTCAGAACAACATTTCTTTCCAAAGTAAGAGAAGATAGACTTTAATGCATAGGGCGCTGTACCTGTCTCCGAAGAGGAAACTTGGAGAGCTTCTGGACGGGGAGGGCGTCAAACGGCTCCCTTCTGGGGTGGACCTGCATTCGACACAACACCACGATGACAATGGCCATGATGAGAGCCAGGAAGCCACAGGCGTAGATGATGATGTCGGTGTACTTGGTCTCCATGTTGTCCATAGCGACCGCTGCTTCCTCCTCTGTAGGAAGAAGGAGATCATTCAAATATATATTCGTTTTTTTTTACCAGATCAAAGTTTGTCTGTACCAAGGTATCATGCATGGATCATCATGCATCTTTTTCTGACAATTGGTGCAGAATTTGGCGGTAAAGGTAAACTTTACCTGAGAGGACGACGAGCCAGGCGGACTGGTGCGCGAACCCGATCGAATTTCCAGCCAGACAGGTGTACTCTCCTGCATCCTCCATGGTCACTTTGGAAAGGTAGAGGACCTCCACCTCTGACATGTTCAGACTGCCGGTCTGCACAATGCGGATGCAGAGAAAATGCCATTAACCATTTATTATCCAACATCATTGCGATACAACTTCTTTTAAAACTGGAGGCTTTGACTATGCTTCAAAGTCATGCTACTTTTCTGGGCACCTTTATGTCGGGGAATCGGTTTGTAACCCTATCACAGCAGATAAAGCAAGTTGGACCAACCTTGAGGACTCTGACGTAGGGCGTCCCATCAGAGCCGTATCGGCTGCCGTTCCTTTCTATGTGTTTGAGCCACTGGATGTGAGGCTGGGCATCGCTGTAGACTTTACAGTGGAACTGGACATCGGTGCCCACAACTGCTGTGGTGTTGGCTGGCAGACCGGCCTGCAGAATGGGCCTGTGTGGGGAACGCTCTGTGTCGGGGAAGAAAATCAAAGGAGATGATGAGCAAAGTAGGGAGGGGAGAGATGAAAGACAGCAGCATAGTCGGTGCTTAAAGACTCCCTGCAGTTCAAAGGTGATTCGGGGACACGGAGCCTGAGATTTAACTGATCTGCCAAGCTTGGTTTAACGAAATTCCCCTGTCACCGGGAGTCCACCCAGGCAGGACAGACAGTGGGGGGGGACTGGAATCATAGGGAGCTGTGGCTGAAGAATTCCAGACATTTGGCTGTCTAACAGTCGGCAAACATGACCGCTTTGTAAACAAGCTGTCTAAAATATGCCCAGCAGTTGTCACTGTCACATATAATGTGTTTGCATGCTGGCACACAAGAGTAGAAAATGTCATTTTGGGGATAGAAAATTGGTTCCATTAGCATGGCTCTTTGTCAGCTGGTTGCCGGGGCTCTCTTTGATCTGTGGTTACTCTCGCTCTCTGATCTCGTTAGTTGTCTCGTTAGTCTTCTCCCCCCGTCGACGGGGACGGAAACTGACCCCGCGGCGGAATGGGATGGCGAACAAATGAACAAACAAACCGCAGCCCTCCTCGATCTCCCGTCACAGGTCAGGTAGAAAAGTGGTGTGGACGCCTGACCGTCCACTTCCTGCCCAGGCGCCCCTGTCACCTTCAGCTCGCCCCCTCCCCCGCCCACCGCCGCCTATCCCCTACCTCAGACTGGTGGCTTTTATTTGATGGCATGGTGTTTTTTCAGCCACATTGCAAAGCATTCAAACTCGGATTCAAAAAATAAACTCTCTCGTCTGTTTTGCTTAATTCAACCCAAAATCTTTTCACACGCACTCTCCAACATGTGTCCAGTCAGCGCTAGTTTTCTTACCCAGGACATCGAGGACGTAGCTGTGAGCGATGGAGCCGTATCTGTTCTCCACCATGCAGGTGTAGTTTCCTCTGTCTGAGGGAACGACACTCTCCATCACCAGGCTCCAGTGCTGGTGTCTCAGCTGGTCAAAGAAACACACAAATTACATCAGCATGAATCGACACACACAAAAATCACTGTGAGCTCGACGTAAAAAGCCAGTGGTCGTTTCTAATTTAGCCTTCGGGAGGTAAGAGCCATCCTCACCTTGATGCCCCCGATGCGGTGCTCTCCCCTGAATTCACGGCCATTTTTGAGCCAGCGGATGTTCGGCATGGGGCTACCCATGGCCGGGCAACGGAACTTCACCGTGTTGCCGGCAGGAACGGCGTACAGCTTCTTCTCCATTCGCTGGGGATGAGTCCAGTAGGGACCTGCATGGACAAAGACCAGCCAAGTTAGTCAGGGAGAGTTCTGATGAAGCCTGCAGGTTGAGTTTCTAATTCTATCAAGGAACAACAACAACAACAACAACAACGCACCTCTGGAGAAGTAAACCTGGTCGTTTTCGATCTCGGCCGATGAGTCGTCCAAATTGTTGTCCTCATCGTCATCATCGTCCCCTGACCCCAGCGAGTCTGGAACCAATGATGGCAAATTTAAAACAACCTCTCGATTATTGTTTGCTCTATAACCAATTAGTCCAATTAGTTAAAAATGCTCATTGCAACAGCAAAGAAGTTCACTGATTCAAGTGATGTAATGCAATATAACGTTTGGCAGCCATATTGAAGGTCCGGAGCAAAAAGGTGATTGCTCAAGTATATAACATTATCTTTAGATATTACCTGACATGAAACACAAATCTTTGAATCAATAAAAACAACAGTCAGCTACCAGTATCGGTTCCCTTACCCGCCACGGTGATGGTGAAGTTCCTCACAGGCTCTTTTGTTCCCCGGAGAACGCACACATAAACGCCGGAGTCCTCGTACGTCATGTCTGTGATCTCCATGATGGCCCCGCGGATCTGGATGCGGGGCGTGGGCAGGACCCGGACCCCCTCCTTGTACCAGTTCACCGCCATGCCGGGTCGGGTGCTCGCGTCACAGCGCAGTTTCAAGACGTTGCCCGGCTCTAGCAGAAGATGTTCTGTGGTGTCCTCACTCAGGTCCTCGAGAACAACTGTTAAAACCAAAAAAAAAATGTTGAGTCTGTTTTTTCTTTCCTTCATATTTCACTCTTTCCCACAGATGTCAGCAGGTTATTTCTTCATCTCCCCTCTAAAGCAAGTAGCCGTCCCCTCAACTATGACCTTCAACACTCCAGCCTTTTTATCTCCTCTCCCTACACTCACACACACAATGAAATCACCATGGAGACCAGGAGGCCTGACCGACCCGCACACACCCCTCCTCCTCTTCATCTTTTTGTTCCCTTGTGGATTATTGTGGGACTGAGAGCAATCTAGCTAACACTGCAAACTCCCTCCCAGAAAAAGAAAGAAAAAGAGAAAGTGAAGCTAATGAACATGTTGCAGTGTGACAGTGGACGGAGAGTAAATCTGAGGGGCGGTGAAGGTTCACTGGAGATCTAAGTGAGCGACGGGAGGAGAGGAGTTCATTACGACCCCGGGAGGAAGACGAGCCCACAAAGATCTGTCTTCAACAGATCTGACTTTTTCAAACCTATTCTTTACTGCTTAAACTCCCGGATCGTCAATATTTACAGGAAATTGCAATCAGGGAAAAGGTACAGCAACTAAAACATTCTGTGGTTTTATAGATCTCACTTTGATTTCCAAATATTTACACATAGATTTTTCCGAAATGAGAAAGAAGTTACCTGATGGGATATCAGCAGCACTGAGGTCCTTAGTTTGAGCGATGATGGTGCCTGTGGACGGGAGGAAAGAAGGGTTAGGATATAATGTGATAGATACTACATTGTATAACTCAAAACACACAAAAACTAGTACGATAATGCCGACAAGAGTCTCTCACCAGGAAGGACCTCCAGCCACGCAGACTGCATGGCCTGCACCGCCGGCCCTGCGTTGGTGCTTTCGGCCATGCAGATGTACTCTCCGGCATCCTCTAGACGGATGTCGGAAAGATGCAGAGTGTTGACCTTGGACGCGTTGCTCTCCAGGGCCTGCACGGAGGAGATATGTTGAACCCTCTCTAATATCCAACATGATGGGGACTGCATCAAAACATCTGATGTATTCTCACCGTCAGAGCCCTGAGGCGAGGCGGGTTTCCCTGGCTGGCCATCTCCGTCTTCAGCCACTGCACCTTGGTGGACGCCGGCCTGTGGACTTTACACACCAGTGTCGCCTGACCACCCAGCAGCCCCGTGGTGTTTTCTGGGTAACCCGGCACTATCAGAGGCCTGGAGGCCCGAAGACCTGGGGAACAAAAAAATCATAGTTTTAGATATCGTGGAGGAATTTCACCTCCTTTACTCTTATAATACCAGAGGATCAAGTTATGCTTATGTCACAGAATAAAGGAGTCTGGAGTCTAAATAAGCGACCACAGAGCTCCTTGGTTTGCTCTCGAGAGAACATGAGAAAAATGGTCAAAACAGTGGTTTCAGTTTACGGCTAAAAAGGTCCGACAACAGAAGTACACCATGTTCCTTCACAGTCGCTGTCATTCAATGCAACCGGAGAACCGGCTGATAGAGTGCCCCGATAACCCCCGGCTGCCATCGTGTCACCATCAGCCACAGTGCCCCCCATTCACACTTGGGTCACTCGCCCACTTATATGCTCGCCCGCTCGCTCGTTGGAGCATATGTGCGCCTTGGCCGGGAAACCTCGCTCGCTGCTCAGTCACTCAGAACGAGCAATTTTCCACAGCAATTTTCTGTCTGATTGCTTCCTGCAAAGCGCTTAGTGAAAAGGCAATCTGTTCCCTTGTCGGAGTGAAGTGCTTTCAGGAGAGCAAACACACACACTCTCACACACACACACACACACACAGGGCTACACACTTGTGAGTGGAAAATCAGACATGCTGATTGGGCAAAGCAGGAAAACAAATTAAAAGAAACGCCGGGTGATGGATGGTTTTAATGTGAACACACTCATCTACTACCGTCCGTGTCCTTCAGGGAAAAAAAGGATGGCAACTCAAACATTTTGTGGTTTTCATAGAACACACAACTTTTTCTGTTACCTGCTGGGATATTTTCAGGACTCAGGTCCACGGTTTGAGAAGTGATGGGACCTGTGGAGGGAGAAATAAAAAGGTTAGAATAGAATGTGATACTTCGTCTTGGTAGGTTACATATTTTTAGTAGAACGGAGATAAAAGTTACACACAAACTCTAGTAAGACACACACACTTGCAGTCCTGCTAATGAACTTGCAGGGACGGGTCCGCTGCCCCGGAGTTGAACTCGCGGTGGAGTGTGAATTGTCACCCAGAGGCGAGGGGGCAAACAAAACACAACACAAACAAAACCGCTGAGCCATCGGCCGACCGGCCGGCCGCGGTGCGCTGGCAGAGCGGAGCGGGACAATGAGGAGTCTCATGTCCCTGACCCGGGATCAGACCAGCGGGGCTGTGGGTCCGCTTTATGGAACATCTCTGAAATCATTCAGGTGTTATTTGTTCCCATGGAGAACAGCGGAAGTTTCATCCAATCGGCTTTAATTCTAAGGGCCATAACTCTTTATTCTAAGTAAGCAATTAATAGGTGATTTATAACATTTTGGAAATATGAGCACTTTTTAAAGTGTTTGTAAATAAATACAAACCCGAATTAACAAGAATACTACTAACTAGAGTACTCCACTCTGTGATCAAACCCACAAGAGGTGTTTGAAAGCCCCTGAAGAATTCTCTAGTAAGTGGACCTTGAGTCGCACAACCGTTTCTATGGTGAAGAATGAACCTTTAATCTGGAATCATAACATTTGATTCCATACTTTGTTAGCGATCACTCATCGCCTGTTTATGCAGCAGCCACAGATGCCTGATATATGAGAAGTTATAATAAACACAGATGCACTCCTTTAAAAAAAAAAAAAATGCCAACCCACTTAGTCTGTGCAGAGACACCAAAGCAGAAGACGGACACTCTGTTCAGTGCTATTAACAACACTTTGTGATGCTATTCAAAAACGTTTCCATTCTCTCTTTAAAAAAAAAACAAAATGTGCCAACCAAACTTTGGCATCATCTGTGTATATTTCCTGATTTTCTCTCGGTGTTGTTGTTTAAACGAATAGCAGCCAAAAGCTATTTAAGCGAGCTAGCTAAGTACAGGAAAACCTATACTCAGAGCTTTTCTGTAATCTGTAATGATGTGGCAGAAAGCAGGACTGATTTTCAGGGAGGGAAGAAGAAAAAAAAAACATCGGAGGAGTCTGATTCCTCGATTTAGCAGCATTTGGTTAGTAACATTAGATGTATAATTATATTTAGCATCATGAAGAAGGTGACTGAGAATACTTCAATGTTTCTTCTTTTTCATCCTGAACTATCAGGACCCCTTTGACCCCTCCTCAGCTGGACTCCTCTTTGAACTCTTTTAACTGACATCAAGGGGGAGTTTATCTCACCACAATCGTCACTAAAAAATTGCGTGAATTTCCACATCTGGCTCGGCTTTGGCTCACTAAAGGGGGTTTTGATCATTCTTTGCGATCACAAAATCACAGATTTGTGGGAAAACTCCGAAGCACAGAGTTGCTGCAACATGCAAAGAATTAAAAGCAATGTCGTTCTTTTACCTGGGAGGACGGTGAGCCAGGCGGACTGGTGCACGGACCCGACTGAATTTGCAGCCAGACAGGTGTACTCTCCTGCATCCTCCATGCTCACTTTGGAAAGGTAAAGCACCTCCGCGTCCGACACGTCCAGATTGGCGGTCTGAATGTGGAAGCAGAGAAAGACATTAACTGTTAGTATCCAACACAGCAGATAAAGCAGGTTCCAATCTTTTGGACACAGATCAGATCAACTAAACACACTTTTAGCTGAAGTTGGACCAACCTTGAGGACCTGAACGTAGGGCGTCCCATCAGAGTCGTATCGGCTGCCGTTCCGTTCTATGTGTTTGATCCACTGGATGTAAAACTGGGCGTCGCTGGTGACCTTACAGTGGAACTGGACATCGCTGCCCACCACTGCTGTGGTGTTGGCTGGCAGACCGGCCTGCAGGACGGGCCTTTCTGGGGAACGCTCTGGGAAGAAAAAGGAGCAAAGTTCAATCTGGATCGACCTCGGCTCACCAAAGGGCGTTCGATCCTGTGCAGAAAATCAGGACGCTGCCTTTCACTTCATCTTCAACACTGCAAGATGCATGTTTTTTTTATGACCTTTAAGATCTTCCCGCCTGCTTCAACTCTTTACCCCATCCATCTTCAACATAAGTACACCTGAGAGGGTTTTCCTGCACGGTTGTCTGAGCAGCATGCCCCGGCTGGCCCTCGCATGGGGGCCCCAGAAGTACAAAGTGGGGAGCCCCTAACGGAGACGGAGGAGAGATGCCTCTGAGGCAACATCTCACTTTTGTCTTTCATCAATCCACACACACACACCAGTCCTTTTTAATGTGACTTAAAACATCGACTTCACAGCAAACGAGAAACAACGAATTTAAATTGTATTGAACAAGCGTCCTGATTACACCCTTAACTCACTGGAAACATTTGAATGGAGCTGACAATGGCTGACTTCTTGCATTGGCTACTGTTTGTAAAGCATCAATGAAAAAGCCCCCCGCAGCCCCTCCTCCTCATCCTCTACAGCTGGCACACAGCCAGGCAGATTTACACTTCCGAGCCCCAGGGCCTCGGACGGATCAGGTAGCTCAGTTTACGGCAGCAAAAACACTGAGAGCTTCTTTTTTTCACCCTCCTTCACTCCCTTCATCCATCCAAGACCGGACTGCAGCTTCTCTGTCATTTTTCCTGTCACCTAGACTTCCTCCGTGGCCACGGCTGCCAAGAAACTGACACTTTCTAAGAAGGGAAAGCTGGAGGGAAAGCTGGCTGATGGCAAAGGAAGATGCAATCGAAACAGACTTTTATCTGACTTTCATGCAACAAAATCCACCGAAAGTAAGGAAGGAAACCATCAGCAAAGCATCTTAAAATGCCAATGTTTTTATGGCGTCAGGCGTCAACATCTGCAGTGAAACAAAGGTTCACGTCTTACCTTCAGTCCTTCCTTCGTCGATGGCCCTGGCTAAGAGACGGTCCGTCAAACAGAGCAGGAGGACGCAAAACGTGCAGACCCTCGCCATCTTCTTCCTCGTGTGTTCTTCTGGTTTAAAAAAGGTAGGAGTGTATACGTCGGGAAGCCTGGAGTTGGCCTCACACTCCGGCCCCTGGCATCGGGAACTTCAGGAAACCCACAAAGCCCTCTAAATCTGGATCCTGCAGATGCAAAACAACCACAATGGGAGACGGTTATGTGCTGATCAGAGATCTGGCTGGAGAGGCGACTAAAAGACACAAACGTCTGTGCAGTTTTTAAATAAAAAAATAAAACACACACAATTGTTCAGACACATAGAAGGGTCTGTTTTGACTGTGAGCAGCTGTATTCTTAACCAGATGTCCTGCTCGCTGCCCCGCTCGTCGGCCCTTACATTGTCCAGGCTCTCCTGCGTCATGAATAAGGAGCGGGGCTGTTACCGCCTGTTGTTTGTCAATGGATGGCCCCGGCTCAGTCGGCCCCGGGATAATGGGCCCTCACTGGGGAAAAACACTTGAAACTTGCCAGGGAAGATAGAGTCTGAAGGAGCAACAGGAAGAGTTCAGGTGGAAACAGGTGACATGCTCACTGGAGCATCACACTGTCTTAATCTGACGCCGTTGTATGAACGCAAACCTGTGATACCCTTTGATGCCACAGTATAACTATCATATTGTTATTGATAAATGATAATATGATAAATGTCCATCACAGGGCCGAGGTGAGATCTTCAGATGTTCAAAACAACAAAAGTTTTACTTATTTTTACTACCAAATCATGAAGTTGGAATGAAGATTTGGGATCTTGACTGAAAAAAGTATACGATTCCTCAAAACACCGAAAAGTTATTTAAGAAAGTGTATCTGAATGCATAACAGTGTTTGAATATTAAATCTGTTTAACTTTAGAGGAGTGAAGTAAACAAACAACTTCCACAAATCCACATATATAAATAAATACCTTCCTATCCTATGAGATATTATTACTATTGCTGCTGGAAATAATACCCTAAAAACACTTTATTTGAGTCGCCTGCGAGACTGTCGCCATGAACCCTCATTCTGCACACAAACTATAAACTCCACAATACGAACACGGAAAGGAATAATGCAGCGATTTTTTCTGCTGCGAGTCGGGGCCAACTGCGCACAGGCGCCAGACCCCGGTGCGTGCGCTCCATGCGTGCAGGCCGCGCCCACACACACACACACACACCGTTTAAACAACCAGTCTGTTGAATGAAACGTATTCTTTCTCAATTAAGGGGCTGGAGGGAAAGAAAAAAAAAACGTTTTTTCTCCTGCTGCTGCTAATTCCGCTGGCACGCTGCTGCAGCCAAAACACTTCTACTGCTTTTTCTACTGTTTCTACTCAGAAAGAGAGGGGGGGGGGCTTTTATTTATTTTATTTTAACGTACTGTATCTTTTCTGACACATAAATCACACTCTATGAATCCGTCATATGCACATTAAGACCTCAAACGGCCCTATAGGTTAGAATAAACCAAGAGTTGGATCTGTTCACGTCACACTGCTGTCAGTCAGTCAATGCGATCAATTCAACGGGGTCTGACGAATCATGGGATCTCTCCAAGAAACCAGGCAAATTAAATAATTAAGAACACAGAATAAAAAAGAGGATTTTGCTGCAGATGTGTCTGATCGGGGCTGTTGGCGTGCACGGTGTGTATCAACTTCAAGCGCGTGCAATAGTAATTACATTTAATAGACGTGATTTTTTTTTTTTTCCCTTTTTTTTTTTTACTATGGTCTGACAGAGTTCAAACTCCACTGTGAGCGTCTTCTCTCCTGGCAAATAGTCCGTGTGGAAGGTTCAATGTCTAATAAGTGACTCGCAAAGTGTCGCAAAACAAACTAAAAAGCTCAACTTCGCCTTGTATGGAAGCCACAGAGTCTTTCCCCCTGAAGGCACGTTTAAAATGACAAAAATAACCTGCATTTACAATGCAAATGAGTGATCCCTGCTGGAACAAGACCTTCTGTGCCTTGTTTCTGCAGGCGGCTCGTGTTTTATGAAAACAAATGAAACTGTAGAATGAATGAACACGATTTGGGGACGTTTAGTCGTCTATAACACACAGCATTCCGCTGAAAATGAATGAAAGAACAATCCCCCCAGCTGTCTGTCTGTACTCACCCACCTTTTCTCCTCGGGTCCGTCCGCGCAGGGATGAGGGGGGAGACTCACTCCTTGTCCCGGTCGATATGAGTGAATATTGAAACCCTCATTTGGAGCTCCGGTATCTCCTCCGTATCCTTCCCCAAAGAAAAAAAGAAGCTGTCTGTGAAGGGATCTCGGCTCTTTTGTATCCGGCTGAGAACGAAGCTTATAAATCCATCAAAAGCAGCTCCTTGGAACATGAACGACAGCTGCCGGGCTCTCCTGGTGACCGGTGGTAGGAGCTGTGATCCCTGATCCCCCCCTGGGCAAAGTCCCGGTCGCTCAGAGCGCTAAATCCATGAGGAGAAAGAAAAACACACAAAAAAAGGAGCCAGAACGCGAAAAAATGTCCTTTCTGGCTTTGAAAATGTTAAAAATATCTGATACTGGGGACGAGGTTGTAGCGGGTGATAATCTAAAAACGTGCCCCGTAGTTCAGAGCCCTCCTTCTCTTGGATAGGGTAACTTCTCGTGCGCCTTTTACGCGCTTCTGCGTGTCGGATCCGAGCTGTGCCGCTTAAAACGTGGAGCTCTGCCTCCTCGGTCCGCTTTCTTTCTGCTGCAGAGAGAGACTGCGTCCTCCACACACCAGCTCTCCAACAGCACTCCGGACGGCAGTCACAACAACAATGGTCTGAGAGCGGCCAGGGGGGGAGGAGGGAGGGAGGGAGGGAGGAGGGAGAGAGGGGAGGGCTGCGCTTCTGTTACCCCCCTCACTTAAAAACAGCCCCCGTCCAAAAGAGCTGGCAAATAAAAGCCAAGAGCCTCATCTGCCTCTCCTCTCCAAACTAACTAATACATAATATATTTTTCATTATGGTGGGGAAAAGACCCCTTTTTAATCGTCTCCCATGGTAACCGAGCGCGTGCCAAATGAACCACATAAATCACTTCATTTTTTTTTTTTGCCAGGTCATTTATTGCGGGTTAATTGTCCTTTATGCAAACAGAGCATTAATGCCTCTTTTAGAGGACGAACTGAGTTGCTTTAGCGGGTGAATGCTCTGAATTGCCCTCCATGTTTTAATTGCATCAGTAAAAAAAAAAAAAAGAACAGAAGCGAGTAATCCCATTATAGCCGACAGCTCAGCCCCTGTTTTTATCAGCTTAATGTTAAGTAAGACCCACGCGTTAAATGTCTCAAGGCGAGACAGTATATGAAAGAAAGTTCAAATGAATGGAGTTGTGTGGCAAAGAAATCCAGCAGCATGAGATCATCATAACACATGATATGACAGTAAAGGGATGCAAAATGTGAACACAAGATCACATGAATTCACTCACTGACTCATTAACTCGTCGACCTATCAGCTCTCTCCTTTTAAAACATTATACACACATTTTATAGTATTTTATTGCACCTTTTCACACTTTTTGTTCTATTCTTATATTATTGACTCATTCAATACATCTGTATCTGGAAGTCAGATCCATAAATGTCGACCGGCCTGCACAGAGCTTAATCGGGCTCCTTCAGGAGTCCCCCGACTCCTTATGAAGCTTGTCCCTGCAGCCAGGCTGAGAAACCAGAAGAGTGGAGGCAGCGAAGCAGCAGATTCCCTGCTGGTTTTTGGGATCAATATGTGCATCTTTTACCCGTAGTGGGGAAGCAAATGGAAACACTTTAGATGAAATAAGTAGATTTACAGTCTTACTGCATCAATATGGAGAAAATATTTAGTTTCCAGTCAAAATACTTCAGAAATGTTTTGAAGTTTGGTTTGCCAGTTAACTTGTTGTGTTGAACTCCACTTAATCAATTTCAGCCGCTGAGAAATCCTTCAGGATTATTGTTTTTGCCTCTGCAGGACAGTTTTTTATTGTGAAGAGAGACAGGAAGTGCCAAGGAAAGAGAGAGAGGAAGGGGGGGCAATCACAAGCTACAAAGGTCCTGGCCCGGATTCAAACACAGTTATGTGATACCTGCTTTGGCCTCGCGAGCCACCGGGACGCGCCATGAAACGTTTGATAAAAGCTCAAAAATAAATAAATAATAATTAAAAAAAGAGCTCTGCCAACTTCAAAATAAAAGTTCCAAGTAAATGTGGGACGAAGCTGCACACTCTGTTGACTTTCATCTGTGGGTCGGACTTCCTCCAGCGGCCGCAGTGTGAGTGTGTTTACATGGAGTTTATGTGTTGAAATAAATTCCAGATTTGACCTTTGACCCTGAGCGGTGCTACTGCAGGTCAGACAGAGCTTTACAGCGAAAGTCAAAGTACACAAATAAAGGAGGCAGAGTGGAAGTCATAAAGCAGATAAGAGCTGTGCTAATGCCGGCCGGCGCTATGCGGCTGTACTGTCATACCTGAGCATGTGTGTGTGTGTTTGTGTGTGTGTGTGTGCATCTATCTTTGTGAGGACCAGCTTAAATTTAGACCTTCAGCGTGAGGACCGGTCCTCATTTCTTCAACGGTGTGATCGAGGGTTTGAGTTAGAATTAGGTTAAGATATAGAGGTGTGTGTGTGTGTGTGTGTGTGTGTGTGTGTGTGTGTGTGTGTGCATCTGTGAGGACCGGCTTAAATTTGGACTATCAGAGTGAGGACCGGTCCTCATTTCTTCAACGGTGTGATCGAGGGTTCGGGTTAGAATTAGGTTAAGATATAGAGGTGTGTGTGTGTGTGTGTGTGTGTGTGTGTGTGTGTGTGTGTGTGTGTGTGTGTGCGTGTGTGTGTGTATCTTTGAGGACCGGCTTAAATTTGGACTATCAGAGTGAGGACCGGTCCTCATTTCTTCAACGGTGTGATCGAGGGTTTGAGTTAGAATTAGGTTAAGATATAGAGGTGTGTGTGTGTGTGTGTGTGTGTGTGTGTGTGTGTGTGTGTGTGTGTGTGTGTGTGTGTGTGTGTGTGCATCTGTGAGGACCGGCTTAAATTTGGACTATCAGAGTGAGGACCGGTCCTCATTTCTTCAACGGTGTGATCGAGGGTCCGGGTAAGAATTAGGTTAAGATATAGAGGTGTGTGTGTGTGTGTTTAACCTGATTGATTTAGATGTATTGAGATACCTGTGTTTTGGGAGGGGACAGCAGTGTTGTAATGTTACTGCACCTTGTTGTTGTGCTAATGAGACAAAGGTGGGATTGCAGCCGCCACACTTTATATTCAGAGCCCCATTGACACGCTCCCCAAATTGAGCATTTAAAGTAAATACGGCATGCTTTTTCTAGGGAGCCGTCGTACCTTTAGCACGTGTGCCAAAATGACAGACAATAAAAGGATCACTTGGTGAGACCAGAATGCATTGATGTGTGCAGCACTTCCAGCAGTTCGTATTTGCTTGTTTCTTGCACTTTTTGTCGTTATACCACATGGTTGAATGCACTTACTCTCAGTGAAGTTTAACCTAAATTCATGTAATGTGTCGGCCGTCACCTTCTGGGGGTTTTTGAGGCTCGAAATCACATTTTAAGTTGCAACTCCAAATTATTCTCGCAGGTAAAAACATCAAGCACTGATCGCTGGTCATCTCAGCTTCTCAAGATAATCACTTTGAACACAAACATTATCTCATATAAATACAGCACATACCCGTTTAAATAAACTACTACTAAAGAATCAAGTACCTCAAGGGGCCAGACCCCTTCCATCCCTCCGGCATCTTTATCTGATGACATCAGTGATATGGCCGGTGGTCCCTCCCGGTGCCCCCAGGTCCAGATAGCATTGATAGCCCGCTGCATACTGATGTTAATGCTAATGGTGGAATACCAGGGATGGTTGGTGCCTGACAGCTGATAACAGATTGGGGAGGAGGAGGAGGAGGAGGAGGGGGGTGATGTTGGGGTGAATGATAATGATTGGGGTGAGGTGAGGTTAGGAGGTTGTGTGTGTGTGAGAGAGTGAGGAAAGTGAGGTGGAATAAAGGTCAGGAAGAATGTGCGAGGTGTGGCCGGTCGCTCATTAGTCCGCATCACAGCAGGGGCACATTATGGAAAACATCAGGCTCCATTTACATTTAAATTTCAGACTGTTCGGCGAATGCTCCTCTCCGAGATTTCACAAAAGCATTTTCTCTCTCGTGTGTTTATACTTTGCTAGAAATCACTTCTGCACAATCACCCGACCAATCACATATATGCACAAATATTTAGTTAAATAAAAGTCAAAGGAATGTTTGTTTGCAAACATGCAGATTATTTCCTAGAAGTATTAAGTGTTTGACCGAAAGCTCACACAACAAACTGCATGTTTGCAATGAAGATAAATGTGCAAATGCTTTATTTTGTTTTTCATTCCTCTAATTACTGAAGTCTCCAGAAACCTCTTGGTGGAGTTTTGCTCTGGAAACTGCAAATCCACCAAACACAGGTGAGTTTTTCACTCATTTCTGGTCTCTTGAACATATTTAAAAGTTGCACATATGTCTGTAAGGTGTCGATCCACCAGGAGTTTGCACAACACAAATGCATTGAAGCACGTGCAGGTAAACAGCGTGGAGAACTGAAATCCCTCGGTGTGTGCATGGCATCTTAAGGGCTTCAGGTCAGTAACGGTGTCTGCTCGTCCCAAACCCTCTCAGGCCACCGACTCCCACGCTGGCTGGCTGCTGCAGCTCCCATTGTTGTGTGTTTGTGTTAATCATTACCTGCGATGTTCACAACACAATGGGACAAGCTGAGAGTACGGGCTTTGTGATGCAGGCGAGCGCTGCTGCCAAAACACTGAGCTGAAAGAGAGACAGAGCCGAGAGGGAGGGAGGGAGGGGTGAAGCAGGGAGGGCAGGGAGGAAGGCTCCCACAGCAAGAGACCCTCTGACAGGTGGTCCCGTCGGTACAAACGCATGCTGAGCAGCCAAACTTTGATCGAACCCGCAGAACTTCACTTTGAATCGTAGCAGCGATCCCAACGTTTCTGGAGTTACCAAATATGTCAGGAGGAGGTTTAAGAAACACACACAGGTTTCATTTAATTTAGTTTTTCATCTGGACGTGGGTTGCAGCCATAACAACGTGGACTCTTGGGTTTGGATATTTCACTCAGTTTAAAGACCTGGAACAAGGTTCAATATATATGATTTTAATAACCTTCAAGCTACTTAATGGGATCACTGCTCTCAGGAAGTTCTTCAGATGGTATTAATATTCATGTTCATAGATAACTTAATTCATTCAGCATTGTAGCGTTTTATTATACTTAGCAAAACTTACACACAAAAAACAAATTTTTAATTAACATCAGATAAGAAAGATAAAAAGATTAAAAAAAGATTAAAAAAGATTAGAACAATTATAAAATGCTTCTTTATAAAAGAAAAATACGTATACTGCAGAAATAAGATTGCATATATCCCTCCAACGCATGATTCCTCAGATGGAACATCAGGAAACAGAATATTACATACAGAAATGTATTGTAATACATGATTCAAAATGCAACCGTAACACGTAGGGTATACATTTCCTCTTGAATAATATTTTTAAATCATTTTACTAGTACTTTACTGAAGCAAAGGATCTGAATACTTCTTGCACCACTGGCTGTATCGATCAATTTCTGAGGCTAACTCTTACTTGAAGCTCAGTAGGACACACACACACACACACACATGCACACACACACACACACACACACACACTCACACACACACCTACACACACCCAGCTGTTTGCATGAAGATGGATATCAATGACAGCCACTGTTTTCGCCTCGCCTCTTCTCTCTTTCTTCTTTGGTTCCCTAATCACATCCAGCAGGGGAGTCCCTGTCCCCCCCTCACACACACACGCACACACACACACACACACACACACACACACACACACACACACACACACACACACACACACACACACACACACACAGAAGGCTGAACCCTGCCTGAACCCTGCTGCTTTAATTAATCTCACTGACTTTGTTAATTATTTGTTTGGCTGGCTGACTGCCTGTGTGTGTGAGTGAATGTGTGTGAATGTGTGTGAGTGTGTGTGTGTGAGTGTGTGAACGCTTCCCTCTTTGAAGTATTTGGGACGCATGCCACGGCTGAAACAACTGATGATAACCTCGGGCAGAGGAGCGGGAGGATTCCCCTGTTTTTTCTTCTTCTCGTGACGTCACTTTGTTATTGTATGTATCTGTGGGAAGAGAGGGAGACGTTGAGTGATGTTGAGTGATGCTTCTGGGACCCCGAACATACAATAAACAGATAAAAAGAGGAGCGGCGGTGATGGAGAGCATCGAAACTAATGGACTGGGCCTACTTTATGTATCTCTGCAATGAATTGTGCTTCTTTTTTGGGTATCAAGGACTTCACTTTATAGATCGTCTATTTGCACTTATTGGTTGGTTTGCTTTTTAAATTTGGTGCAGACATTCATGGTTCCCAGAGGATAAAGTCTGTTGACTTTGGTGATCCTCTGACCTCTCCTCGGGCGCCATCATCAAGTCAAATCCTCAGCCTTTCTTTTAGATATTCAGGTTGGGATATATGGCACCTCCACTTTGCTCTGTACTTTGATTTAGGGGGGAACGGGCGATATGTGAAGCATGTGTTCATGCATGTAAAAGCATATTCTTAGTCGCTGCTGTGTGATAAACCCAGGATGTACACGCAGACACATGTTTGGTTAACCTCGAAGCAGCGTGGGCTTGAGCGAACGCAGACGCCCGCCTGCAGTATTTTGGAGGAAATCCGGTAAAGTATGAACATATGGGGGGGACAGTTCAATAAACAACAAGAGAGGATGGAAACTGATCCGAGGTTGGATCGCTCTTCTTGGAGATCTGTCTCATATGAGCTAAAAATCCATTCAACAGAAACATGTAATTCTTGTGTTTGTCTCCTGAAAATGTGTTTTTTTTATTCTCAACTTCATGAAACTGCAGAACAAACTTAATTTAGTTGTAAATGACAGTTTCCCCACATTGGTTTGATTCATAGTGAGGAGTTATTATTACATACAACTGCAAAAAGTACTGTACTTAAGGACACTTTTGACATATTGTACTACAATTTATAGTATTTTATAATTCACCTGTATATCAGATGAAAATATTGTGCGTTTTACTCTCACAGTTGCTGATCTTTCAGTAAATACTTGAATTCTTTTAATGGAATACTTTCAGACTACATTTTAGTTGACTCTTACTACAGTACAGGATCTGAGTACTTCTTCCACCACTGATTGTTAGAAACAACAGGTCTGATGACACGCCAAACCTGTGTTTCTATTTGCAAAAGAAAAAGGAGATGTCATGCTCCAAAAATAACCCAACACTCATTAAAAGAGTTTGAAGAGAAAATAATGGTACAAATGTATATTTTTGCACAGTAAAAAAGAAACCTATAACACTGTTGGAAAGGTGCATGAAATAAACGGATTACGTTGAATTCATTGTTTTTTCGCCCAACAAGAACAAGAACTCCTCTGGTTTCTGTGATTGGTTGGAGCCTCCTTCTGGACCCACCAGGGTCTCCTCTGTCTCTGTAGCCCCCCAGGTCTTTGTTCCTCCACCCTGCAGCCTGCTGCCGCTGTGAACATCAAAGGTCTGGAGGCGCACGGCGTCACAGTAGCTTTTGCTAATGGATCCGCCCTCTCCGTTGGGGCAGGAAGCCGCCTCCTCCTTCACATTAAGAGCCACGCACTCCGGCTCTCCGGTGAATGAACCCCGCTCACCATGAAGTCTCTCGTTGGCCTCCATTAACTTAAAGCCTCAAACAATGAGCTCATGAAATTCAATTTGATTCAAAAAATGTCAAGATGAAAACTGCCTACAATATGTTATACACAAGCCAAGTACATTCAATTCTGAAAAAATAGCATTTACAATCTTTTTTTTTTTTATCATTTCAGCTTCCAATCATTTGAAAATGTAATTTGTTTATATTTGTCTGTAAAACAACAAATTGCAGATAACTGACTTTTTTAGAAGAATTGTTAAATATGAAACACAAATAATGCTTTAGGCATCTTCCTTGATCCACTCAGCTTCCATGATAATCATTTTGAACACAGACATTATCTCATGCTATCCCGTAGTAAACTATTCCTATAACGTTTGTAAGGACCTTCCTTGGTCCGAACCAAAGACAGGTGGATTATGCGTTCCCAATTCCTCCCATGGTACCCAGAATTGAAGCAAAAATATCCTGGATATGGAAGTGGCCATCTTGGGTCTTTAACGCATTTGCATTTCAGATTCTGCACAGTAGTGATCAAGACCGGAGGTGTCAAGACCCCCCCGTCCATGAACAATCACCAAATAATGGCACGCAATCTCGCCCTCTTTTTTATTTTTACCAATTAAAACCAAACACATCTCTTCAACATACAACATTGTGATACGAACTATGACAGAATAATATTTGACAGGTCCTTAGATTTGTTTTGTTTGGCCCTTATCCCTTCCGCTTACATGGTACAGACTTATGACCGATACTGCAACCATTCGGGTCAGCAGGGTCTCGATTTACAGCGTATCTCCGTATGTGTTGATGTTGAATGTTTGTCATAAAACTAAAGGATGACTTTAAGAGTTGAGGAAGTTCACCAATAGACTATTTATTGAATCAGCTGGAAAATGCATTGTAACAAAGCTTTTTAAAGAAACGACGCTACAAAAAAATCTTATAGACTATGATGCATTTCTGGTTGAGTTAAAATCTTGCTCATAATGCTCACAAACTTTTACTAAAGTAAGGTTTGGAACGCAGGGCATTTACTTACGTAGTCGAGTTTGTTTTCACAGTCTCTTCACACTATTATTCTATTGTTGCTCTTCTTCAACCGTGTCATTCTTTATTCTACGGGTCTGTTTCAAATCAGGTCCAACATTTTTGGACTTATGAAGACTTTAAGTGAAGATTTCATCATCCAGTCCCGCAGCTTATTTACCTCTTGTTATCTTGGTTCCAGACCTTTGAATTTCTGTCCACAACTTTGATTATTCTTTGCCGACGGTTCCAGTAAAATCATGAAAATAGTAAAGTAAAAACAAAATGGCAAACTTTCATCCCGTTCTCTCAGCATACAGGAACATTCTTTGTGCATTTTCCCCACCTGGTTAGGGAGTGTTATGAATAGATGTAATCATGTGATTGAGGCACAAGAGGAGAGTTTTCAGGGCGGAAAGGGGGATGGTAGGAGGGGGGGGGTGATGGTGGTGGACAGAGGTAAAGAGGCCTGGGGGTGATGACTGGGTTAAGAGGTGGCTAAGCAGGGGATGAAGAAGGGTTTTGGATGGAGAGGCTGAGGGGGAGAAAAAAGGGGAGCTGGAGGCCTTCCTGCCCCCCCCCCTCGCCCCAATGCAATACAACCACCATCCATTCCCTTTTCAACTCCCACTAAGCCATGTATACCTCCGTTTGCTCATTGTTTCTCAGAATGAAGAGCCCATCTTGTTTCTGTCCGTCCCATCTTCTCCTCTCTGTATTACTTCAACGTTTTTGAGGTGCTAACAACCAATAAACCCTCTTGATAGTGGGGATGTAACAGTACGATGTTGGGATATGCAGAGAATATGAGCTCTGAACATATCTACGAATATCAGACATCATAATGCATGTGTTGTAGAATACTCTCTCTGGAAATGTGTGTGACCAATGTCTTCAAACTATCGACCACAAGACGGCGAGTTGTGAAGTATGAGTACAGCAACATGACAACTTGGCTTTGGAGAGGTGTTCATATCCCCATCAGGCCTTTTATTACCCTCACGCCCCCTTTCTCCTCCACACCTTCCCTTCTCTTACCTTGCACCCCAGCTGGATTCTGATCTGTTTGAGTCCAATCCAGAGTGACCAATCAGCGTCCTTCTGAGGACCTACTACCTAAAAAAGTTTGCAATAGCGTCAGTCATATCAGAACCGTAGGGGTATTTATTCATTCATGTTAAGAAGAGCAAAGAACGGCACTGAAGGCTTCTCTCAATGGAAATTATGTTTTCGCTCATCTCCCGGCAAGAGCTTGATTGACAGATTGTTCATCCGATCACCTGCAGGGTAACAAAATAGGTCTAGAAATGGATAAATGAAATGGCTTCACATAATTAGTTCCCTGCTGTTTGTTGAACAGTAGGTGATAATGTTTTGAGTTTTTGAGAAATGTCTGATGTTCTTGTTCAAATTGTTTCCAATGAAGGTTTCTCACCTCCGATGCTGAAACCTGAAGCCAAAACCTGTATACCATTAATTTCTTATTGCTGTCTTCATCTATGGCAGAGCGACAGGTCTTGTTGCCGTGGACGACGTTCATCTCATGTCTGATGAGTACAGAGAAATGTCAAAGTAATTGTAGCTAATTACAAAGCAACTTGTATTCATTGTGAGCTTTGAAGCTCAAACTCACACATCCAGCAAACACTCGTTATTGCATCTCCAATCGTCATTGCTACCATTCTCATGTACCTTTTCCCCTCCTCCTTCCCCCTGTGGAGACCCCCTCTCCAGGGTAGATTTCTCCCAGTAATCCCCCCCTACCCACCATCCCAGCCCTCCTCTGCTTATTAGATCAGATCCTCTGTCAAAAAGCAGGGATCTGGGGTCTCATTGTTTGGCCCCTGATTAAGAGCTTCTCACACTGGAGGATAAGGGGAGTGAAGGAGAAGGGAGCCGGGGCTAAGAAGTAGAGAAGATCTTTTCTTTCTTTTGTCTGGGGGGGTCTTATGGGCCACATTGTTGCAGGGCTCAGAGAGGGCTTCTTTTAAAGGTAGGCTGGATTTGGGCTACAATGGGATGTTAGACGATGAGGGGATTTAAACCTTAAGCTCATACTTTTAGGGGCCTGTGGCCGTCGACTGGTCGGTGATGTCCCAGTCCATCTTTAGATGTGAAGTGACATCATTATAAACCGATTGATCGCTTCACATTGGTGCTCGGAATGTTGTCAGGAACGATCCAGACTCCCTGATTTTATTATTCATTCATATAAAATCATTTGTGCTCAGTTATTTGTTGTTTTCATCTATCTTTTCAGCAGGCGATATCCAACCTCTCCCATTTAGGCTCATGCTGTGCAGAGTCGTGTTCAATCACATGTTTTTTTTAATTAATTAATGCCCAATTTTAAGTTAAACTGAGTCAATTATTAAGTTTGTTTCGAGCTTAATAATTAGATAACCGCACAAAAAACAAATTGAGGTCAGTTCCAAAGGAGTGGTGGAAAGTGAAAGGGCCATGCCATTGCTTTCTAATAACCAATATCAGCAACACAAGTTTTATTTGTGACGCAGATCAAGCAAGAGAAACATTTCTGAAAAAAATCAACATCAATAACATCGTTATATCACCATGCTGCACATTTCACTCACTAAAAGGACAAAGTGCTGCTTGTTTGTGGCCCCGTCCTCCTCTTTGAGCCGTTTGAAATAAGAGCAGGGAGTTTGGACAGTAAAGTAGGTTAAAGCCAGGAGTCTAAATAAACTAACAACCCGACTGTAGATATGCAGTTAATATGATAATGTTGTGTTTATTTGCCATTCCAGCAGGCATTAAAAACACCTTTTCACACGGAGACAGAAGCAAAAAAGCCGTGACCCCGTTGAGGTCTGGACTCATATTCTAATGAGCCTTGATTGTAAAGAAAGACGTTAGATTGAAGGGACAGTGATGCGGCATTCCACAGGGATTGAGAGGCCATGTGGGAAAAGCAAACCGAGGTGTTAATCTCAACAGACCCACTCCCCTCCCTTCATGTTCCATCATCCTCCGGGGGGGGCTGGTCAAGCTGGAATGTGAGTGGACATTTGTTGTTTTACCGTGGATGCTGATTGGTCGGCGTGTAGGGAGCGCCCTTTGTCATTCGGATGGATTGCGATAATGCAGGAGATAATTGGCGTACTTTCTGAGGGAGAGCTGGTCTCGGAGGAGTAACGGATCTAATATCTAGAGATCTGAACGAGTCTATTAGTGGAGATACACCTTGACAACCAAACCCCATGGAGACGTGTCTGCCCCAACTTAAATTAATGAATCCAAAGTAAACAGGAGACCTCATCAAAATGAACACCACCGCCGCAACACTGTATCACAGAGGATATGTCAGCCTCAATTAATCTAATCCCCACGGCCATACTCACATTCATCGGGGCTGCAGCCAACTTTAAATCAAACCTATCTATCAACCCTAAACTCCCAACCTGGAAATCACAGCAGGTCCAGACTGAATGATCCAATGTTTTTTGGGAAACCAAAGACGGATATCCAACGTCTCACTAAGATGCAGTCACCAATCAGATGTGTGACTTTCTACATAACAAGAGTTTATTTGAGGACTCGTCCACATAAAAAGTAGAAAATGTTTTTTTCAAGTAGAGTACTCGAATAAATAGTTACATTCCACCGCTGCTATTAAAACGGAGCTACGGTTGAATATCTCTCAGACATCTAAATGTATACATCTTTCATGACATTTTAATGACTGTCATTCAAAACGCTGTGCACATGTGTGTGTGTGTGTGTGTGTGTGTGTGTGTGTGTGTGTGTGTGTGTGTGTGTGTGTGTGTGTGTGTGTGTGTGTGTGTGTGTGTGTGTGTTGTCAGCAGGTGTGTCTTGCAACACGGATCAGTGCCACTAAATCGCACAAAAAGCTTTCTAACCACCTGGCTTACACACATGCACAATGGTCCTGCATTATACCGCACACGGAAAGCTTGTGTGTACGCGTATGTGTCCACACCTCCAGACCGCTGCCGTGTAATTCTTTAAAACACACACACACACACACACACACACAGTGACAGACAGACAGAGAGAGTCGCTGACAGAGGCGGAAACACACCTTTCTCTACACGTGTGAATGAAGAGGTCAAACGGGGCTGGTGATGTGTGTTCTGCTGCTCAGTCGAGGGTAAAAAAAACACACAAAAAAAACACACACACAAGAGTGACGAAACTCTTCTAGGTCCGCCTCATTCTTATAAGTTCGAGTGACGCCTTCAGGGGAGGCGTATTGTACGATACTGTACAAAAACATGTGCATGAACACACCCGCCTATGTTAAAAAAAATCTAACATCAATACATTAAAATTCTTATAAGCCTTTTCCACCAAAATGTGCATGTATTTGTATGTATTTAAGTGCTGAAAAACCCTCGAAAAATAGACTTTCGGGTGGAGTTTGTTTGCAGAAGTCAACGGAGGCTGTATCAGCAACATTGTCGTTATTAACTATTAATTCATTCTTACAGGTGAATGAGCACACATGTTGACACGTTGAAGTGCCTTAATTCGAGGATACACCACCCAAAGGAGCAACCCCCCCCCCCCTCCCCTCCACACTTTTCTCCTTCCCATCCCCGACAGAAAGAAAACCCGTCTCTTCCCTCCACGCCACCATCATAAATATCTCAGTTCAGAGGTTGACAGCTCAAGCTTGATTCATTTCCACGCATGTACATATTTGTATTGGATCCCTGTCAAAAACAATTATAACGGTCCCCCACAGGATTTCAACCCCCCACCCCCGTCTCCCTCCTGCGAGGCGTCTGCTGTCAAGACTGCTTGGGTGATTTTCTGGAGTCGGGGTGTCCACATCTGTGCCTGATTAGCACAACAATAAGGCCCAGCATCGCCCCCCCCCCCTCCTCCTCCCAGACTTAATGAGAAGGCATCTTCAGCCAGGGATCGAGGACCCCACTGACAAAGACGCTATACAACCACTACACAAGTGTTTTCCTCCACATCCATTAGGCAGAAACCCGCCACCCCTGCAACAACAGCGCTCATCCAGGAAGACAAATCCTAAAAAAGTTTGTGGCATTGTATTCAGAAAATGCACCAACCTGCGCAAGAATGTAAACTGGAAAATAAGACGAGGCTAGACGTGGAACCGAAAACAAAATCACCCACCGCCAGAAGAATTAGTAGGGAAACCTGGCTCTACCATGTGCTGCCATCTTCGTCATTTAGGCGGGCAGCGTGTGATGCTCTGTTTTTCTTAAGTCAAATTACCCAAAAAAACTTTCCCATGTGTGCAGCCTGTTGTTACGGGGCCGAGACTCTGAGAAGCCTTTTGTATAAATGTGACATTTAATTACACAGGAGATTCAGTCAGACTCACAAATAAACGGAGGCGTACTGTACGTTTTAAATTCACCACAGCCTTTGTGTGTGTGTGTGTGTGTGTGTGTGTGTGTGTGTGTGTGTGTGTGTGTGTGTGTGTGTGTGTGTGTGCATCTATCGTTGTGAGGACCAATTACAGTATTTGAGTTTAAGAGCGAGGACAGTTTTGCGAAGTGAGGACGTTTTGGTTCGTCCTCACTTTGGGCTGTTTTGGGGTTAATACTGGTCGGAGGAAGACCTTACAAAGGTGTAGTTGAGGGTAAAGGGAGAGGGGAGAGCCCTAGATTTATATATGAAGTAGACATAGTCACCGCGATACCCATTGGTTGGTGGACTGCTGTTCAAGTTCGGCATTTCAGCTGTCGCCATCTTGGTTTTTGCAACCAGAAGAAACATGATGATGTGGGAATATGTACAATTGGATGCTAAATAAGAAATTTTTAGGTGACAAAAATTATATATTTACTTTCATGAACTGAAAACACACTTTAAAAGTGTTACAGTTGTAAGATAAAAGCAAAGACAACTCCCAGACTGAACAACGACCTGTCAATCACAAGGTGGCCACACCATAAATCAGAGGCTACCCTGATTGGTCGTATAAGTGACTCTAAATGGACCGTCATTTACTAAATGCTGTATTGAAGAAGACTGGAATCCATTTGAGACCATGAACCAATTTTACAATGA
Source organism: Eutrigla gurnardus (assembly GCF_963514095.1). NCBI lineage: Eukaryota > Metazoa > Chordata > Actinopteri > Perciformes > Triglidae > Eutrigla > Eutrigla gurnardus. The sequence goes on from NC_139938.1 coordinate 18,933,066, forward strand.
CAAATCAAGCAAAACTTCTTTTTGCAAACAGTGGATGCGCCCCCTGGTGGGTATAAGAAAGACTGTAGGTTAAAGCACTTTGGCATTGGCTTCACTTTTCAGTAGTTGGGTTTGACATTTAGATGTGATGATTAAGGCGCATGTGTCTGCTAGAACCAGTTAAATTGCTTCGAAACCCCCTAAAAAGTTCCAACATCCACACATTTTTATTTTTATTATTTGTTATTTGGAAAAAAAAGTTGGAATAATATGCAATACTAACTCCTTCTTTACGAGTGTAAAGCAACGCTTAAGGTCACTGGAAGAAATGTCATTGGCAATGACGGTCCTCATAAGTATAGTACAAAAGTGTGTTGCTAGTAAAATCACAGGGAAATGTCTACTTGCTACAGTTCCTTTAATTTCCATTCATTTTAATTTGAAGGCTGCTCTGTTTCTACCAAATGTCTCCTAAAAGTATTATTTGGAAGCTGGCGTTAAGAGATCCTCTACTTTAAAATCTTAAACCATCCACTGACAGAAAGTTTGTTTGGAAAGCGACTTAATTTGTACCTCGCCGTAGTGCAAATGAAACACTTTGAGCTGGCCCATCTGTCTTCATCATGTTCCAACTGCTCATTTTGTAGCTCTTCCTCTTCCTCTCTGTGTATTTCACAGTGAAACTGAATATGTGAATGTTGTACAGGACCAGCAGTAGATGCCGAAAACCGCCGCCCAACCCGTCGATATCATCTGTTGGCCCACGCCGACACAGAGTCAGCTTTAGTCAGCCTCAACCATATTGTTTGGAAATTAAAAAAAACATATTTCCCCACCGATATTCAAAACGTACATTGCTTCCTGTCCCTCTGAATATTCCTCCTGTCGCTGCACTCCAACTAACGGTGAAGTGCACTTTTTAAACGGCCGGTGTGGTTTAGCTGGAGCCTCATTTTGACTGGATGATGTTTTGTAAACGTCGCTTTTTTGAGCAGGATGAGTCATCAAACAGTTGAAACAGAAGAAAGAAACCATTAAAATATATATATATATATTTCATTTCACTGGTACCCCAACCCTAACCCGTAAATCTACCCTTAAATCTACATTTGAACCCTAAACCTTGAATCTGAAAATGAGCTGGATGTATGCAGGAAACCAATGAAGCCTAGAAATGACGAATCTGATTACTCTTCTGCTCTGAAAATCTCTATATTCTATATTTGTGGACTATTTTTCTCCCTCTGACCTTGTCTGGCTGGATACACATGAACAGTTCAAAGTCAGCCCAGCTGATGCAGTAAGTTTACGCAGCCCGCCTCCTCCCCTCGTTGTAAATGGTCAATTAATCTAAATTTCTCAGTTTATTGGTCTACGTTAGCTAAATGAGTGTAGACTTCTCCTCCTTCTTTTGGGCTGTAAAATGAAAAAAAAACTGGGGTTAGAGAAAGAGACTTGCTGATTGGCGCTGGCGCCCTGTGTGGCCTTGGTGTGGTGAAGGGGGGGGGTGGGGGGGCAGGGTGGCCCTCTCAGTCAGAGGGGAGTTTTATGAGCCCCTGTAATCACCAGGTGTTAAACTCAACAATTAGGAGCTGCTATTTTGTCGCTGGTTTATGGTGAGAGGCTCGCCGGCTGCTCCGTCGGTCTGAACGCGAGGCAAGACGTCATGCAGAAGCTTGTTTACACCCATGATTCTGGTTTACCTCCCTTTGCATCAGTCAGGTTCATCAAGAAGAGATTCCATCATCAGTGACGTATTAATATGACATCACAGCTGAGAAAAAGAGGTGAAGTCGGTTGAATCAGAGACAGAAAGCTTAAACATACTGACATAAGAATGTGCTAAATTGTGCTTTATTAATAGTAAGTTATTCATCGATTCAGCTAAACTCAATCAATGACTTATCAATGACAACATTGATTTCTTCTTTGGAAGAAGGTGATAGTTTGGCTGAAATGATCAATATAATATGTTGACTAAAACAGTTCCCATTCACTAAAAGAACACTTAAATAATTTAGATTTTGTTTAATGAAGACAAGAATACATTACTGAGATTTATAGTCGGCAAAAACTTAGAAATAAGGACAATGTTGCCTAAATATGCAACAAAAATAAATGAAACATGTTGTACACTGGCATACTTGAGAGTTCCCTCAAATTTGAGTTGCGTGAAAAGATGAAATCTCGTACGTTGCTGCGTGTTGTTACAATGCAGGAGGAGGAAAGTGTTTGATTTGCCGCCGTCGTCTCTGCGGAATGAAGAAGCTGTGCATTTTTGAGCGTCAGTCTGAACATGTTATCCTCTCCTCACACACACACACACACACACACACACACACACAGCGGGTGAAAGGTATGGCCCACACCTTAACACTTAAATTACAGGTGTACTTAGCCCCCAGAGGCAGGTGTGCCCTGTGATTCGATTAGACCTTCAAATGAGATCTTTAAAACCTGCAGAAACGTAGAGGAATTATTATAATTAATCCTCTAATGTCCTCCCACTTTGTTTTATAGTTTGGTGTGTCTTCTTGTTCAATACGCAACGATAATACACTCAGCTTCTTGATATTGTTTGCTTGTGATGGTTAGAAGACAAATGAAGAAATGCTGTCAAATAGAGATTTATTAAATCTGATCTGTTAAATCAATGGAAGGTAAAAGTGAGCAGGATTTTATTTTGAAAATGCAGCTCCCACAGCGAAGCCCCACCGTGACCTCTGCTTATCTCACCTCGCCTCACCTGATCCGCCTCCCTTAGGTGACACGCCTGTCACCCAAGGGTGCTCTGAATTAATATCACCTTCTGCTGCAGTCAAGACAAAAAAAGATCAGGTCTTTCAAAGTTCACGATGGAAACGATGTGTGGGGGAGAGTTGCAAAACCCAAAAGAGATAAAGAATAGTTTTCCTGTGGTACATTTTACATACACTAATATAGCTTCATAGTAAATACAATAGTACAATACTTTGCCAAATAAGGAGCCAGTAAAATAAACTGATTTCCAGTATTTATCGGATTTCTCTCCTAACTTCGGCCGGGACATTCGGCTCACCTTGCCGTGTGAAAGTGTGTGTTTAGTGTGTGTTTTGTGTGTGTTTTGTGTGTGTTTTGTGTGTAATGCGGGGCAGGTGGTCGGGGGGGGGGGCGTCCAGCTGAACCCTCCTGGGAGAGATCTCTCAGGTCGCAGAGGTCAGAGGTCAGCGTGCATGTGTTTGCACATGTGTGTGCACATATTGTAGTCCACATAGGTAGGCATAGGTAGGTGTGTGTGTGTGTGTGTGCGTGTGTGTGTGTGTGTGTGTGTCAGTGTGTGTGCGTACATGTGGGTGTGCGTACGTGTGTGTGTGTGTGTTGCTGTCACACAGCTGCAGTGCGTATGATTGGTCCTTTGGGAGAACAACGGAGGGTTTTTTTTTGTCCAGCCAAACATAACTCTCTCTCACACACACACACACACACACACTCAAGGCTCTCGTATATATTTTTTTTAATAAAAAAAACTTGATGAGTAGCAGCGTCTGTTTAGGGACAGGAAGCAAAGGGATTTATGGGAAATGTTGTCCTGGCTTGGAAACACTCGACTGTCAGCCAAGGAACTATTTTTCCTCCACAATAGAAAAAGATGTTGGTGCTATTGTTATACTCAATGATACATATTTAATTATTATATTATTATTATGTTTTCAGCCCAGCAGCATTACAGTAAAACTATTGGCTCTATTTCATGAAACTTGGTGGAAGCGTGTGTCGAGGTCCAAGAAAGAAATCATTAAAACTACTTTCCACTTATGGAAATGGTCTTGGCAAACGATCTCCGAGCGCCCGTCTGGTTAATTACTCCGATCCATAACAACAGCTTCCGTGTCGGGTGCAAATTCAGGTCACCGCTTTCACCGTTAGAGGTAGGCTATACGACACTTACACTACACCTGTGTTCTGTTTTCTTCGAAATTTGGGGAAATAAATAATATAGGAAAATGAGGAAGAATTTCACATTCTAGGGATTAACAGTAATGCAGAGGTTAATTGTATACTAGAGTAAATCTCATTCATTTTTAAGTTATATCTGTATCTTAAATAACCCAATACTTATTTTAAACCAAATCATGATTTTCTATCAAACATGACCAAGTAGTTTTTTTATGTTTTGTTTTATTGCATTTTACAACGTTACTGTTTCCCTCAAAATGTAATTGAGAATTGCAGTTTAAGTTTAAATGTTAGGAGCCCTAAGGCCCACAGCATCTCTTTAAACTGTTTTTTATAATCTCTTTGTATCCATTAAATCTGTAACATCACTTGCGTTATCAGCGACAGGTTGTAATTCATCATTTACTTCATGCAAACACTCAAACGCGTCTCGTACACGATACCTGATGCCACGCGAAACAATAACACCGTGACATCAATACCTCACATACACACATACTGTATACATGAAACAGAAGGTTACTACACAAACCCGAAAGCAGCGTAATCAGACACGTAAAAGAAAAAACAGAGTTGAGCATTGAAGCACTTTGAGCTCTCGGCCCGGCTGGTGAACCGTGTAGTTTCGTGGTGCCACACGTCTTTCCTGTGTTGGTTTATGGATGTGTGGCGACATAAGTGATTCCAGGCGTGGTAGGGCCCTGACGCAGATCCAGCCAAAGAAAACCCCTTCAGACAGACCTGTGTGTGTGTGTGTGCGTGTGTGTGTGTGTGTGTGTGTGTGTGTGTGTGTGTGTGTGTGTGTGTGTGTGTGTGTGTGTGTGTGTGTGTGTGTGTGTGTGTGTGGAAGCCTCTATCTATAAGAGATGCAGTCTGTGTGGGGAAAGTGAGCATCTGTTGTTTGGTTTATAATAGCGTCGTGCATGTGTTGCGTTTTTCTTAATTTCTTAATTTCTTCTCATTTTAAGAGCCGTAAACACAACTAAACGCTACACTGTGTTGGAAGGAGGAGTTATTTAAAAAAAAAAAAAGAAGCTGCTTAATCGCCTTTGTGTGTGTGGAGCATTATGTTCGTGCAGTTATAAGAGTACCCCCCCCCCCCCCCCCCCCCCCCCTTGAATTGCAGTCATTATGTCCATTAATTACCTGTGAAATGGCTCTCAGGCAGAGGCAGGCCTGCTGCTTTCAGGCTGCCAGCAGGCGATTTGGGTTGGCATCGAGCCACCGGGCCAAATATCCAGAGTAACGCACACAACCTTCAGATTTCTTTATTTCTGCCCTTTTAGGACATAAATCATGTTGATTTTATTTGAATGAAAGGATAAAAACCCTCTTTTATGCATCATGTAAACACATTGAAGAAGTAAACAGCTGCTGATAAAACATTAAAGTACTTAAAAGAATGATTATGATGTATTGAATTTGGATATTCTCAGTTTATCTGGGTTAAACCACTTTACGTGGAGGTGGAGGGGGGGGGGGGTCTACTTTGATTTTTGAGCCTTTCTTCTTCAGGAGAAAATAAAAATCGAGCAATGATGCGTTTGTGGCATTACTCAGCATTGGGAAAAAACAGCTTTGAAATGTTTGACGAAAGGTTGGGTAATATTGTAAATTTGTTTTTTTGTTTGTTTGTTTTTCAAATAGATTTGGCCAAACCAGAGGCGAGGATTTTAATTCTAACATCATCTTATTTGTAGTTTATTTTTTATAGTTTTCTTCCTAAAATATTTCTGAACATTGCCGTGCCAACATCCAGATAATTAGAAAAAAGTAGAAAAAAAACAGAATATTTGGGCTGCAAATGTTGTTGCATTGCTGCCTGCAACATCACACACACACCACACACACACACACACACACACACACACACACACACACACGTAAGAAGTTGCATCTTAAACAGACACACATGTGTAACTCAACCCCACAGTTTGGTTGAAACCACTTTAATTGACTCAGTCATCAACAAACAAACACACACACACACACACACACACAAGCACACACACACACACACAGACACACACACACACTTGAAGATGACCACAAGCAATCGGAATATTTATACACAGTAGCCAACAGCAAACATGTCTGTGATACTCTGACCACACATGGAGCAACTTGTGTTTGAAGTATCTCTCTCATACACACACAAACACACACACACACACACACACACACATACAGATCTAACTATTACACATCATCTTCGTTGTCCGTCCTCCGTAGACGTGCTGTCGTAACTCCGTGATATGATTCACTCTCCTGAATTTGCATAATAATACCGGAGTGTACTTTATTCTTTGGAGTGGACGGGGCCCCTTCCCAGCATGCAGTGTGGTGAGGGCCCCCCGGCAGCATGCGTCCCCCTCCGTGAAAGAGCAGCCAGGTGGAGAGGCCTCATTCACTGCAAACTGACCTTGACAGAGTTTGATTGAATCCCGCTTCCTCTCGCTGCCGCCCAGACGGCAGGAGATCCTCTTCCTCCTCCTCCTCCTCCTCCTCCTCCTCCGTCCTCCATTTGTCATTCACCTCCTCCGACTGACACCTCCCATCAATGTGCTTTTTGTTCCCCCAGTTTGAGAAGTTTCACTTGCCTTTCTGTCCATCTTGTGTATCTCAGCGTTTCTCTCTCTTTTCCCGGCAGGATGGAGATATTTGTCACGCTCGGTCGATCCCCGTCTGCGTCCTCTTTCCCCCCCGCGCCGTGTTTCCTCTCTGTTTCCTGTCTTCCTCTGCTTCCTCCCAACGATGAAGACGTCTGTTGCACACGACCGCTTCCTCCCTCACTTTTTAGTCTGGAATCAGACCTTTTCTTCTTAAAGATGACCTCGTAATTGTTTTGTTGTCAATTAGTTTAACTTTTTGAAGGAATGTTTTGCTCATTTGGCAACTCTCCCGTCACGATAAAAGCCAAATCATCTGAGGCAAAGTCTACGTATAAATAAATGCAAACAAATATTTTAATAAGTGGCAAATTTTCTGTATTCTGCATTCTCAAGTACGTTTAGAGGGAAACGGTTTCTCACACAGGACATGAACAGCTGTGTCCTGTGTGAAAGTCCTGTCTGTATTTGACTCCTCCTACGATCAGAAAACGTATTCATAATGCAATAAAAACAAATGTGATGGAGGAGAAAATACATTATAACATATATTAAAATATTCTTATTCTCATAGAGGTTTTCTGGGTTTAGATGGGTCAGTAATGCACCAATCAAATGATGAATTGTGTCCTGATTTAACGAGGAAGCGGTGCCGAGAGGTCGACCTCCTGAAAGCAGCGTTTCAGACGGAGATGGTGGGAAACTCTTCATGTATCCCTGCAGGCCGCCTGGCCCGGCTCGGCTCGCCTTGGCTCGGCTCGGCTCTGTTATCGTTCTCCGAGGGAGCCAGAACGCCGGACTCCCATTACCTTTATCTGTGTTTCTCCGTCTCTGCGGTCCTGAAATAGAGGATGATAAACAGCTGCGACGAACAACGCTGCAGGTTACAGGTGACGTCATCGCTCCGCTTCATTGCCAAAGTAAATCCGTTGCATAACCAACAGCTCGGACGGATCCTCAGTTTTCACGAAGAAAACTTTTTGTGCAGCCGAAGTTCCAAAATCAACATTTGTTGCTTTTTCATTTCATTTCAGCTTCGTGGCTCCGTATCTGATTTTCACGATTCCTCCAGCTTTTGGCTCACACACCTGGATCTGGACTGTGACAAGAGTTGAACCCTGACCGCGGTCCAGATATCACTCGACGCGATTTTATGAAGGCTTTGGAGAACGTTAGACATTAGACATAAATATGAAGTTTAGCACAAAGACTGGAAACAAGAGAAAACAATGATACGTTGTGTTTGGTGAAAAGTGTTTTTTTGACCCTCGGGGGCCACCATAGCCGGGTTTGTAATGACAAACTAACAAAATAAGACAGGCTAACAGCCCCAATCTTTTGTCAACAAAAGGCTCTTTTCTTCCTCCTGTCTGTCTCTCACTGACTTCGGCAGATAGACAGCTAACGGAGCATGAAGCCTCGCAGGTGAAGCCTCGCAGGTGAAGCCTCGCAGGTGTACTCGGTCTCCAACAGCCTGGAACCGGACTTCCACCCTGGAAGCAAATCAGTGAAACTCAAAACAAAATTCCTCTTCGAAGATTGTCAAAACTCCATGAAAAAACAATCAGGAAGTTATGCTACTAATTAAGTGTGTCATGAACTTCAATTTATTAATCCGCCACTGAAAATAGTCCCTAACGAGTGCACCATTCAAACTGTTGCAGTAATTTAGGAAATTATTGATTTCTAAAACTGTTTATTAGTAGGAACTAAATCAAGCTAGCTTTAGTTTTCAGACACAATTCCTATTTAAATACATCAGTAATGACTTTTGACCAATGATTATCTATATGTATTTTTTTTTTTTTTCACATCCAGTGGCCATAATTCACCTTTGTGGCTGACCAATCAGAGGATCCAATCAGTGATGTCCATAGTTGACACGAGTGTTTCAGATGTTCTCCTTTCATTCCAACACTGAAGTCTTTTGCTGCTATCAGCCGGCCTGCGGTCGCTGATCGTCTGCAGCTGCATGAACAGGCTGGCTTATCAAAACGATGGCATGCGTTCCTGTGATGTGGCCCTCCAGGCCGCTATCAGGGGAGGAGGGTCACCCCCCACCCCGGCCACCAGCCAAGACAACCCGTCACGTGGGCGGCTTTATCGGAGATTGGAGGGAGTCGGGTTTGGAGTTGCTTTCACGGAGTCTTTGTGCAACAAAAAATGAGTTTCCTCTAATAAAATGCTTCACCTTCAAAAACATTTCTTGTAGAAATGCAGAAACGCTGGTGTTAAATTCAGGATTTACCTGTAAAGAGGTGAGATCATTTGTTTTCTCGGACTAGAGTCGCTCCAGTTAAGCCAACACCTACAAGAGCCGGACGCACGCATAAAAAATAAAGGTCGGTTACGAGAAAACCAGATTCCACTCTTGCTCATGTAATGTGAGAAAAAAAAAGAGCTTCCATCTCACCAGAAAGAACAAACACTCATTATTTCAACTCCCTCTCACACACACCAGAACGCTCACCAAGCTGGGTGAGAAGAAGGGTTTCGCTCGTGGAAAAAATAAATAAAAAAACATCTTCGTCATGAGGAAGTGCTGTTGAGTGGATTCTCCAAAATGATCTACGGCGAAAACGTTAAACATTATAAATCATAACAATAAAGTCCACTGACTCAAAATGCGTCAACGTTTTGCGGTTGCGGTCTATTTTTCTGCAACTGTGGGCGTAGGAATCTGTCTCAATGCCCAATCTGCAGTGGAAGAAATATTAAGAAGTACTAAAACCACACGGAAATACTAGTAGAAGAGAAATGCTGTAGATGTAACTCCCTTATTTGGGTTGTTTGATCTACAGCAGTGCATCATATTCTATGACATCATCGTGTGTTTGTAGTGATGCCGTCTCTCCAAGAAGTCAACAACTTCTTCTTCTTCTTCTTCTTCTTAACACATAAAAGAACCTCAGTTTATATAAAAAAAAAAAAATCAGCACTGTGTTTTAATACACCAATCGGGTAAAAGTACTTAGTTTCATTCCAACGCTGATGCTTCCACTGTTGTTTCCTATTGATAAACCTCTGCCAGCCATGTGAGAGAGAAACCAGGAGGAGGTCTGTTCCTCACACGGATAAGACGAGGTATGTCCAACACACACACACACACACACACACACACACACACACACACACACACACACACACACACAGCTTGCAGCGCTGATAACACTCCGGCCTTTGATGTGACTCCTGGAGGGAAGAAAGAGTGATTGAGAGGGGAAAAGGAGAAAAGAGTGATTGAGAGGGAGTGAAACTGAGAGAGATTACGGGAATTGCTTTAGGGATGTTGTTTTGTGTTGTGTTACCAGCCTCTCTCACACACACACACACACACACAGACACTCTACAATCCCATCCTTATCAGTCTACCTTCATCTTCTTCCCTTTCAGGTGGAGACTGCATCAAACACATTTTAATATTGACGACGTTTTGTGTCCAATCTCATGTAAACTAATCTCACATGGATTTGTAGCTTTGCTGATGCTATTTATACTTTTATTTTTGATTTATTTACATTGCGGTATTACTACCTTTACTTGATTGTATCGAATGTCCGAATTTTAAATATATTTTCAAAATAAAAGAGGTCCAAAAATGAAAAGAGAGTGAAACGTTTTCCTCAAATACAACCCTCATTTTTTACATATTTCTCACGTTCATGTTGTGGTGTCTCATCGTCTCCATAGTAACGCTTCATATGACTAGTCCAGGATGAATGTGTGAATATGTCATGAGGATGTGAATGTTCAGGGTCACTGGGTCAAATATAAATCAGCATCGGAGCTACAAAAAAAAACATAATTCATATTTTTTTTAAGGAAGGAATTTACCTGCACCTCGTCTTGAGACGAAGATGTCACTCTTCTGATTGTTGAAACCACTTTAAAGCTGCAAGAAGTTTCTATATGCAGTGAACAAGTAACTCTGACGCACACACACACACACACACACACAGAGAAACCTTCCTACAGGATGTTATGCTGTGAAATTTGAGTATGATATGAGAAAGAAGAGGAGGAAGAAAAGGGGGGAAAGGTGTGTGTGTGTGTGTGTGTGTGTGTGTGTGTGTGTGTGTGTGTGTGTGTGTGTGTGTGTGTGTGTGTGTGTGTGTGTGTGTGTTTGTGTTTGTGTGTGTGAGTGTTCACTTCCTGTAGGATGTTATGCTGTGACCTCTGAGGAGGATGAACCTGGGGTGAGTGTCGAGGCTTTTCTGTGCATCCTGATACTAATAAGATGCCTCCGTTTGTCTTCTGTGTGTGTGTGTGTGCGTGTGTGTGTGTGTGTGTGTGACCGAGGACTAGCTGGCGAGTCAAAGTCATCTCTTGCATGACACTATGAGGGTTGAAAGGAATCAAAAAGACTGCTTCAAGTCCAGAACTTTTGGATTTGGAGTTTATTCTCTTCTTGTAAAATTGGCAGCAAAATGACACATTTCTTTTATTTGCATTTTTCAAAACAACAACTTAATGCCTCGAACGTGCTGATGAAGACTTGTTTCTTCGGTTCGTCTGCTTGCCTCTTCTCTTTCTACCCCTCCATTCCTCCTCCTCCTCCTCCTCCCGCTCTGTCGGCGTCTCTCCTGGCAGGAAAAATAAACTTGACCCCTGCATCCTGGCGAGAGGTGACCTCTGCACCTCGGCAACCCATAAAACACACACACATACGAACACACACTGTCACTTCTTATTGCTTCCGCTCTCCTTTCGGCCTCCCTTGAATTTCTCGACTGCTTCGTGAATCTCAACTTTCTCTTTTTCTGCCGTCCTGAGCTGTGGCTCAGTATTCAAGTATTCATGGTTCCCAGAGGATGAATTCGTATGGCATTTTGTGCCACCGGCAGGTTAAAGTGTATTTTAAATGTCACTTATGCTGATAAATATCTCAACTGCTACTCGATGGAGAGTGACAAAGTTAAGTGCACACATTCATATCCCCTCAGGATGAAGGGTTATCACTATGGTGATGCCTTGACTTCTCCAACGGCTTTTGGGACGATCCGAAACAGTCGGCGTGATAATCATGCAGCAGTTGGTCAGGTGTGTGGTGTTGGTGAAAGAAGGCAGAATTCAAACTTTGAATACAAGTTCTTTTTCCGCGTTGACGGTACGGTACTTTGACCTCTGCAGCAAATAAGGAAAGGATGGGAAGACGAAAGGCTGAGAAACCTTTGCTTTTGGCCGAATGAAGGGGATCGAGGAGGAGGAGGAGGAGGAGGAGGAGGAGGAGGAAGAGGAGTGCAGCAGCAACACATGGTCCCAATTTCATGGTTGTGGACGGAGGAGTGCCGGCGGATGCCGGGTCAGGAACAGGCCTGCAATCTGGAGACATTAATACCTCAGTAATAGTCACATTCACTTCCACAACCGGGAAACTACTGCTCTGGACCATCTATGTACGCATGTGTGTGTGTGTGTGTGTGTGTGTGTGTGTGTGTGTGTGTGTGTGTTTACTCTACTACGCCAATTCTCCACAAAAACACATACTTACCCGTTTTTCCGTACTCACACCCTCTTCAACCAAATTTTTCTTTGTAGCTCATTCACACTCTCTCTCTCTCTCTCTCTCTCTCTCTCTCACACACACACACACACACACACACACGCTGAGACAGAGCAGACCATAACAAAGTAGTAAAAGGCATGCAGCAGGGCAGAGCAGGACACTGACTTCCTGTGCCTCGTGTTCTTCCTGAGCTACTTAATGAGACCTGTTACAGTAAACCGCCACCTCCTCTTTCAGTCCATCTCCGTCTACCATCCGTCCACAAGCCCTCCTCCTCCTCCTCCTCCTTTTACATTTAGACTTACAGTATATATTGCTATACCATTGAAACGTTCAAATCAGCTGTTTTTTCTTTTTGTCTCCTTCAATAACAACTATTTTAACAGAGATTGTCTCATTCAGACATCAAATGTATTATTTAGATTATTAAATAGATTTGGCCCCAAAAGAAGAAGCATTAAAGGACCGATACAACGCCCCCAACGGTGTTGCAAGATCGATCATTGATCATGATTGAACCACAATGGTGCATCTGCTCTATAGGCTACTGAGTTAGTCTACTTTTCTTTGGGCCCTCTGCAATCTTCTCAGTGGTGAGATTGAAGAGGTTTAAACTGACATTTGTCAGTCTATAGTACATTCAGCTGATGCTCTGATGCTACAACAACCATCCTTTTCTATCGTGAAGTTTGAAGACGAGTTTTCTTCTAAGTTTCTTCTCTTCTACTTCAACTTTTTCTGAGATGTATCGTTGTCTCCGAACTATTGTGCAGCAATTCTTTCTCCGCAAAACAAACCCTTCATAACGGGACTTCCCAAATAAAAAGACCATTTAGAAATAAAACCTCTCAGACATCTGACTGGACCTGATCAAGCTTCTGTCGCAGGACATCAGAATGGTGTGAATGGTGATAGTGTGTGCAGAATATCAAACTGTATTAAGTAGCCACGAGGGAAAACACATTTTCTCCAAAACGTTTGTGGAGATTCAAAGTGTAAGGATGTCAAACAGGGCTCTGTTCGTTGTTTGACTTTTTAGAAAAAACTACTAAACACTTGAACACACACACACACACACACACACACACACACACACACACACACACACGGACTCGGTCAACACTCTCACCACTGTGTTTCTAACTGCAGCTCCTGGATGCTACTGGAGGCGTTTCATCAATGTCACGGCCGGTTTGAAAACGTCCTCTGTCGGGCCACACTCAGGCTGCTTGAAAACAGCCACAGACCTAAAGACATGCTGAAAGAAGCCCTTGGTGTGTCAATGGGCTGCTTACTGGGGGAGCGAGGGAGGGGGTGAGATCCAGGGAAGGTCTACGCTGTATGTAAACACAGAAGTCAGTGGGTGACTTTGATAACACTTCTCAGGCTGAAACATTGACCAGCGCCACAATGTCCATCTTTATTTCCTTCTCAGTCAATGTGATTTTTCATTACTAAAAGATATTTTTTGTGAATTCTTGTACCTGATGGAGCCACCTCTATCACTCGGTTGACGTGAACAATCTTTCTTGGCTTATGGATTGTTTATGGCGAGTTTTGAAAGGCTGCCACAACTCCAACTTGTAATATTCCTTTAAAAAGCTCAACATATCTGTTGAAATATCCAAGGTAGAATTGATAATTTGTTCAAAACTATTTTCCCATTCAAAACTGCCACTAAAGGGATATATTTCTGGATGTGTCATTAAAATGTTCATACTTTTTTTCTTAACAAACAGTCTTTCAAAGTTTGACGTTGATTTTACAATCCCCCCTATGTGATTCTGGTGTTCCACAAGGCAGTATACTGGGTCATTTACCTTTTTGTCTATATAGCATGAATTCTCAAATAAATGCCTGTTTCACAGATAACCACTGGTCTGAAATTGTAGCTAAAATGGCTAAAGAAAGTAAAATAAATAATAAGTGAAGTAAATTCTGAGTAATTTCAATTTTTACTTATTCACCGAGCATGCCGGACAGTTACAGTACAGGAGTCATTTCACATTATCAGAGTTGCTTTTCGGTTTTATCATCCTGGACTTTCTTGGTAGGGAAAGGAGAAAGGTCCACCTCCATGTCATGTAATTGTAGAAAGAGAGAAAGTCAGTAAAGCATTACATCTTGGTTAGAAAGGAGACATAAAGTGTATTCCTGTTCTTTGAAATAAGGACATTTGTCTTTAGCCAGTCCTCACTTCTTCAAGCTGACAGATGTGTTCAGAATCCGGATTAGGGTTAGTTTATGTTATAACCTGATGCTTCAATGCCCCCCTAAACCCAAAACCAACCCCACAACCCCCCCCCCCCCCCCCCCCTCCACCGCACGCGCTCAGAACTTGGTGTGGTGCCGCTGCGTCAGCCCGGGCCCGTATGGCGTCCTGCATACCGTTGGTTCAGACCACAAAACACACACTCTTCAATGACTGCCCTTTAATCGTATCGACTGACACACACACACACACACACACACACATACACATACACACAGCGTGCTGAGCCCAAGCCTTTAATGATGAAAATAGCTTGTGGAGAGAAGAGGCCGGTGGTGGAAGAAGAGCTCTGAAATTCTGTTTTCACTGTCCTGTCGGCTCCAACCAGCAAAACATTTCGCCTTTCTTTACTTTTGTGGGCTTCATGTTGGGATTGATGATAGTTGCTCGGTATTACCAAGGGCCTAAAAGTTGTGTTTCCATCAAACAAAGTGTGCTAGAATGAGATTGCAAGAGGACCCAATACCAGATTTAAAAGTACTCTATGGAGTTTTTGCATGTGGGTGATGTGATACGTTTTTCCCGCCAATGGTTTGACACTATTCCCCTGATCTGCAGGTAGATGGAACAAGCAGAAAAAACAGCCAAGCAAACAAGACTGTAAGGCTGTAAACGTGGAGGTGAACAATGCAGGTTGCCTACATTTTTGTGTGTTTTATGAGGAGGGGAATGCTTTAAACAAACAAAGGCTAGAAACCATGTGTTTGTGGTGAGCAACACTGGATGCAAACAAAGTGTGAAGGCCATCTTTATTACTAGTTAAACATTATTTGCACATGTTGTACGGTTGGACACGTTTTTGTGAATCTTTATGGGGTTTTTTTGTTGCCCGCCCACCTCGACAGAGATATTGGTGCAATGAGAATAAAAGAGTCCTGGTTCTTTTTAAGCAAAATAGAGAGAAAAGTAAGTTAGTCTTCCATACAAATATACATTTGACAAATGACCACCATGACAAAAGATCCTTTGGCTTGTTTGTCGATACATCATTTTATTACACAACGCGCCGTTAAGAGGTCGTGGTCATGTTCACGTAATTCTGCGAGATAAGGCTCCTAGTGTTACGTAGAACAAATCATCCAAAAGGCTCACGTCACATCTCAGGCAGCTTTTTTTCTTTCCCCCTGCACTCCGGAGCTGAAAGAGGCTCTCTGTGTTTACTGATGTGTTGGGGGTCGTTCAGGACCGGCTGCAGTACAGTTGAACCTCTGTGGCACTGACACATCTACAAACATTAGGGGAAGATTTGTAGGTGGAACCTGAAAGCCTCGCTGTCTGTGTGGCTTTTTAAAAAGAGGGGTAACCAGTCGTTTTTTTTTTCAACCTCTCACAGTTGGATGAATGACGTTACTGTGGATAGCACACCATCCATCCATCCATCGCTTCATCCATCCATAAGCAGGGAGGGGAGGTCCTATAATAAGAAGGAGGTATAATGAATATAATGGGGGTGTAGCGGGAGGGAGGGAAGACGTCTGGGTCTAATTTACGGCCCTAATAAATCCCCACTCTTTAGCCTCTAACCCCTGAACCAGCCTGGCAGCTCCCTAAAATGTTAATCACTCCCCTTCTGTATCCTCACGGGGCGAGCGGGAGAGAGAGAGAAAGGAAAGAGAGCGAACAGTGGCCATATTATTCTGCTGTAAAAAAAACCCAATGGCGTCCTTGTAATCACCTGACTGGCCTGTCAGCCAGACAGCCGCTGGAGCGCTCGGCCAATGAGACAGCTGCGTGGCCGGCAGCCGGGCGGGGTGACTTATAGAGGTCCTTCTAGTTTCAGCAACACACACTGAGATTGATCTCTGGTCCCGTTCCAGCTAATCCCACTGGGGTAAATCAGATGTTTTGTTTGTCTTCCTTGTGGCCTTCTACCTCTGGTCCCGTTCCAGCTAATCCCACTGGGGTAAATCAGATGTTTTGTTTGTCTTCCTTGTGGCCTTCTACCCGCCATTGTTACCACCAAAAACGTTGTGTTTCTTTTATTGTGGACAGTCTTTTGTAAAGTGGATGGAAACAGTCGCGTTTGCTCTGTAATTCACAATTCATTTTTTGGTTCATGTGTGGTTTTGCCCCGCAAAAAGTTATAAAAGGCCACCTTGTCTACTCCACTATAAACCTATCATTTAGACATTTTAGACATGTTGACACCGAGTTTAAAAGGCTCAACAGCTATGGGATAAAAAAAAACGACTTCATATTCGTTTAATGTAACTTTGTCCATGGCGGTGATTATTTGGGTTTGCCTCATTATATTGGATACGACGGAAGATTAAGCGTCAAATCTTGAAAGATCATATTCATCCACAGAACGTGACGGGGAGACTCTGATATATTTATACTTTATATTGAGAGGGAAAAGGAAAAGTTTACAAGTTGTAGTGAGGACGTCAGAAACAAAAACGAAGGCTTGTGCAGCACAAATGTTTAAATACGACTACTTATTATAGGTGAAGCCAAATTCAGTAATTATACCCACCAATCCATCATATAAAGTCTGCATCCAATGATCAGAAATATCATCCGTCCAATATCATCAATGTCCATCAATGTTATTGGTACTCAACTGTGAGCAATTACAAGTATATACATCATGATTAGAGAATGTATTAAACATATTAACATGATTTTCAGTCACTCATCACTCTGCCTTTTCATTCATGGGGTTTATTTTTAAAACAATCACTCTTTTATCAAGATTGTTGAGATTCAGGGATTCAGTGTATAATCATGAAAGAAATTCATAAATCTGGATATGGATTTACGTGCAAACCAACAATCAGTGTTCGGATCATGTACTTAAGTAAAAGTACTACTGCCACAGTGGTAAAATACTACACTACAAGTCAAAGTACTAATACCACAGTGTGGAAATACTACAAGTAAAAGCATTCACAACCTGAATTAATTCGAACTTATCAGCAAAATGTACTTTTAGGATTGAAAAGAAAAATATTGATTGTGTAGTAAAATTTCAGTGTTTTACTCTTAAACGTGATGTTTCTGGATGAATATTACTGCTTCATTAATGTAGTTGTTTATGGTTATAACTCCATATGTTGAGGCTTTTTTTAAATAGTTAAATATAGAAGTATGATGATTTTCACAACACAGAAAGGAACATCATCAGAAACATAAAAAATAATCTACACCTGGGGATGTGTGGTTTTTAAGAAATGCAGTGTGGTAAAAGTACAATATTTACCCCGTTGTGGAGTAGAAGTATAAAGTAGGATAAAACTTTGAAGTTAAGTTGAGTAAATGTGCTTCCATCACATTCCGCTGCTACAGTAGAGCAACATTAACAGAAGGGCTTTCTTGTGTTGTCCTGGTTAACATCATTCCCTCATAAACACTCGGTTCTTGGGCTGCAGCGCTCGCTGGCGTCCTGGATCCTGCCGGTCTGGCCGACCTGTCTGCCTCGCCTGTCAGCTGACTAACTGGACTCCCCGACAGGCCGACTCACTCGTTTCCTGGCTGGCAGAGTGGTTGGTGTCGGGGTAGATTTATGTCGCCCGGCCGTGGTGATAACTCATTTCAGACACGCCGAGCTCCCGGCGGGGGAGCAATAAAACCACTCACCGTGTTAACCTGTTTTCCCCCCAACGGCAGTGAAAACACTCGGTCGCACCGTTGGCATAATTATTATTTTGGTTTGGATTTGTTGACACCTTATCTAGAACTGGCCTGCGGGATCCTACATTATTGATCGCTGACACTTGAAAAGAAACGTATTTAATAAGAGTTGCTCTCAGCTTCAGGGAATTCTAGGTTTTTGTACCACATGCAGATTAAAGGGAGGTGTACAGAAATTTCACCTCAAATTCATTATTTTGTTTGGTCGTTATCTTGTTTGGGGGGGGGGGGGCAGAACTAAGTGCTAAAAGCCAAACATTGAATCAGACATTTTTAGTTGTCAAAAATGTTGATTTCATGAACTGTGATAACGACTCGGACGCCCTAAAGCATCCCCTGCTCTATTACCTATTTGACTCTAAATGGACCATAATGTACTAAATGAACATCATGCTGGATTGAAGAAGACTTGAAACTAGAGATTGAGACCATAAACTTATGCTTACAATGTCTACTGAGATAATAAATCAAGTGAGAAGTAGGACCATTTTCTCACTTCAATGCAATCCGACTTCCTTTCACAACTAGAGGAGTCGCCCCCCGATGGCCATTAGAAAGAATGCACTTCCACATTGGCTTCAGATGCACAGGTGATGTTAACAACACTTCATTTTGTAGGTTTATTTTTCTAAACTAATCTGACATGAAAGCATTCCAACAATATTGAACACCTAACATGCAGATACAATTTCTTTCAAATAATATGAGATAACGAGGGAATTATCCGATCTCTGATATATCATCCTAAAAAAAGGCAGGATTTCACTGTTGTGTGGACTTTGGAGCTCGTTGCACTCAGTGCCTTTTATAAATAACAAATAAAGATTGCGAGGGTCGGCAGGCTGCAGGATGTTCTCCGGTGCATCTCAGACCTACGTCGTCCCAGTTCAGCAGGTTCAAGCCCTCGTTGTTCAAGGACAGGCAGCACAAAAGGGAAGCAGGGCATTTAAGAGTGTGGCGTCTGAGAGACACTCGGCCGTGAGGAAACTGCAGCTGTAAAGACAAAAGAGGAACCCAGAGGTCTCATAAATCACTTTTTATTTTATTTTTTTAATGCCACACACTCACACCCACTCTCAACAACAATGACAACCGCTTCCTTCGGGGGAAAACCACATGTGCCAATAACAAGCTGGGAAGTGAAACGAGTCGGATGTGAGTCTCATCTGCCAGACCGTCCAAGGAGGGTGGAGCAAGGCAGCGACGCTGGTTTGAAACCCTGAAGTGTGGGAGGCAGATGTTCGTGTTTACAGGAAGTTTTGATTCTCTCCCTGTCGTCTTTAATTACCGATATGTGTCTCCAGAGAATTTCTTATTTACACGTTTATTTTACATCACTGCAAATAAATGCAAATTCTCCTCTGAGATAGAGATATGTTAACACACACTGTTTACTGTTTATTTGTCACATTATCACTTTCGGTATCCGACTGTCATTTTAAAAGTTTTTAGCTGTTTTTATCTGTTAATTTGTTTCATACTGTCTACATTTTCTACTATTATTGTATTTTGTATATCTGCTCCTGATGCTTTAGTTATTTGCACTATCCTTTTAGCTGCTGTAACCCTGTAAATTTCCTGACTGTGGGACTAATAACTACAACGGCGTAGGGAAAAACAAAATGGAGTCAAGAGAGGGGGGCAATTTTCAGAGAAAAAAATTGCAAATTTCAATCAGATTTGCTACTTTATTATAGCGGTCATAGAGGAAGTAAACACATTGCTTGACCGGATGTTTGCCGTTGCTATGACAACATGAAAGCTAGGTGTTGTCACACGTTGTGATGGATTCATTGGAAAAATAAATGTTTGCCCAAGGAACCTGTTACATAACATGAAAATTTCCCAAAAGAAAAAAATAAGTATTTCTGCTGCAGGTAGTTTGGACAGCCAGCTTTAAAAAAAAAAAAAAAAAAAAAAAAACATCCACTTCCTTTAATATTTCACAAAGGTGTCACTCGAAAAAAAACACACCGAAGAGTCGTTGCTGAGCCGATGTGAACGATTACCGTCGCTGCAGCAGCCGAGCCTGTAATCGCTGAGCCCCGAGGATGTGACTGATTGGATGTTATTAAGTCGAATGTGCGTCAGCACACGTGGAGCATTAAGTTTATTGCAGTCAAACTCCCTCTTTTCTCAACCCTACACTTTCTCCCCAGAGGGAAGCTCATCACCCGGAGGGTCCAGGTGGCAATTTGGGACCTCTCCAGTCCTAAACGCTTCAAGTACGCATCTGTAAGGCGGAGAGGATTTTATTCTCTTAAGTAAAAACACAGAAAAAACTACAAAAATGTGTTTTTGGATACTTCCCGAGGCTTTTTATAGAAGAAAGACACTTGAATCTTTTATTCGGTCAAATTTAGTGTGTGAGCAAATAGTTAGTGATGTAAATATGAAGATTAGAAATGGACTGACGTGAATGAAAGCTTCTTGTATCTAATTGTAATTGTTTCCTGGTGTGGGGGAGGGGCTCGTTAGGAGTGATGGCTGACACCTGGGTGCTATGCTCAGCTGTTTATGTGGGTGCCTGAGCAGTTGGTCTCTCTGCTCTCTGGGTTATTTGGTTGGTTTATATGAACTGACTGCACACTTCATTTAGCTCCCTCAAAAACATTTTGACTTGACTATGACACGTCTCGGTCTTCATTTTCTGTCCTTTATTATCCTAAACACTTCTGATTTTCTATTTGAGGTGTTTCAAGTCACCAAACTCTCTTCACTGTGGTTACAGGTGTGATGGGCCCCACCTTTGCATGATTAGGTGTGTGTTTATGACGCCTCTAAGCCCGTGTGTTGGGCGTTTGCATTGATAAAAATAGGATTTAAAAAGGGTAAAAATGATTATTTATATCTGGAACTTCAGGTCCAGGTTAGCAGTGGAAGGTGTTGTGTTCGAGGGCTTGAAACAATTAGAAAATATGAATATTACAGCTGTCAGCAGTGTTGCAGCGCTGCACTGTGATGATGATCTGGAACAGAATATTATTTTTGCATGCCAGTTTGTTTTAGTTAGATTATTGAAAATTAAAGTTCGAACTCATTCAGATATCAGACTTTTGCAATCGCCATGAGATGAAAGTGAATCGGACCAATAAAGTGATATAGTGAGAGATGACTCGAACCACGGGGGATGGGCAACGTGATCTTACAGAAGTTTGTGAAATGACCACAACTTCTTAACAGCACATTTTGTGGCTGCGTACTGAAACAATTTAATGTTTAGGCAACTACATGAACATCAGGTTTAAGCAACGAAACCACTTAGGATCAGAAAAAAAACTAATGTATGGGCTAAAAAATAAGTACGTAAACTCAACACCTCCCTCGGACACGAACTCAGGTCGCCTGGTTGAAAGTCTTGTACTTGTTTGACCCGTCCTCCTCCCCTCCGAGTACTTCCTCCGAGTACTTGAGTGTATATTTAATTAAGTATTTAAGTGTGCGTTAATCCACCACGACAAAGGATCCTAATTGGCTTCCACGGTTGCCGTTTCCATGGTGACACTTAATTTGAACACATTATATGTGCCACCGACACATAACGTGCCTTTTTAACAGGTCGTGGTCCTTTCACATATTTCTGTGGGATCACTTGTAAAGTTTCTTCACACCTCCCACAAGAAAGTTGGTTAATTCCATAAAACTAAATCAGCCGTGCATGTCGCGTCAGGAAAACATCTTGTTTGTGGAGAGAGAAGATGCTTGGTGAAGAAATAGACTGAGAATAAATTAGGTTTCCCAACCAGCAGCATGTGGGAAATATAAAATAGGTTTTATCTTGAAAGCCAGTGCCAACTTTTCTTTTTTAAATAGCCTCCACTGAGCCTCGGGGTGCTCGGAGTACAGATTGTGGTTTTGGCGTTCAGGTGCCGTGTTGTGTAAAAAAAAAAAAACCTTCTGGCGGTCTGACGGAGAAACCGTCCAGAACCTGGAAGTCCTGCAGACCATAAACCCGTCTGTGAGGTACCAGACAGATGTTCCAGATAACTCTCTGTTTTATCACAAACAAATAGAAATGACTTCAGATTTATTGATTTTTTTGAGATTCTGTTGTTTTTTTTTGGCAAGTAAATTTACTAAAATACATGATTTAATATTTAATATTAAATCCAGTGGTGGAAATTGAAGAACCTGATTTAGATTTTTGGACAGATTACGTGTGCTTTACTTGAGTATTTGTATATTCTGCTACCTATACTTCACCTCCTCTACCTCTCAGAGGGAAATATTGTAGTTTTTACATCACAGTATTTCTCTCATCACACTTTTAAACATCTATAAACTGTCAGATTCACTTTTCTTCTTCTCTCTCATCCAAGTCAAAGCATCTTCCTCTCTTACAGAATTGTATTGACATTAAAAACTAAAATATTAAAGCCGTGTGTGGACACTTTGTAATTTTACACAGATTTTTATCCACAAATTTTAAGGGGGAGGGGATTAAAAACACCTTCAAAGACAACTGACTTCTGCAAGATTTTACAACGCTGTGATCTCATGTGTTTTATGGTGAAGCATGAATCAAACGCACCAAATACAATAAAAAGCTGCGTGCCTAAAAGCAGCTTTCCATTCTGTAACTGTCTGTAGCCGCACGTTGCTTCGAGCTTAGCATCAGCATGCTAACATGCTAACGTGCTGACATTTATTCAGATTCCCTTTTAATGCATTTTGTTCCCCACATTTAAAAAATATTTCTGTTTTCGTCGGTGGACTTTTTGCCACATTCACTTCTAACTGGCAACCTTTTTATTATTTCTGCCTCCCAGTTTGCGGTCGACGTTTTTCACATTTAATTTGTTTATTTTTGGGGTCTTTTATTGCAGATATGTTCTTCTACAGCCGGTGCCAAACAAAAACAAGCTGGTGTTGTTGGAGCAGCTGGTGCCAGCAATCACCGTTTCACATCCATATACAGGAACGCTCTGTCTGTTGTGGATGACACTGAATTTGGGGGAAAACTCCCTCCGAGGGATGTTTAATGGATCTTTTTGTGACCACGTGCAATAGTAAAGGGGGTAAAACATGGGTGGTACTTTAAATGTTTAAATTGAAAAAACGAAGTTATCAGCAGAGGCCTCTAAAGTGAGCATTCGCAAAGGTTTCCCTAAAGAAAGAAAGAAAGAAAGAAAGAAAGAAATCATCTAATATTGTATACTTTTGAAGTTCCACCTTAATGGAAAATGGATTAAATCCCTTAAAATGTACAAAATAGCATTGCTATAGGTAACGCCACCTTTATTTATATGTGGCAAAGGGCCAACAAACAACACGTGAGCCGATCCAGATCCACCATGCTGATGGGAACCTCTCTGGAGACTTGTTGGTTTTTCCCTCTGTGAGGTTTATCAGTCGCCATTGTCGGATGTGAGGACTTCAAATCAACACTTTTGTTTACACGCCCTCAGCAAGTCAAACGTGTCGTAGCGGAGTCCCGTGTGTTCAAGGATCCGGGAGATAAAGGATTTCCCCGGGAGTCGCGTCTCCTGCGGAGGAACCCAAAAGCCCGATCCACGAAGGAGAACATTTGCTTTGTTTATTTTCTGTTCTTTGTTCTCCGATCGACTTCGGCTGCGGGACGCTCGACGTATCATGTTTGAATTCAGATGAAGAACATGTTTGTGTTTATTAGGGTACAATTAGACAGAGAGACGAGGGAGGGGGGGGTCTAGACCTCCCCTCCTCCTCCTGGGAAGGAAGAAGTGGGCAGCTTCTCCACTCGAGAGCAGAGAGGATCCCAGTAGGAGGTTAATTAAAACAAACTGGCAGCGCTGTCGAACACGCAGACGTAGGTGAGACAACTGGAGCCTCGAAGTCTCTCCAACTAAAACAACTGCTGCCCTTAACAAGATTAATGTCCGGACTAATGTGGACGTTAATCATTTAGAAAAAAGACTCTTTATACGTGGTTCGTATTTCTATTAAAGGAATAGTCTGAAAAGTAAAAAAAAAAAAACGTATCTAGCTTATTTCAACACATTCTCACACTAATTTAGACGCAGCTTATTAGTGATGACATGTTCATATGTGGTTGTTAAAAGGATTTTTCTTTCTCAAAATAAACTTCTGTCATCTTCTTCTCAGGAAGTTTGGATAATAAAACCACTTATTTAGGTTTAGGAAAAGTGCGTGGCTGACAGAGAAGATATAGATTTAGATATACTAGCAATTAACGTGAGTCATGAAAAGGCAGCAAGCTCCGGTTCTGAAAAGTGAAGCCAAGGCAGAAGTGCCTTAAACTTGCATTCTCTCTGTTGACCATCAGGGGGCGACTCCTCTGGTTGTAAAAATAAGTCTGATTGTATAGAAGTCTATGAGAAAGTAACCCTACTTCTTGATGTATTATCTCAGTAAACATTGTAAACATGAGTTTATGGTCTCAATCTCTAGTTTCAAGTCTTCTTCAATCCAGCAGGATGTTCATTTAGTACATTATGATCCATTTAGAGTCCAGATCAGACCAGAAAAAAGGGGATGCTTGTTTATAACTAAACTTGTGAGTCTATCTGTCCACAACTTGTATATCGTTTCCTTTTTCCTTTCTTTTAAATCTACACTGTTGCCCATAAAGTACTGATTTGTCTGTTTATTCCAATTTAAATGCATCAGTCATCGCTTTTGACCAGGTGCAATGATTTACATTATGTGTCCCAGTTACCCAGGTGAAAATGTATTCATGCATAACATTTGTTTGGCGTTATAAAAGATCCCAACTTTATGCCCGACCCTATATTTTCTCATTCACAAATGGAAATGTTTATGTATCTTGCATTTTGTACTTAGACTGTTAATTGTGCATCTTTCAAAGAAGCAAATCTTTGCAAAAGCAAATCCATATTTCCCGAAATGTCTTGCTAGGAGGCTCGAAAATGACATGTGACAAAATAATATAGTGTTTCTCTAAAGGTGCATAATCCTGGTATATTGGTGATAAAGGTAACTTGTGAGAGTGACTGAGATAAATGAAACCTGTGAAGACGCTTGGATGACTTCGGACAGATGTTTGGGACTCTGGTATGTCGGCGATCGCTGTGTTTGATGACAAATGAACGTTTGTTTGGCTTTGTTTCACTTTCAACAACAAACCTCCCAAAGAAAAAGACAAGAAGCAGCTGCTCTGATCCGCCGATGAGGAGGAGGGGAGGTGACCCTCTGCTCTCGCTGGAGGTCAGAGTTCAGGCATAAGGTTGGGTTTCTTCCAAAGTAATCGCACTTTTGACTTATGAGAGATAATTGAGATAAATTGCATGTTCAGAAATGCAATTAAATTATTCTTTAATGCATTTTTGTCCTTCAACATCACGACTAATTGGCAACAGCAAATATGTCTGGAGAAGGAATGCAATGCCGAAGGGATCACATTTTTATTTTGATAATGAGGAAATGTTTTTATTGAAGATAAAAGTCAAAAAATAGGTTATTGTTTCTGATTGGTTCCTTGATAACTCCATATTTTCAATATTCCTTAGAAGATATATACGGTTGGTTGTATTTATAAAAGATCCCTAAACCCAAAGTTAGCTCCTATCAGGCCAAGTTGGGAAAACCCACTGATGCTGGAGAAGACACTTTCACAATACTGTGATTAAAAAAATCAGTTTTCAGTGCAGAAGAACTTAGAACGTAACATAATCATTAACTGCAATAAAGAAATAAAGAAAATCTAAATGTCTATTGAAGACAGAAGAAATATTCAGCTCCTTCACCGGAGTAGGCTATATTAATACCGTTGTGTCCTCCATGAAAAACCACATTAAAGTATAAGTATTATAAGTGGAAATTACTCATTGTGCAGTAAATATGCTCCTTATTATTATATATATGATGTTTATGGATTAATATTACTGCTGCACAAATGTGTGTGTTGCATTTTACTACTGTAGATGGTTGTGCTGTTTTTATATACTAGGGGTGGGTAAAAATATCGATACAGCAATATATCGCGATACTTAACCGCCCAATACAATATCGATTTTTCAACTCCAAAGATCGATGTTTAGACGCGTTGTGAATGCAGTACTTTATCCTTTTTCATTTTATTTTCAGTATTTATTCCAGTGAATTTCATGGGAATTAATAAAATGGAGAGGCTGTTCTGATTGAAATAGTTTTGACTCAATTTGTCCTCTGATCAATATCATCTGATGTACATATACAGGTACATGTGTTTTCATCTTCACTTATATTGCAATATCGTGATATCGCGATACGTATCGTATCGTGACCAAAGTATCGTGATACGTATCGTATCGTGAGGTTCTTGCCAATACTCACCCCTATTATATACTGTTGGTTAGTTTAAGCTACAGCTGTCCTAAAAGGGATAAAGGCACATTCATCCGTCATTCATTCAGTTTATCATAAACATTCAAAACAGGTTTTCACTGGACTGGAAGGAAGTAAAGCTACTACATTACAGTATAGTAAAGCTCCGTTTCACCGCTGATCTATTAATGACTGTCGACATTCTTCCATCACAAAAGCGTCAACTCCACCTCTTCTCTTATCTCAGGTTTCAACTTTTCTGCAACATGTAGAAGGTAAAACAAGACATTCTGCTAAACAAAGCTCAATGAAAAAAAGCTTATTTTGGATGCAAAAGAATCTCAAGTTTAATTTGACTTCTACCTATAATATAACCGGGAAGACTAACAATGTGCAGCATATTATTAAATCAAATAGAAGATGGTGAGACACGCCGGCTGTAAAAGAGATCAGCGTTCAAATATATTTGTATTCTGAGCCATGAGCTGCAGGGCACCTGTCTGTCTCTCCAGCTGTGGTGGGCGCCGTGGGGGGTGAGACAGTCTGGCGAGAGCCCCGGTGACCGGGAGGCACCAACGCACGACCACACAGCTACGGGTCAGTCTACAGGCAGACAGACAGGCAGACAGACGGGCAGACGACCATCAGAAGGAGTTAATGAGACAACGAGGAGACAAACACTGGCGGCTTCTCTCAGGCTCCCATTGTTATGGATCTGATTAAATATCAAACATAAAGTTATTGGCAGAGGTGGGAAGTAATAAATATATTTACTCAAGTAATGTACAATTTTGATAAACTGTTTCCTTGTTAGGCTAATGCATCCTTCCACTACATTCATTTGAAAACTTTAGTAATCAAATCAACACATTTATTGATATGTTATTATAAGTCATAAGTTAAGAATAAACTAATGTATAAATAATAATTAAAGCATATATATTATTCAGAAATGGGTCACTGTATAATGAGCTTTTTTTATCCAAATAATTTTGTACTTGAATGCAGGCGTATTTTTACACTGTTGTATTATTACTTTGTAGATATGTGGGGCTCATTCAAAAAACACAATTATGTTTAGTTTAACATAAATAAAAACATCTTTACATGCTCCATAGTCAGCTATACTTATTTTCAAAAATGATTTGAGTACAAAAATATTTTTATTGATAGTGTTCTGATTGTTATTGGAATTTAAAACATTTATATATATCTTCTGTTAACTTTAACCCGCAGCCTGAATGGCGTCCTTTAAAATGTTGTCGCGTGTATCGACTGTACCAACTGAACTTTTGTCTTGACGTTGCACAATTTTTCATTATAAACACAAACACCAATAAATAAGCCAGAGTGTCCTGATTGGATAATGTGAAGCTGGCGCCAGCTTCCTGCCTGCCAAGGTGAGTTTTTAACAATCTGCACGTAGGAAAAGTCCCAGCGAGGCAAGAAAATACAGTGAAACTTATTTTCCCACTTAATTGCTTACGGTAGCTGAAATGACACACTCTTGGCCCGCTTGCAGACGTTTATAAACTCATAACTCACAATAGAAACGAACAGAGCAGGTATATTCCCTCTCTCTGTGTTGAAACGGAGGCAGACAGAGACTTTTCTGTCTGAGCTGCAGAGTGAAGGGAGTGCAGCAGGCGTCACGCCGCGCCGAGACGTCCTGACAGGCCGGCCGCCGCTCCGACCAATTAAAAGGTGAGAGGAGAGGAAGAGGAGGAAGTCAGGAGCCCGAGCAGAAGGGCTGTCTGGAGCCGCCGAAACACTGGGCTCACTGTGATCCTCACTCTTTCACCAGAGGTGGAAGAAGTACTCAGATGTTGTACTTGAGTAGCAATAACAGTGTAAAAATACTCCGTTACAAGACCTGCATTCGAAATGTAAAAGTACAAAAGTGTTCAAATAATCAAATCATACTTAAAGTATCAGAAGTAACACAATCCTCCTGTTTATTCTTATTTAAATGCATCTGTCATCACGTTTGAGGTGCAATGATTTACATTATGAGTCCCAATCACCCAGGTGAGATTAATTCATACATAACATTTGTTGGTGTTATAAATGACAAGACTTTTGCAAATTATTCCAACTTTATGTGTATAATGTATATAATTATTAGTGCATAGCCTACCTGTGAGTAATAATACACCAAAGAAAACATATATGTACTAAATTAGTTTTACTTTTCTGCCAGTAGGTCCCACTAAATTGTACACATTGTACAAATGTACAGTGTGTACAATACAACAGTGTCACTGTTTTAAGTAAGTTCAGAATTGCTCTTCAGTATTTGAGTAAATGTACTTTATTACATTCTACCAGTGTTGATTCTTCTTTAGTTTATTTTGACTTCGGAGAACAAAGTGTAGGATTTGATTTATTTTAACTTTTTTCTACAACGGAATTCTGAATGCAAAAACGTGAATACAAAAAAAGCGATGCTGATTGATAAAGCAGCTGTAAGGAAAAATGAAAATACTGCAATTTTATAATTATTTAATAGCTGCAACCAGCAATATTAGTTCATGGAGTCTGGCATATTTATTCACCATAGTTTTCTGTGTGAAACGAGACTGAAATACGATGCAAGCATGTTGATGTTCAGCAGAATTAAAATGTGCTTTATCTTTATCATTAAGTGTCTCAGAATGCAAACTTCACTTAACACAAGAGAGTAGTCAGGCATAGAGTCACAAAACAATCCTATTGGGACCACGAATGTCTGAACAAAATTTCACGGCAATCCATCTAATATTTATTTATGATTTCACGAACCGAAGGAGGTAAACCGAGCGTCATTGAGGCCGGCTCGGCCGACCACTTGCAGCCGGAGTATCTCTGTACTTACGGCCGATTGCTTTTGAAGTGTTCTCGTCCCGGTGCTGTGAGGTCTGGCACGTCCAGCTCTGTGTTGATGGTTTTGAGGTTTTTTTTAGAGAGAGAGTGACGAGGCTCACGGTCGTCTTTTGATGAGGCCAGATGAGACCTTCGGCCGCATTCCTGGTCAGTCTCCTGGGCTGCAGCTCGCCACATTACTGCCTGCTGTCCAAACAAATAAGGCCGGACTCGGAGAGCCTCCCCGAGCCGAGTCCTGCCAAGCCAAGCCGGGACACAAAAAACCACCCCACCTCTGACGGTCCCAAAATATAGACTCTCCATTTTTAACTTCGGGGGAACAAGAGACGTTTTCTAGTCGGTCACAAACAAAGTGTTCCCACATGTGGCACAATCTGTTGTCACGTCTGATGTCTCTAACCGGTCACCGGAGTCCGTGTCTGTTCCCGAAAGACCTTCATTTAAATGTCAACCAGCCTCTACAGTCAGAACCTTATTTGTTTTTTCTTTACCTCCCCAGAAGAAAAAACAACCAGAACTCCTCAAGGACAAGAGCAAGAGGATATAAATGGATTATAGATGGTGTTTATGTTACCCTGCACAGCAGCTAGAGTCTCAAAATATCACAAGATCATATAGAAATCCACCATGTCATGTAAAATAGAGTCGCCGGCATATTGTTGGCATGTCCAGTTAAATAGCTCACTATCTACAGGGGTTTCTTCCAAGGCCAAACAAGGAAATCATTGTCATTCAATGAACCAATCAGCTATTTCATGGGTTGCAGTGTAGCTATGATAGATGCCCAACTTTACGACAGAAATAAACATGCTTGTAGCCTGGTAACAAAAACAGTTTTGGTCTGTACATTATACAAGAATAAACTAAATTGACCGTCTGCGAAAAACCTCCCAAGTATCCATTTCTGTTGATGTTTAAAATGAAAATTGTGTGGAATTATTAAGTAACAGAACAATCTTTTGCATCTTTTGAGTATAATATGAGCTAGCTGTGCGCTTCACGTGGTTTACACATGGATCATCATTGACGATGCTAACTTTATGCCTGTTAGCCTGTTAGCATCATTTAGCATGGTCACGTAGGCCTCCTGCACAAGTGTATATTTAAGACCCCGAACACTTAATTTAACACTTTAATAATCCCCACGGATTAATTAAATCATGATTTACATTTAGGAATAAACATGAATTAATTTGATACTCAAACCAAAAAATGTAGAATGTTTTTCTGTGCCGGATGTTTGCTTAAAATATACGTGTATATAAATATATATGTGACTGGTTGAATGAAAACAACTTGTTTTCTTGCATGTTTGTGTGTGGGCAGTTGTGTGTTGCCGTAAGTGTGTGTGTGTGTGAGGATGAGTAAGGAATGTGTGTTACGCAGAGATCATATAAACACATGCCACAGGATTTCTGCATCACCATAAAACTTTACTAGACCTTTTTGTGTTAAGTATTCCTGAAATGTCTTCCCACAGTTTGAGCCTGAAGAGGTTGTGGTCATTTTTCATGTGTTAGAGGGCGAGTTCAAAGAAAGAAGTCACCTGTTGGTTTTTGGTAAATATTTTACACTAGAATCTGAACCCTCTACCATGCAAAGTATTCCTCTCTTTCTCTCTCTCTCTCCCTCTCGCTTCAGCTTTGAATCTCAAATGACTGAATTTTACATTTTATACAAATTATAAGGTATTTACATGAAACCAGTCACATGCAGACATCAGAAAGAAGAAGAAGATCAATGGTCATGTAAACGATCAAACTTGTTTGTTGTATATGAAGTAGTGGAGGAAGTACGTATCCTTTACTTTAGGAAACATACTCATTCTCTTTTACAAGTAAAAGTCCTACATCCATTTCTTTCAGATGGGTAATATTATTGCTCATGCATGAATTTAATAACCGGATTCTACTGTAGCCTACTTTTCATTATGGATTAATCAGATTATTTTCTTCATTGATTGTTTGTTCGTTTCAAGTTTAAATAATTAAAAGAAAAAGAGCAAATTTGTTTTAAAAATGTACTTTCTTCTCCTATTAATTATTTCAGGACCCCTCAAATGTATCTGGTGATCCTTCGGAGGGGCCCAAACCCCTAGGTTGGGAACCACATGTCTAAACTAGCAGATGAAGTATAATTTTTAAAGGCATGACTAATGTAAAGTACTTACTTCCACCCCTGTTAACGTTTTATGTAATAAGTTATGTTCTGAAAAGCATCAGTATAACCCGGGGAACTGGGCATAAAATAATCATTAAAACAAGAAAGTTTATCTTGCCCAAAAAAATCAGCTGGCAGTCATTAGAAGGTTTTGCATGAAATGATGCCGTTTCGCTACATTCATCTGGCGTTGAATTCCTGAGCGGGATTGCAGTCTAAAAGTCTTTATCATGGTTGTCAAATCACATTGACATGTAACCTTTGAGAGAGAAATCTGTCAGGATGCCAGACATGTGACCCGGGGTGTGTGAGTGTTAATATGTGTGTGTGTGCACGTCTTTGTGTCTGTGTGACAGACAGAGACGTCAAGTCATCAAACAGGGACAATGCGTCTGGTCCAGAGCTCTGAACTCTGGGAGACGGAGGCAGACAAAGAGATGGTGTGATAGGTGGTAGGAGGTGATGGAGAGTTAAAGGCCAATGGGTGAAGCTGTTTA
Organism: Eutrigla gurnardus; assembly: GCF_963514095.1. Taxonomy (NCBI): domain Eukaryota; kingdom Metazoa; phylum Chordata; class Actinopteri; order Perciformes; family Triglidae; genus Eutrigla; species Eutrigla gurnardus. Next base: position 18,964,785 of record NC_139938.1, read on the forward strand.
GTGTCGCCCACCTGCCCCCTCGCCGTCTAGATAAAAAAAACTTGGCAAATGCAAGCAAAAAAACATTTTCTGAAGATGCAATCACCAAAGTTTCTCAACTGAAACTGACTGTGTTTGGTTAATTAGGTTTACACTGCACTGTTCTGGGTGAGGTAACGCCTTCTAACTTTGGTTCTGTTTGTGATTTCCAACAACAAACTCAATCGAGTGGAAGGTTTTGTGGCGATCTCGAGAGGTCATCTCCGCCTTTTTGCTGACGATGTGGCGCTGTTTGCTTCACTGGACCGCGACCTCCAATGCAAGCACTCTGGTTAGTTTGCAGCAACTTTTTGAATCCAAGTGTGAGGCTGCGGGTACAATGACGTACAATCCAGGACCTCGGTTTGAGGAATGTCATCCATCAGTTTGAAAGCAATTTGTACAATGATTTTTTAAGGTATGTTCACCCGAAACACGGCGCCATTGCATACAAAGTCAATGTAAAGACACAAATACAATTTGCATGAAACAAAAGCCTAACAGGCCTAACAAACCATGACATTTGACCTCATTACAAATTGTTGTCATCATGTAGTTATGCTTGCAACAAAATCACAACAGAATGATTTATTAATTTTGCTACCTGTATCTCTTCCCCACTGACCAGTAAGGGCCTATCCAGCGTCCTGATTGGTCTGGCCCATCTGCTGCCACAGGCGGTGGTATTATGGGCCAGTGATGGTGTCACTCAAACCCCTCAGAGGAGAAAAGCGAGGGAGGTGATGTAGCATTAGGTCATCCTCACCCCTCCCTGTCTCCCTCTGACAGCTCTCATCATACAGGAGACCTGCCGGGCAGATTGACAACTCAATGAGGCGACCAGCGCCAGGCTTTCACAAGCACCATTTCACAGCTTCAGTCTTTGTATGACAAACCCCCCGACACCACCCAACATCCCCTCCGCTATACCACCCCCACCACTCCCCTCTCTTTTCTCTCCTTACACACCAACCATCCCCGTCTTATCGCTGTCCCGTCTTTGTTGTGCTGGTTTGAGACAGGATGAAGCAGTTCCAGTTTTTATTTGTGAACAACAAAACAATCAATTAGGGCTTCATAAAAGTAGATTTTCATTCATTGCCAGAAAGATTTTTGCCTCTTATCTCCCGCAGAGAGATTTTGATAAAAAAAAAAATACAAAAGTTCTTGATCCTCCTCCTCTTGGGAATCATAAGGAATTAAAGCTCAGGTTGCAGAATAAACATTAATCTGCTGAAAAAACAATTAATATATCAAATTGTTTCGCCTCTGCCACACAGGCGGAAATTAGCTAAATTGCTATAACCTGGCTCAATACATGTTTTCTTGTTTTACGAGATTAATGTTTTTTGTGCATTGTCCCTGTTTTAAATAAATAAATTACTATCCTATCCTACCTAGGTTGAATATGAGCAACCGTGTTGAAACAGATTCTGCAAAAAGTATACTTTACAAAGTCAAAATACACAGAAAAACCTGTTAGCTCAGCTGAGGTGAAAAAGTATTGATTGAAAGAAAGATTCAAGATCTGCTTTATTGGTCCTTGTAGGACATTTCAAGGTGTGGCGTTAAAACTTCCATCAATTTCAAGACTGTGCAACCTGTGGAAGAGGTACTCAGATCTTTTACTTCGATTAAAGTATCAATACTGTAATGTAGAAATACTCTGTCACAAATGAAAGGACTGTTATCAAAATTGTGAGTAAAAACATTTTAGCATCAAAATATGGAGCAAGGCTTATCATGTTCTGGTGTCCACCAATACTCTTGGAACAGCGTAGAAGTTTCAGTTAGTTGTCACTCTGCTGCCTCACCACTAGATGTCGCCAAATCCTACACGCCGGCCCTTTAAGTACAGTATTTGAGTAAATGCACTGAGTTACTTTCCACCACTTCGATCCCTTTCATGCTCCACCATGCTGGCCTCCACACCTTCAAGGATGGAGGGATGGAGGGAACATGGATGCAGAAAGAGGAGGTGGAGGTGAATGAAGGAAGAAATGAAGAATGGGGAGGGGGAGACGTGGGGGGCATGGGAGGGGAGGGATACCGTCACGCTTTGGTGCCTCTCAATTGAAGTCTGAACACCGGCCACAAAACCCGGCTCGCTCCATATACCTCATCTTTACATGTGAAAGGACGGCTCCATTGTCCGGGCCTAACTGCACATTTAACCTGTCTGGACTGAAAGAAAGGGGGAAACTCTCTCCCTGTCCCCCCTCACACCCTCTCTCGTTTTAACCTGCCAATTAGCCAGACATTTCTGCTGCAAGGACGACTTCTTTATACACTCGTGCTTAAATAGTGAACAAGCTGCTTATTTTTTGTATTTTTTTTTAGCCGGAGGGAGAAAACAGAGCTCTGGATTTCGGGGCCTTGGGGGATCTTTTTTAAATGATGTGTTCGGAAGATTTTAAAAGCCCTGAATTTGACGGTCACTGCGTCCGCAGAGCAGAAAAAATAAACCTGGTGGTTGTTTTTCAGCTTCACATGCAGACGTCTGACAGTGAAGCGAAAAATGAGACTCAACCAGAGTCACGTTTGGCTGATTTCTCTTGTAATTATCCTTTTTTTTTAAGTGTTTGCTCATAGAGGTTCATTTTTTTGTTGTTGTTTTTTCAGTGGTGGAATTTAACAAAGTAGAAATTTGAGGTACTTGTTCTTTACTTGAGTATTTACATTGATGCTTCTACTCTACCCCACTCAATGTGTTTAATAACATTGAGGGTTATTAATGCAAAAATGATGGAATACATTATAATAATTTATAGATGACTACCCAGCAGTGATGAACATATTGATGCATCAACAATTATAATCCAATAATGTAATATATACATATATTCTGAAATGGGTAATTCTGAATAATGAATACTTTTGGTACTTTAAGTATATTTTGATGCTGTAACTTTGCTCTTAAAATAGTTCTTATTATGGTTGGGATTGCGTTACCATGGTGATCTTTGAAATGGAGGTGTGAGTATTCAGACCACTGGATGCCACTGAATCCTACAAACGGTACCCTTTAAGTACAAGAAGTGAGTACTTCTTCCACCACCGCTAATACTCGGTCAAAACAAGTTTGTGTCATGAAGTTGTCTCCATTTTTGTTCTTTTTTATAGTAAATGATTCTATCTATGATCCGAAATACATTTTTGGGAATTCAGCTGGAAACATTTTCAGGACATTTTCTTAATCCTAAAATCATCATAAGGTTTAATCCAGGCGCTGGTGAGACGAAGGTGAAGTGCAGCCATTTATGTACTTAGCAGTTAAGTGAAAGCTTGGGTTTCTTTCACCAGAATAGATGCACAATGATCCCAAAGCCCGAGTCCACAAGAGTCCACATGGGTCCACATGAGTCCGCTGCTCCCGCTGAGAGCCCGAGTGGAAATCTCTTTTTCTGCCAAGGCCTCCGGCTGTGCTTTGTGTGTGTGTGTGTGTGTGTGTGTGTGTGTGTGTGTGTGTGTGTGTGTGTGTGTGTTTAGGTGTGTGTGTGTTAAAGCAAAACTGATCATCTATTAATGTTTTATTGATTCAGTCAAAAGTGTGACTCGAGGTTGCCAGGTCGTGAGGCCGTATCCTCCGTATTTTGTGTGTTTGATTTTTGTTGACAGATTATTGGAATCGATTCATTCTTTGTGAGACGAGTAATAAATAGTTTATTTTAGTACATATATATAGTTATATATATATATATATAGTTTAAGTTTAGTACACCAAAACATTAAAGAGCAAGAACCAAGTTGTGATGAAGTGAAATTATCCATTAATAAAGAATTCCTCTGCAACAAAAATAAATAAATAAATAAAATATTCTACCACATGAGTATTAGATACAAGAACTTGTCGCTCATGAAGATTTATTTCAAAGTAAAATCACTTTAAAGGAGTTCTGCACACATGTTTTCTGTCCCGGCTGAAATCTCATCACACGACGATCCAGTCATGAATACCGGCGTCCCACAGGGTCCGAGTCCCGGAGCGAGGACGCCGTCTCTCCACCTGTGACGCCGTCAAACAGCCAACATGGGGGGGTTGTTTGTGTCAGCAGCCGAGTCCATCCTCAGCAGGAGAATGTCGGACGCCTCTGAAGCTCAGCCGGGGGGGGGGGGACCCCAGCAGGGCCCGGGCAGGTCCAAAGACCTGGTGCTGGGAGGCTCTGACAGGGGAAGCTGAAGGCCCTTCAACTCCCCGCTCATTCTTCTAATTAGACACTTGGAGAATTAACTGTCTCCTGCAAGTGTGAGATCGGCCTCCAGCCCCCTGCAGGAAGAGGAGAGCTTTTTAAAATGTGTATTTCAGCAATAAAGCCAACGTGGTTTACTAGACCCGCTTTCTGCAGTTTCCTCTGCAGCACAGGTAGATTCCAATTAAAGTCGTCTGGCTTTGCAGGTCGTTAAGACACTTTTCCGTTTGTTTAACTGTCTGGTCACGTCGGTCTGACGCGGCGCAGTCGGCCAAAACCTTTTTTTTTTTAATTATTATTTGGAGATGACTCTCTCTTCCGTGCCTGG
>NC_139938.1:18974320-19070114 GCF_963514095.1 Eutrigla gurnardus
AGAGGCATATAAAGTCATTACAAATGAGCTCCACCTTTACCAGCCGCAACATTAAAGTGATGAACCCATTAATTAATCATCAATTATAATCCAGTAATAGCCTGCGATGTTAATTAATCAGAAATGGACATCTGTTTTTTTACATTTTGGTATTTTAAGTGTGTGTTGATGCTGATTACTGTGTACTACTGTGTACTACTGTGTACTACTGTGTACTGAGTACTGCTCATTTGTATTTAGACACTTTAAACTGATATTATTGACACTTAGAGGCCTATTAATTGTTGATATCTGTGGTTCCACGTGACTAAGGGGATTCTTATAAAGTTTTTCATTTTTTATTTTGTCAAACTCATAAATCATCTTCGTCAAATCAAAACCTGCTTTGGTGCATCACGGGAAACCTGGAGGTGGAAACTTTGCTCTGGATCTGAATGGTGATGGTTCGGTGACTAATACATGTACACAGGGGGCGGGGGAGGGATGCGCGCTCCCGCCGGTGCGCGGCGCTGTTCTGCGAGGCGTAAATCCCGCAGCAGGCCCTGTCCCCGACGTCTGCCTGTCTGTCTCTCTCTCTCTCTCCTGTCTCACATTCTCACCAAAGCTCTCCTGCACAGATCGAGGCTGAAAAGCCAAAAAAAAAAAAAGCGCAAAACTAAATGATTCTGTTTCCTCCTCGGCTACACCACACATTCATGAAGCAACGTGGTGAGACAGTGAGGAGCTGGTATTCACCGAGAGGTTTCACATTCACACGAGCGACTCCTGAAGAAGGTTTCACATTCACATGGACGGTCCTGCACACACAGACAGGTCGTCTCCGCGGTGGCCGAGCCGAGCTGCTGCTGCAGGAAGAGACGAGGCGGCGGACGGTTTGCTGCGTCGCGGCCGCCTCGATCACATCCGCCCGTCTCCCCATATCGCCACTCCGTGACAAGAGTGTGTGTGTGTGTGTGTGTGTGTGAGAGAGAGAGAGTGTGTGTTTGGTGGTGGTGGTGGTGGGTTTACACCTGAAACACCTTCTAATCCTCGCTGACACATCGCTTCAAAAATTCTCCCCCCCAAAAAAGGAGGGAATCAAACCCACCAAAGCAGAAATGATCGGCCGAGAAGCTGCAGTTGTTTTCCAGATTCCACCCTTTCGTCTCTGGAAGGAAAACAACCGTGTGTGTGTGTGTGTGTGTGTGTGCGTGTGTGTGTGTAAAACCTACACAATCGACGCGTAAAGTGCCATCAAATGTTTCATTTTTGTGCCTTTAGACGTGCGTTTGGCACACATACGCATCCAGAGGATAACTGTGCCTCCCCCCCCCCACCCCCCCTGTCGTGGCACAAACGCTCACAAGACAGTGACTTTGGGAGGCATAACATGTAGCAAAAATGTTCCTATCCGTGGCATGTCTGATTTCACAGCAGCAGAGGCGAAGCCTCCAGAAGCACCTCCTGGGCTCAGACGAGGCGCGCCGTGGGGCTCACGGTTCCTCCGTGGCTGGCTGAACTTTATATCGAGCATGTATTAACACTTTGTGGCCTGCTTGCTTTTTTTTTTTTTTTTTCCTCCTCCAAGGCTGGAGGACTCCATTTTGAAGGGACCGGGTGTGCAGCCAGAGACCTACTACAACAGCACACAACTCGTCTCAGGGAAAAACAGAAACCCCGGCTGTTGTTTCTGCTGCTCCTCAGACGTGTCAGTGGACATTTTCATTTAATTACTTACTATTCTATTATTTTAATTGTTTCTCGGTGTGTCCTGGCGCGTGCGTGTGCTGGTGGCCAAGTGCGTGACGGGGGTTTGGGTGAGGGGGGGGGGGCAGTTTGTTGGCTCAAGTTTGGCAGTGACATGTCATTGGTGTTTTTGGGTTAATAATTGATGCTTGTAATTAAGGGGCGGGGCGGGTTTTTTGGAGATGTCGTGTGGTCGAACGGTGCGTTTTTTTAATATTTTTTAATTTAGTGGATGTCACCTCATATTGGTTGTTATTGTTTTTGTTATAATTCTTCCGATGAGAGATTTACGGCCCCTTCTGTGCGCCATGCTGTGGACCGGCTGGGGAGGGAGGCAGCGGTGACGACTGGCAGTGCGCACGGCAGAGAGAGAGAGAGAGAGAGAGAGAGAGAGCGCGAGAGAGCGAGACTTCCAAGGGGCAGGCAGTCTGCAGACAGGAAACAGAGCAGAAATCCTCAACATTAGCGAATTATAAAAGTTGTAGTTTATCACAAAGCGAGGAAAAGGGGAGGGAGGGAGGGGAGGAAGCACAACACGCCTGAATCTCTATTCCAGGGGCCGCTGGACCAGGCGGCTTTAGCGCATGTAGAGAGGCGGAGGGAGGAGGAGGAGGAGGAGGGAGGGAGGCGGAGGGGGCAGTCAGTTGAGTACGTTTCACAGGATCCGGGCCTAGTAGTATTGCCGCTGGGACTCTCCTCATCCGCTTTCAAAAAATCGGAAATTGGCACCTTTAAAGGCCACAATGAGCGCGTTGAAGGTCACGTTCGCGGTGGCCGACACCGGAATGGTAAGATTCTCGCGGCGGATCCCGTGTCATTTGGCGTTTTCTCCGTGATTTTTTTGTCGTTTGGGTGCACACACACACACACACACACACACACACACACATAGCCTTGCATCTGTCGGAGGAGGGGGGGGGGGGGGGGGGCAGTGTGTGTCTGCGCGCGCGCGTAAATGTGTGTGTCAGTGTGTGTGTTCGTCAACTTGTTGTCTCGGTGTTATGTGGCGTTTTAAGTGTTTCCGTCTCGTGCAAGCATGGAAGCCACGAGCGACACACACATATACACACATGCAGTTCCACACACCTATGCACGCGCACGCGCACGCGCACGAACGGGTCCATTTTAACTCTAGTTGGTGGCTGCAGCAGCAGCAGCAGCAGCGCCGGCGTGTTTAACGGTTGATTATTTTTTATTTATCATGACGCGCTGTGAGTCATTGCCTTTATTGTGTGTGCGCGCGCGCGTGCATGTTTGTGTGTTACATGTGTATGCACGAGCGTGAGTTTACAGGCTGATGACCTTATCGTTCTCGATGACATTTTCATCATATCGCGATAATTTTCTGGGGGGGGGGGGGTGTTTGCGCAGGATCTCGTCCAGAAAGATGTCACCTTAATCTCGCCATCTGTGACCTCACGCGACGGCAGATTCGTGTTGTTTTTCTGGGATTTGATGTCTGAGATTGTCACTTAAAAAAAAAAAAAAAAAAAATATCCCAGTGCTAACTTCAAGCTGCAGTGATGTTAGATGTTAGATTTAGACACGTGGATTAAATGTAATTTTCTTATTCGGCTGTTATTGTAGCATCATGGAAAACATTGCATCGGTTTATTATAACAAGGCTTTAATTCAAGGATAATGATGCAGATTTTGGTGTTCCTGTTTCAGGGAGGAACCATGCCAGCATGAGCGGGCCCTACCCAGGCCCCGGCAGGGAGACTCATCAGTCCAGCTGCCCTTTGACCCCTGGCCGCGACCTCTCCACCCACTCCAGACACCATGACCACAGGATCGGGCTAACCATGTCCGCCACCGCCGCCTCCTCCTCCCTCAAACATGCATCCATCTATGGCTTCGCACAAAGGGACCACTCTTCCTCGTCATCGTCTTCTTCTTCCTCTTCTTCGACCTCTTCTTCTTCCTCATCCTCGTCTTCTTCCTCCTCCTACAGCCCCCTCAGGAGGCTGCAGCGCCTCACCACCATGGTGAGCCAGCCGGACTTGGTCCTACCGGCGCGGGAGCCGAAGCGGAGCTGGGACTGGGGGGTCGCTAAGAAGGAGAGGGGGAAGCGGATGGAGAGGGACTCCTGGGCCGATTGCACGAGCAGCGATTACTCGGGAACCCAGAACTCGAGCCGGGAGGAGAGCTTCGGCGGCTCTTCGGCCGGGCGAGGACAACCCGCGGTCCAGACGAGGAGCAGGGACGCACCGGCGGCCAATCGCAACGATCCCGTCGCGCCCATGAAGAAGACCGAAGCTTGTTTCTCGGGACCGCCCAGCCCCGCCTTCTCCCTCGATAGCAACAGCCCATTCGCTAACGGCTTCCTCCACTTTGAATCCTCTTTGTTCGATGACGGTGACGACGATGACGGTGACGACGACGACGGCGATGAAGAGCAGGAGAGGGCGTCACCTCTGGGAGAGGGTTTGCAGGACGGACACCAGAACGTCCTTCAGTCCGCTCCCGGACTCTCGGGTTCGGACTCAAAGGATGCTACCGCGTCGTCGGCCAAGGTGGTCACCCGGTCCCAGTCGTCGGGGCAACGCAGGAGATACTGGGACGGCTCGGACGACGAGTGGGAGAGCGACACCGAGCTGCTCCTGCTCGGGGATTGTCCTCCGGTGCTTTCGTTGGCAAGTTTTACCCTCATTCCTCCCAAAGTAGCCTAAAGAACTGTACTCGGCTCAGCTGTACGATTTTCGAAAAAATGGCCCTTCACCTTTAATAGAACATATGTGTTATGATGCTGGATTACCTGACAGAATATCAGTCATTGTGAATGACGGACGAGACCCGGCTCCACTCGTTAGTTATTGCGGATCTGGTTTCTCACCTACATATGTGGGCAGTTGTAGCTGCAGCTGCAGAAGTGGGCCGCTCGTGGAGGCAAATGAGGCACTCTGGTGCCTGATTGCAAAAATCACACACCGTCTCTGAGTCGTAAAAGTCAAAACTGAGCACACAGACGTGATGCACACATTTTTAGATTTAAATAATAAGACAAAAAAGACGCTTCAGAACTTGCCTGAGAAACGTCACGTTTTTAAGTGTTCATCAGTATCAAAGTAATCCAGCGGTTAGTTGTCCGTACGTCCATCGCTACGTTGCAAACAGGAAGTGCCGATAGGAAATTCGGCATACTTTTAAATCTAAATGTGTCCTTGAAATGTCACAGGAATCACAAAAAAACATCACAACATAATCATTTTAATGTTTTCAGCTGAGAACGTGAATAGGGATGGAAAAATATATTTCCATGGCAGATCATGTCCCAATCGTAATATCAGTTAAAATAAGAACGTTTTAGGCCCGTTTACATCCCCCCAAAGAATTATGGGGAAATTAAAGCGTGATTATCCCCCAAATAAGACTAAACCATTCCATTGTTATTGACTGTTTTTATGGTTCTTCTATTCCAGGAACACAGACCGTCTCATCTATCGATTCATAAACACACCGATCTATTCACTGTCACAAGTTCTGCTTTTGTTTCCCGGTCCGTTCCTCGAAACTCAAACTTGGCACCACATTAGAGGTTCACTCTCTACTCTGATCCAAAGAGTTTTACTTCTATGAATCACTGGATGTTTCACGTCACAATCATCCTGGCCAAAATAATTGCTATTCATGATATTATCCCGATAATAATGAAAATATGCTTAAATCTCTCAAACTGGCAGCAAAACATAACAAATTTTCTGAGTAAAAATGATTACACAATCTTACATAAGATGATCATGAATCATTATCATCCGTTCTTCCTGCATCAATAAAGGATTAATACATTTTAAAAATACGTATTCAAAACAAGCTCTATTTCTCATGTGTCTACATGATGGTGTGTTTTTTTTAAAGACGATATACAATTATCCCGATAATGGAAATTCACCACCATCAACTAATTGTGAGTGTTTTTTTTTTTAATTGCGATCTTTGATAAAATCCTTTATTGTCCCCAGTTAGACGTGCTGGTATGTGGATTGTTATGACATTGTTATGAGAGTCAAGCCAAACCTTATATTTACCACAAAGATTCCGTGGTGGATTCATTCATACATGTACGGAGCATCTCTACAGGCTAGCTGGTTCCCCATGCTTCCAGTAATCATCTCCAGGCTGCAGCTTCAGACAGATATAAGAGCGGTTTTAACTTTCTCATTAAGCCCCTCGGCAAGAAAGTAATCACGTGTATTCACCTGGATGTATAAAGAGAACTGGATACAGTGAATAAGGGTGATTCAATTGTTTGTCCTGGGAAGTTGATTCACCTGAAAATGATCTGCTGAGTCACAGATGGTGTGTGTGTGTGTGTGTGTGTGTGTGTGTGTGTGTGTGTGTGTGTGTGTGTGTGTGTGTGTGTGTGTGTGTGTGTGTGTGTGTGTGTGTGTGTGTGTGTGTGTGTGTGTGTGTGTGTGTGTGTGTGTGTTGGGGAAGAAGTCATTTTGAGCCCAACAGCATCACATGACAGACCCAGGAAATTGTAATTCCACTGTTTGGCCACTGTTCAAAGCCCCGGTGCTCTTCCTGGAGGCTTGTTGTTTCCCAAAATGTTGGACTATTCCTTTAAAAGGCTCCAGCCAGGGTTACATCATCGCAGCAGCCAGTTTAAGCTCTGGCCATTCCTGCTACATGCCGGTCATAACTCAGGCCTGCTCATGTAGAGACCGCCAGTCCTCCAAACCTGCTACTGTGAGCAGTCACTCCCATTTACACAGAAGATACAGCAGCCTCACGCTGTTAGGTTTTGATATCCTTCCACTGTGTTGTGTTGTGGTCTGAAACAAAGGAAGACTGAAATTAGACCTCAGAAAACGAAAAGAGCCTTCAGAGAACACTATTGGCCAGGACCCATTATGCAATGTTATCTGTGAAAAAGATGTTTTTAGTATAACATTTTATTTAGATTTCTCAATATATATACATTGTACACTTCCCATGCAAACGGAACAAAGTCACAATCTTAAAGGAAAACACCACCGCGTTTCCATACTGAACTATGTTCTGCTCTGATCTTAGACGAGGTGATACATACCTCCCTCTCCTCTGTGCGTGCACTCAATGGCTCTTGCGCGCACTCCGCGCAGCGCTAATTTGCTAGCATGTAGCGTGTCCTTAGGATCCAAAGGGGGGTGAAGTTAGAAGCGACCAAGCACTTCCACGTTGTCCCTATTTAAATACGGTTATGCGAGTAGTTACACGACCCAAGTTTGGTTACACAAAATGAAACATGCCAATTTTTCTAAGCGGATAACAAGGATAACTATATAGTATGGCGGAATAACAACTGGAAGCACTTCGACGTCGGCGCAGTAATATCATCACTCCTCTCCCCCTCTTACTTCCGTCAATAGAACCTGCGTGACCTGCACTACCTGTAGTAGTTTGTGCACAGTTGAGGAAGCATCAGGTTGTAGTAAGATAGTTTGTGAACAATCAAACATCATGGTTATAACGTGCATCGTACAGGGTTGTGAAAACAAGCAGAAGGTATATAGTCCCGTCATGTTTTGAGTGATGATATTACTGCACCGACGTCGAAGTGCTTCCAGTTGTTATTCCGCCATACTATATAGTTATCCTTGTTATCCGCTTAGAAAAATTGGCATGTTTCATTTTGTGTAACCAAACTTGGGTCGTGTAACTACTCACGTAACCGTATTTAAATAGGGACAACGTGGAAGTGCTTGGTCGCTTCTAACTTCACCCCCCTTTGGATCCTAAGGACACGCTACATGCTAGCAAATTAGCGCTGCGCGGAGTGCGCGAGCCATTGAGTGCACGCACAGAGGAGAGGGAGGTATGTATCACCTCGTCTAAGATCAGAGCAGAACATAGTTCAGTATGGAAATGCGGTGGTGTTTTCCTTTAATGACTAAACAAACGCATCAAACAAACAATCTCAACCTCAGTCACTTCACATCGGATCCGCTTAAATGAAATCCCCAGAAGTCCCCTTTTTTAAAAAACATAGTAATTGTAGTACATATAGTAATTTTGCACCATTAAAATGAAGTGATATATTTGGCTTTTAAACACACAGTCTTGGAGGATCAACAGGTGTTTGAGACGGGTAGATGTAGCTCACAGGTAGATCACATGGAATTATGCGAGGTCTATGTTAATATCCAAATACCTTTATATTGATACTGCGAAGATGTTGTAGTTTGACCATTCGGAGCTTGAAAAATGTACACAATGAAATGCAGCCTATAAAGCCAGGAAAAGATAACACCTATACCATATTATGAGATCCTAAATCCTTTCTTTTTTCATTGTTCATTGTCGTCAACAGCCCAACAGCCTCAAGAAAAAGTCTTTGACGCCCGTGAAGTTTTTAGAGGGCGAAGTTATTTGGGCAAAGTTCAACCGAAGACCATGGTGGCCCTGTGAGGTGACCGTTGACCCCGCACGGGGAATCTACCACAGGGTGAAAGGTGGGCCTCAGACATTGTTGACTTCATGTGATAACCTACGATACACAAGTGTGATATGCTCGCCAGTTTACTGACATCCTCCACTGGTAGACCAAAAGCAGGCCAGAGATAAACATCTGAAAATATAAAGTTTTGATATGAACTCTTCGTATCCTACAATTTGCATGCCAAACACTATATATCAGGTTACCGAGTAGAGAGAACCATGATGCTTGAAAAGTTACAAAGCATTCTCAAATTAGATCATAATTTAGAATAAAAGAGTCACATTTACTCATAATGCTATCAGAAACTACATTATCCCTTAAACCAATGGATCTCCTTCATTACTACCCACAGAATCAGGCATTTCAAGCACTTACATCCCTGTGATGTATATTTGATGTTTTACCTTAGCAACCGTGGCAGCATGAGGGAAATACCAGAAACTGCATATGCATATTTGATTGTATTTGTGGCGAGAGTTTGGTGTTGCTTAGGTGACGCCCTAGTGTGTTTCCTGTGCAGGAAAAATTGTAGTTTTTATTTGTGAGGAGATTGAGGATGATGTTTGTTGTTGTCATAGAGCCCAGCGACCGGCCCTGTCGGCTCTACCACATCAGGACCTTTGGGGAGCCGGTGGAGCTAGCCTGGGTGGAGGAAAAATCAATTCACGCTTTCCACGGAGGCTTTGAATTTGAACAGCTCCCCCTGCTGCGCCGGAGGGGGAAGCAAAGGGAGCAGAACTACAAATACACTGTAATTACTATTTTATGAATGTGTCACTTGCATGCCCCTAATAAAATGTTGGCATAAAGCATCATCATTGCTGATAGTAAAGGACTTTGCAGACTTGTTCAGGACTAACTTCAGCTACAATCAACACGTTCTAGTGTAAACTGGTATGTCATGTATGTAAAGATTGTGCTTTACCTTTTATCCTTTTCTGCAGATTGCAAAGCGTTTTCAGGAGTCGTGGAAATCCAGTGTGGCAGAAGCTGAATTTGTTCTCCGAGACAGACCCAAAATGGATTCCTTCATTTCTTCGTCCACAGACGATGCCTTCCACAAATGTCCGACGCCGGAGAGGGAGAGCAAGGCCCATCCAACCTTCCCTGCCTCCACTTCCACCCCTTCTCTTAATGAGACGTCGCACATGACCAACGGATCCACTTCATCCCCTGTTACAACTCCAGCAAAGACAAGCACTTTAAGGAAATCTTCTGGCAAGAAGAAACCGAGTAAATCGCCAAAGGAGATTAGTAAACTCTCTAAAAAGACATTGCATAAAAACCAATCAGATCGAGACAATGAAGAGTGCCCATATTCTGACCTTGACTCAGTCCCGAAGATTTTGTGTCCTAAAGCACTTGAACGTCAGTCTAAGCGAGCTCCGACTCAACCATCTGTTACAGTTGTCAAAGAGGTGAAGAAGCAGCCGGAGATTCAGAGCGGTCTCTGGTTCAGTAAATCGGGCAAAGACAGACGGCCCAAGACAACCAGTCCAGTTCCGGACCGCAAACTCTTTAGTAAGATGCCCTGTAAGAAAAAGAACTCGTCCGTTTTAAGTAAAAAGTCACTAACTCCCAGTGCCGCCTCCTCCGGCGGTGGAACCACTGACCCGTCGGCGCTGTCAGACAAGCCTAAGACTCTGGTACCTGCTGAAACAAATCTGTCCCCTGAACCGTCAGGACTTTTGAAGTGTAAAAATACCCCGGTCGCTAATAGGCCTTGTGGTACAACTGGCAGTCCGGCTGACCAGTCAAGACTGTCGGACAAGCCGAGGTCGGTGGTATCCGCTGAGACTGGTGTGTCCTCTGACAAGTGTGGGCATTCAAAGGGTAGACAGACGGTGAGTAGTACAGCGGACACCGTTACTGGCTCACCATCTGACCAATCGGGTGGCTCAGATATTAAAAAGTCTTTAGATCCCGATCCAGTAAGTCTCAATTACCAGTCCAAGTTGAGTGTAAAGAGAATCAGTCGAACTCAACATCCTGACATGGTGGCTGAAAAAAAGATCCATGTAGTTGACAGGATTTCTGACCAAGAGGAAGAAAAAGAAGCTAATAAGAATCCAGTGTCCACTTTAAATGTTGATGTTAATGACACATTAGCAAGGCTAGACAAGCAAACAAGTCTGGTCTCTAAGGTTAGGCTGCCCTTTGTAAAATTAATACGCAAGGACATGAAGGGTAAGAAGTTCGTTAACTCCAGTATTACCATTACTCCAAGTGACAAAGCTGGATGTACAAAGAAGGAAAAAAGCCTGGATACTAATGTGACTAAAGTGTGCTCAAAGCAATCAGATTCGTTGGGCAGCAAGCCGAGTGTCTCCATAGATCAAGAGGTCAGTTCAGAATTCATAAAGGTCTCGGTTAAGAAATTAAAAGCGAGCGGCGATGCCGGTATCCTTCGCCTCACGTCGGAATCGTCGCAAGATAAAATGGTTGTTGCCTCTGATGTGGCGAGTGTGTCCGATGAGTTAGGTCTCCCAGAAGTTTTAAATGTAAGCCCAAGCAATGTGACTCACTCGTCCTCTAACCAATCAGACCAGTCTGAGGTTAAGAAGACTCCTGCATCCAATGTAACAAGCGTGTCCTCTGACCAGTTAGAATGCTCAGAGCCAAAAAGTACATCTACCACTAGTTCAGCTCCCAGTACAACTCCTCCATCTTCTCACCAGCGTGGGAATTTAGTCTGTAGAAAAGCTCCCGTACCTGAAGAAACATCTTCTGCTAAGTCCAAGAAGGTTGCCCGCAAATCTAGGCAGATTCTAGATGAAGTCAATAAAGTCCTACTCCGTGAGCAGCCTGCCCACCTCCCAGCCAGCAGTCGTCTGATGACCAGAGCTCTGAAGGCCTTGAGAGAGGCGGAACAGAAGAAGTTTGAAAAAGCCCAAAAGGAGGCGGAGCAGAAAGAGCTCTTAAACGAGGATCTTGTGTGCAATTCTGCATCCAACTCCGAACTGGACGTTGGCACTAAAATCAAACCTCTTAAATCTCATTATAGTAACAATGGTGATCAGGACTCTTTATCTACTTGTAGCACCCCCCCTGTGACATTTTCCGATCCAGTTGAAATTGGTGTCAAGAGCGAAGATGAAGACCTCTCAATATCCTCAACCCCACCAATGGACTTCATACCCCTTACTTCTCGGGTAAAGGCCAAGAAGGAAGACCATTCCTCTGATGTGCACTCCTTGTCCTCACCTTCCTCACCCTTTTCCTTTATGAATGCCTTTAAAAACGTGGAGGAGGTATCCTTCCAGTCCCTGACAAATGAGGGCAACGATAAACCTATCTCTTTTAAACCAGACACAAACTACAAGTTCAGCACTTTTCTCATGCTGTTGAAGGACTTGCATGACACTAGGGAACGAGACGGGACCCCCTTAGAACTGGAAATTGGGCCACCAAGTGCACATGTTAAGGAGGAACCCTTAGTGATGCCCGGGGAGACTACACCCACAGGCCAATGTCAACAAAATGAACATTTGAATAACAGTTCAAATTCAAGTCTTGACAAAATTGAAATCAAACACAATGAGGGGAGCACAAGTCAGACACCCAAGAGGCCCTATAACAGAAGGAGCAGCTCCACTGAAGTGAAGAAGAAAACCAACCGCAAAGTGCCTTGTCGTCCTGCCAGGTCTGGACCTGGTTTCCCAGGACTGGAGTCGTTGCCTGCAATGGGCTCTTCGTCAGGGGCGGATTGCTCATCAAGGGTCCGGTACCTGTTGGGCACACAGACCAGCAGCTGGGAGAGGCAGGCTGGAGGTGGTGAAGGAGCAGCTGTGGACGAGGAGGAGGCGAAGGAAAGGTGGAGCCGAGTCAGTGAGAATCTGCAGAACATGGTGCCTTTGGATCAGAGGGGGTGCGACACTATGCTGTGTCTGGAACAGCCAAACGGCCTTGCCGAAGACTGCACTGAGACCAACGCAAGCTTGATGCACCACTCTGAAGAAGGCGACAGGGCTCCAACAGGTAAGAACAGCTACCCCAACGTGGTGACGCACAATCTCCCGAATTTGTGTCATAAAAAGGAGTGAAAACTCAGTTCTTTACGCACAGACATGATACATAATGTTTTTAGATTCAGTGAGACTGACACTTTGTGGGGATTAGAGAATACACTTTTCTGCTTTGAATTCATAGGAAATATATACGCTCCTTATTCCTGAGAATCATTGAGTTTTGATGTATTCTTCATGGGCAATAGTTGTCTGTACATCCATGGGTCTTTGCAAAAACAAACAGCTGATGGCATTTTCAAACCCTTAAAATGGAAACATTTGAAAGCCAGTGCTGACGCCTGTTTTAGTTGGAATACTCAAACTCATACTCGAAACAGATTGTGGTCTTATCAAGCCCTGATTCGTCCTGCCCGAATCCGTTTTCAGGCATGTGAGTACGGATGGAGATTGTTCCCTAATGCTTGTGTTTACAGAGATGACTTTTTAAACGCTGTGAAGGCTGGACAGATGAAAGAGAGCAAATTGTTCTGCTGTGGTGACACATTTGAACACTTAGAATCACTGGAAGCCATTTGTGCAACCAAACACTGAGGGGTTTTGGCATGTTTATAGCTCCACTTGGTAATGGGTTGTGTATGTGATACACAAATGGTGAACTTCCATCTGCTAAGCTGCGTAATCAATGTTTGCACTGTAGTATTTCCTCCAATTTTTGGTGTATTCGGCACAAAGGAAGGGTTCATGAACGTAAACCACCCCAGAACTCATAGTACTGTGGTTATATGCAAATAACAGGCTGAAAAGGGTCCAACAGGACTCAAATACACATAAACAGGGTTATAAAAGGCTAGTGTCTGTTCTTATGAATCTTTTTCAGCGCATAAGCGAATAAGAAAACCAAGCAAGAGGCTAATTGAATGGACCGAAGAGTACGATCAGATTTTCTCCACCAGGAAGAAAACCAAAAAGCCTCTCCAGTCGATTGGAAAGGTAAAACTCATACAAAGTAAGATCTGTTGTAACTTTATAATTAAATGTCGTTATATATGCATCATACTCCGGCGTTGAGCGTCCAATGCCGCTTGTTTCCAGCTAAACTGTGACGCTTGTATCGCTGATTTGACAATGAAATCGTATCGTTTGTTTTCTCAGGTCACGCAGCCCATCACGTCCACGTCCGAACCGCCGGGATCGGACAACGGCACGCACGACCACCCGTCCCTGGACTTGCTGCCTGAAATACAGACGCCACCTCCCGAGGAAGTTGCTGCACCGACGCCCTCTGAACTACAAATCCCCAGCACTGAAAACACATCCCCCCAAGATGCACCGGTGCTTTCCGTCGACACGCTGACCCCTCCTCCCGAGGCCGAGCCCTCGCTCTCAGAAGGCCTCGTCAAAGACAATGGTGAGGAAGTTTTTCTGTTTGCTACTTAATTAAACCCATTTACCCATAAGCATTCTGGGTAAAGGGCCAAAAGAATGTGGACGACCGAGCGTTGCATCCATATGTGACTGTTAAACGTGCTATTCCAAAACCACAAACGCTGAGCTGCTGCTGTAACAGCCTGTAGCCTTCTGGAAAGGCTTTCCACAACATTTTGTAATCTGGCTCCGGGGGATTTGATTTGCTCCCATTCAGCCACAAGAGCACGAATTGAGGTGTCATGTTCTTCCACGCCAAACTGGTGGAAAAAACACGACAAAAGGCATGGGGGCCCTGAAACAGGCAAAAAAAGGTATTAAGATTTCCCTTTATTGGAAAAACTGCCCCAGACCAAATTTCAACAAAAAATATCAGACACCAAATTTAAAGTGAAATTTCGTTTAAAATCCTACAGAAACAGACTTGGAGCCCCCCCCCCCCCAGTGAAAAGCAATTTAAGCGGTGTACATTTACGCGAAGGATTCAAATAAAATCCTCATCAGTGATTGGCCCGCTACTATGTCAACATGTGGCACTATACGGAGCTGCAGATGCCGTGGTTCCACACACACCTCCCGTTCACCAAAGCTGCAGATTGATTCATGGATGAGTGGCATAATATTATTGGTTGGAAGCTTACTGGAACATATGTCATATTTTTGTTTTGCAGGAAGAAAACCAAAAAAAAAAAATGCTTGTTTAATAGCTCCACAATATGGTGGGATTTGATCTAAAGGGGTTAAAAATTACATTTCATCTCAACTTTAAATAAAACTACAGTATTGATATTATCAGCTCAAGTATTACATGTAAACATCTTACATTAATAATAATAATGCCAGTGTAAGCAGGTGTTTACATATAAATCTGATGATTAACAGCAGATTTTGAGTTCATATTTCTTGTTTTAGTAGAAGTATACCTCTAAATGTGTCAAGACTGGGAACTAATATACAACAATGGGTATTTTTACGTGGCATTTAATTCACAGGAAACGTTCCCGTACTGGAGAAGAAGCGGAAGAGGAAACCCACTCAGAAGATCCTGGAGTACTGTCTGGAGGCCGAGGCCTCAACGGGCCCCAAGAAGAAGGTAAACGATTATCTGCTGTGTGTACTTGTATTCACCTCACACTGGTATTTCAGTTTATACTTCTACTTTGCTACATCTCAGAGACTAATATACTTGTTTACCTTACTACATGTATTTAATAACTTTAGTATATATAAGCAACAACTAAATCGTTATTCATTATCATCGGTTAAGATCACATTTTATTGATCCCCTTGGGAAAATTCACACCCAGCAGTATTTAATAACAGATTGGCCCCAATAATATAATATACATCATTCTGCTTAATGAGTACTTTTACTTTTTGTACTTAAATATATTTTTATACATTGTTTTGTTAAAGTAACCTTGAGGAACATTTAAATTATGATATGTTATACTCTTTGACCCACGTGAACGGCCAAAACCAACAAGTTATAGTAGTTCTAAGTAAACTTGTACTTGTAACAGAGTATTTATACACTGTGGTATTGCTACATTTACTTAAGTACAATATATTTCTGTATCTATCTGACAGGAAGAGATTTTGCTAATGTTTCTCTTGTCACAGGTCAAAACACTGAAGAACAATTCAAATACTGATCCTCAATCAGGTCAGTCAATCTGTGTTTATTATACTTTAATGCAATTCATAATAATAATTTGGATATTTTTATTGTATACATTTGTCTTCTGTCTTTAGAAAATTAAAGAATGAGAAAAATATTATTTTCATGATGATTTAAAATTATTTAAATTAGAATAAATAGTTTAGGATGGACATTTTTCCTGCAGTGTTGTTATTTATATAGATAAATAAAATAGAAATAATTGTGACGAACCTCCTTTAAGCGGTTTATAACATGTCCTTTCTTGCACCCAGATTCTGGACCGTCACCTTTAAAATCAAAGAGCAAGCAGCTCCCGGGCTCCGGCTCCACCCCGACACCCACAGTGGAGTCCACCAGCACCCTCACAGATCCCCCACCGAGCTCTCCTGCACCCTCGGATCCCGATCCGGCACCGCCCGAACCCACCCCGGTGGAGGCGCTGTCAGCAGACGACGATGCTTCTCAAGTGGAGGACAAAAAGGATGCAACAGAATCAGAGGTCTCCTTCTTCTTCTGTTTCTTCTTCTTTTTCTTGTACTTCTTCTTCTGCGTCGTCTTCCAAGAGTTTGGACTCGTATTGGATATGAGGAGGACCTAACTTCTACTACGTATGAATGTGTGTGTGTTCAGGGCGAGCCGTCCAGCCTGGAGCACAGCTTCTCCTCCGTGAAGGACTACCTGTCGCTGTGTGACGATCCACTCTCCCCCTCCAGGAAGATCATCGGAGACCGAGGAGGTCCCGCCTCCATGAAGGAGAACATTTGTCAGGTGAGCTTCTTGCATCTTCTTGCCCTGTTCTCCAGAGTAGGGGGGGGTAAAAATATCGATACGGCAATATATCGTGATACTTTGCCGCCCAATAAAATATTGTGATATCCCGATACGTATCGTATCGTGAGGTTCATGCCAATACGTACCCCTACTCCAGAGCCTTAAGTTTCCTGGACATTTATCTTGGTGGTTGAACGGCCGATGTGAGACTGTGGGTTTGTATGAGGTCGTTATCCAAAGTCAGCTTATTTCCTACAGCAGATGGCGGTTGGCAGACAGTAATGTGCTGCTGTCAACACGGGGCAGAAGAAAGGCCGCCTTTAACCGCCATTAACTGCAGTTTAAGTGGACACTATATTTAGAAGATGTTCTGCTTGATGCTTGCCGTCAGAAAGCCTTTCCTTCCTTTCCAGCCGTTCTCTTTGCTCTCTTCAAAGCTACCTTCGATTAAAAGCATCATTTTTTTTTTATATTACAGAACTTGACATTATTACACAAACATCAACCATCTGGTTTCTTGTATAACATGATGTCATGAAACGGAAAAAGATTCAGTTCGTGGCTAAAGAGAGATTTAAGATCATGTGATCGAGAGGTTTGTTTCCAGGGTAATTGTGGGTTATTGTGTGTTGATGTCTGATTTCAATCGGTGATCTGCCAACGTCCAGCAGGGCTATGATTCAATACAGTGCAGGCTTCTTCTATCTGATCTGCTTTGGTTGTCTGGTAAAGACACCATAAAAAAATCCAGTCATTGCCATTTTTTTTTCTCTCCAGTTCTATTAATTCCAATGTCGGATGTGTTCTTTAAAGGTGCTATTGACAACATTGATAACATCCGGCCACTAGATGTCGCACTCGCACTCCCCCCTTCCATTGCATTCACGTCACAACACAGCTGTTGCTCGAAGCGCATGCGCCCTCAATGGGTTGCCAGTACTTACTAACTGGCAACCCCAAAGACTCTTGACCCCTGACTACGAAGAGATACCATGTGATACCAACGTCATTATTCTATTGGCTCACAAGCCTTGCTAGAAGCCACAGCCACACGTCACACATCTACACAGAGGTAAACAAAACACATTACATCATCAATTTTTAAAAATGATTAATTCACAAACCCCCAAAAAAAATTCACGAGAAGTAATACTTTTGATTCTGCACCTTTCTAAAACCTCTGTGGATGTATTTCTTTTTTTAAATTATTATTTTTCGTTGAAAAAAAAAAAAAGGTTATCAATATGATCTTTTAAAGCCGAGGTATTCAGATTCGTTTTAGCATCACTGACTTCTTGGCAAATTGTGATTCAAGTGCTCTGATTTCAGCCTTTAGAAAATCTAGACCAGGACGGGGTTCCTAATGCAGATGTGCCTTATTCAACAGCGGAGCCTAAAAAAGTATATATTCTAAAGCAGGTCGCGTGTTTCTCGTCTCAGGTGTGTGAGAAGTCAGGGGAGCTGCTGCTCTGCGAGGGCCAGTGCTGCGGAGCCTTCCACCTGGCCTGCATCTCTCTGGCCGAGGCACCGAAGGGGAAGTTCGTCTGTCCGGAGTGCAAATCAGGTGCGAGCGTGCTCACAGGGATTCCTGGAACACCTTCCTCGGTTGTGTTGAAAATAACACAACTGTGTTAGAAAAATAAAGAAATACCAGGTGTCAAATGCCTGGGGTCAAAAATCACTTTCACACACTGAAAATATGATTTTGGCCTTTTGAAGACCTATTCTTGAAAACTTGGATTTATCATTTATTATATATATTGTATTTCTATCATGCTCAACATGTAGTTTGTGTTGCATTAGTTACTTTTCTTGATATAGATATACATTTAAATATCTGATAGAAGCTGACACTATTTTAAGGCACAAAAATGTGATTATTAATTTTTTTCTTTTCCCAGGCGTCCACACCTGCTTCGTGTGCAAAAAGCGCAGCGAGGACGTGCGGCGCTGTATGATCCCCGTGTGTGGGAAGTTTTACCACGGCGAGTGCATCACCAACTTCGCCCCGACGGCGCCGGTGAACCGCGGCTTCCGCTGCTCCATCCACGTCTGCCTCACCTGCTTCATCACCAACCCCAACAGCTCGGCCGTCTCCAAAGGTGATGATTTATTGTGATTACCTGCTTTGTGGGGCGCCCCCTCCTTCAGCGCACTGACTGCTCGCTTGTCCGCCTGCAGGTCGTCTGGTGCGGTGCGTGCGCTGCCCGGTGGCCTACCACGCCACGGACCTCTGCATGGCGGCCGGCTGCGTCGTCCTCTCCAACAACAGCATCATCTGTCCCAACCACTTCAGCGCCCGCCGCGGCGTCAAGAACCACGAACACGTCAACGTCAGCTGGTGCTTCGTCTGCACCGAAGGTACGGATCCGTGGGACGCGGTGGTCGGACCAGGAGCCGGTTTTAGTGGAAACATTTTGAGGGAAAATATGCTTATTCACTGTCAGCTGACTAACGTCACTTAGCAGCATCAGCAGCAGGAACACCTCCAGGAATTTACTGGTGCCGGCCAAGAAATGACTTGGCACACGACCCCGCTGTAAAACAGTGATTTGGTAGTTTTTACACTTCATTTAAAAAAGAACAAGAACCAAACAATCCTGCAGCCTGTCCATAAGACACTTACCCCGATGAGGGTCTCAGGATCAATAATTAAATAAAGTGAGTGCACATGATTAACATGCAGCACATTTTTGTTGTATTGTAGACTATAAACTGGGACCAGCATCCGTTGATGCTGAATTAAAGTGGCTGTGGATGTTTTTTACTATTAATTTAGTCCTTAAAGCTACAGTAAGTGATTTTCTCTCCACTAGAGGCGACAGAAACAGTGATATATTATCTTCTTATTCACCTTATATTGCCTTGCCCATATTTGCCTTTTCCAGTTCTAACACAGTTGTACTGTTTTGGTGTTTCAAGTTTGACAAGAGCTTTGGTCCACCTGATGAATCTACGCCCAATATTCTCTCTCTTCTTGCTCTGTTTTTGGTCTCCACCATCTCCTGATAGAACTATTAGTCTCTTTAGCTACTAAAAGTTTCTCTTTCTTGACCAGCTAGTTGCTAACGTTCTCTATCGTATCGTGGTCTGGAGAATGAGCTGAAAGAGACTAATGTGCTCCACACAGCTTCAGTTTCAGAAATCAGCACTAACCTTAACGTAGTTTTAGCTAAAAACGATCAACAGTTGATGCGGTTCCTCCCCCCGTCCTGCAGGGGGCAGTCTGCTGTGCTGCGAGTCCTGTCCGGCTGCGTTCCACCGGGAGTGTCTGAACATGGAGATGCCTAAAGGCAGCTGGTTCTGCAACGACTGCAAGGCCGGGAAGAAGCCTCGCTTCAAGGACATCCTCTGGGTGAAGGTCGGCCGCTACAGGTCCGTTTCTCTCTTTGTAACTAAACATTCTTTAGAAGTTACAATAATAATAAAATAGTGCTTTTGAGTGAGATATCTCAAAGACTGTTGAATAGATTTGGTGAAATGTGGTGCAGACATTAATGATGCCTTCAGTTTGACCTGCGTTAACTTTGATGATCCTTTGACTGACCATTCAGCTCCATCATCAGGGTCGTCATTTTAATATGGCCTCTACTTTGGTTTATGATCAAATACCTGCAGAAGCAATGACTTACAGCCTCACAGCCTTACTGTGAAATGAATGCTATATCTACAGATTTCCAGACCGAACCAAAACACTTTCTAAACACGTCGTATTTCAACCGTACCATTGTTTCCTCTCCTGCACCGTTATAAAGGTGGTGGCCGGCGGAGGTCAGTCATCCCAAAACCATCCCGGAGAACATCCAGCGGATGAGGCACGACATCGGGGAGTTCCCGGTCCACTTCTTCGGCTCCAACGACTACCTGTGGACGTACCAGGCCCGCGTCTTCCCCTACATGGACGTGGACGCCAACAGCAAGGAGAAGATGGGGAAAGGTGTCGACGCCACGTACAAGAAAGGTATCCCGCCGTGTGTTCGGCAGAGTTTAGACTGTCTGTCTGTCGGACTGTCAGTCTGTCTGACCGTCGATCTCCCTCCTCAGCTTTAGAGGAGGCGGCCGCTCGGTTTCGTGAGCTGCAGGCGGAGAAAGAGCTTCGGCAGCTTCAGGAGGACAGGAAGAACGACAGGAAGCCTCCTCCGTACAAACACATTAAGGTCAGCGATGAAGGCTTGGTGGTCTGACTTCACGTCTCTGTTTAGTCCGAAAACACTTTAGACGTTTAAGTTTCTAAATTTGATCTTTAATCGTAGTGTCGTATTTAGATTTAAGGCTGTATAGCTGGGTTTTACCCAGTAACCTAATTTCCAATAATAAATCATTGGAATTACTTAAAGGAGTCATCACCTGGTTTTATACGTATCCAGCCCCCCTTGGATCGCTTTGGATCAATTCGTAAAACTTATTAGAAAAAAAAAAAAAAAATTTAATCAAACATTGAGCTTGTTCTGACCCTTTTTCGTACCGCGATTTTATCACGCGAGATTACGCGCGAGGTTTTGACTGGTCCGGATGTGCATTGTATAATATGTAATGAGGCGCGCGTTGATTCGCCGCAGGAAGGACAGAGCCGGGGGGGCTTGCCTGCATGCAGACTCCAAAACATAATGGCGGCGCTTCGGCGATTTCAGGTAGCGGACGGGGCGGGGTTGGGTGGTGAAAGAGGGGTGGGCTTATGCAAGTAGCCGCCACGGTGACGTCACCGAAGGCGCAGAATCAAAATCTCGTGCTTTAGGAATGCACACCCTTGTGTGCTATTCCTGTTCGGAAAAAGAGCAGAAGCGAAAAAACGGCGCCACTTTCAAACTCCAGCCTTTCAGGCAAGTTTCAACTGAGGTCAAACACAGATATGCATGTTTTAACAAGAGAAATTGCGATTTCCAGGTGATGACTCCTTTAACATAACTCCTATGAAGTCTCATATAAAAGCTGGTATTTAAATAACGAAAACTATGAGGGGGTGGAATTTTAGGGTTATTATAAACTCGGGTTAATGTACATTTCTGCACTTTATTCCTTATTTCGACACTTAACTTAAAATATATTATAAACCTCTTAGGATTTATGTTAACATGAATTTTGAACAGAATTATTCACGTTACCAAACAGCTTTTTCCTTTCTTTCAGAAATGCTGTTTTCATACACTAATGAATCCCATTAACAAAACGCAAAACTTCCTCTAGATTTTTCACGTTAACATAAATCCTAAGAGGTATATAATATATTTTGAGTTAAGTGTGGAAATAAGGAATAAAGTCTTGTCTCTAATATCAGCTGCAATTTCCCCTTGGGGATGAATAAAGCTAGCTATTGATCTATCATTGTTCCTTGTAGGTGAATATGTTCGCGTTTATTTATTAATTCTGATTTCTGATGGTGAGCTTCAGTCCAGGTCGTGCGCTGACAGAAATGACCAGGTTTAAAGATGATCGGTACTAGAGAGTTCATGTCTCCTTTCCGCCTCTTTTTCCGACGTGTTCAGGTGAACCGGCCAATAGGAAAGGTTCAGATCTTCACGGCCGACCTATCGGAGATCCCGCGCTGCAACTGCAAGGCAGCGGACGAGACCCCGTGTGGGATGGACTCGGAGTGCATCAACCGCATGCTGCTGTACGAGTGTCACCCACAGGTACGGGAACGCCTCCGAACACCGTGCTACGCTGCTGTTGTGGAGCGGACAGATGGAGAATGAACTCACTATGAAGCTCCATAAAAAGAGGCCGATGTGTTTTCCAGGTTTGCCCGGCAGGCGAGCGCTGCCTCAACCAGGCGTTCAGCAAGCGTCAGTACAGCCAGGTGGAGATCTTCAGGACGCTGTCTCGGGGCTGGGGGCTCCGCTGCGTCCACGACATCAAGAAGGTAACGGCTCCCGTCGCCGGTTGTCCACTGCTGCACCGCCGTGGAGGCACCATCAGCAGGCGTGGTTTACTGGAGGGATCAGAGTGTTTTCTGTCCTCCTCCAGGGTCAGTTTGTGAGCGAGTACGTCGGGGAGGTGATCGACGAGGAGGAGTGCAGGTCCAGGATCAGACACGCCCAGGAGAACGACATCTGTAACTTCTACATGCTGACTCTGGACAAGGTACAGCTCCACAGCCAGAGAGAGTGTTTACGTGTGCACTAATGCAAAAAAAAAACTTTATGTTGATAGAGATCTGTTTAGTACGACAGCGCATTATGAACACTGTAGGGGGAAAAAAACAGAGCCGAGAGAGGTCCTTAGGGTGATGATGATGGTTGGTTTTATTCATATGAGGCCACATTTTCATCTTATGTGTGTTTTTTCAGATGGTTGGGCTACGATGCTAGTGGTAGCTTTCACTTGCTGTCATAGCAACGGCAAACATCCCGTGTTTCAAGAAAGAAACTTGTTTACATCCTTTGAGATGTGAAAACTCTTTTTTCTTTGAGTTTTTCTACTAGTTTTTCACTTTCCAAGTGTAACTGACGTCTTTCAGACCTGATCAGGGAGATCCCACCTGAACCCGACATGCTTCAGTACATTTTCTCAAAAAAGCTGAGGATGATTAAAATGTAACGTCAACAAGTTGTGGAAAAATCCCAAAGTCTCTGGAGTTTACTTTACCGTTGAAATAGAGCATTCAAAATGCGACACACACGCAGCGCTTCAGTGTGTTTCTCGTCTTCAGGATCGGATCATCGACGCCGGGCCGAAGGGCAACGAGGCGCGCTTCATGAACCACTGCTGCCAGCCCAACTGTGAGACGCAGAAGTGGACGGTGAGCGGAGACACACGGGTGGGACTGTTCGCCCTCGTCGACGTCGCCGCAGGTGGATTATAATAATGATAATATAACCGCTGTAATCACACACACACATGATCTCTCCATGACGTCAGCCATTAAAATCCCACATTACCGTGTTTCTATTCAGGCACAGAGCTCACCTTCAACTACAACCTGGAGTGTTTGGGGAACGGCAAGACCGTCTGTAAATGTGGAGCACCGAACTGCAGCGGCTTCCTGGGTGTCAGGCCGAAGGTGATTTAAATACTTCTGGTATATTTTTTATGTAAACACTTCAGCGTTGGAAGACATCCTGCTGTAAAAGTATTAAAACCACACTGTCAAAACATTCTATTCCAAGTGAAATTCCTGTTTTCCAAACCCTAGTGGAGTAAAAATCAGCAAAATGTAAATATTGTACTTAAAGTAAAGGTTCATTGTGCAGTAAAATATTTTGTTTTTTAAATTGTACTATTATAAACTATATTTCAGGATTAATATTACATGGGTTGTTTAATCATATTCTATAAACTCAAATGTGGTGGAGTCAAAACTACAATATTTACCTCTCAGATATAGTCGAGTATAAATCAGTATAAATCAATCAAAGTACTCAAGTAAAGTGCGAGTACCATGAAAGTATGCATAATCACTGTGTGTGTTGCATTTCAATGCTGGAGGTGTGACGGCTGTTTAATCATATTCTTTAAGATATGTTTGTACCTGTAATCTGTAAAAAAAACTACAATATTTACCTCTCGGATGTAGTCGAGTATAAATCAGCATCAAAGTACTCAAAGTGTGTATAAGTACACTACGTGGGAAACGTTGGCTCAATGAACGCGGCGTTAAAACCCCCTCTCCTCTCCCAACCAGAACAACCCTCCGTCAGACGACAAAGGGCGTAAGCTGAAGAGGAGGGGCCACGGCCGGAGGAAGAAGAAGGTGGTGGTGGCAAAGGAGCGCGAGGACGAGTGTTTCAGCTGCGGAGACGGAGGACAGATGGTGTCCTGCAAGAGACCCGGCTGTCCCAAAGTCTACCACGCCGACTGCCTCAACCTCACCAAGAGGCCCGCAGGTCGGTTGTCATGGTTGCACCTGGTTTTTAACATGCGTGGGTTTTAGAAACTCAAATCTGGTCCGTGTGCTCGTTGCAGGTCGTTGGGAATGTCCGTGGCACCAGTGCGACATATGCAACAAGGAGGCGGCGTCCTTCTGCGAGATGTGCCCGAGCTCCTACTGCAACCAGCACCGCGAGGGCCTGCTCTTCATCTCCAAGCTGGACGGCAAGCTGTGCTGCAGCGAGCACGACCCGTGTGGGCCCGACCCCCTGGAGCCGGGGGAGATCCGGGAGTACGTGCCCGAGCCCAGGGCCCTGACCTCGGGGCTGGGCATGGCCGTCATCCCCTCCTCCGCCGCCCCTGTCGCTGCTGCTGCTTCCAACGGCGTCGTCGGTCAGAAGCCGTCAGCCAGGAAGGTGCAGGATGTCGACGGCGGCGCCTCCTCCCAGTCGCCTCCTGCGTTCTCCATCCCGGTACCCATCACGATTCCTGTGGCGGCGCCCGCCTCCTCGCCTCCCCTCTGCAGCTCGGACGCTCCCAGCAGCCCGCCGGTGTACGACCTCCCGCACTACTCGCCCATCTCCTCGTATGAGGAGGAGAGGGACGTCGAGGAGGAGGAAGACGAGGAGGAGGAAGACGAGGAGGAAGAAGTGGAGGAGGAGGAGGAGTCGGGGGAAGAAGGGGAGCTGGGGAGTCAGAAATCAGATCCTCAAGACGAGGATGGAGAGGCGGTGATGGAGTACCTGGAGCTCAAAGAAGACGAGGAGGAGGATGAGGACGAAGAGGAGGAGGATGAGGACGATGAGGAGGAGGAGGAGGAAGAGGAGGAGTGACGCACAGTGGAATATTATTACAACTGCAGGCAGCGAGCCCTCAGTGAATATTAACCAATCACAACTCAGCCCAGTCTGTCACTGTATCCAAGGAGCAGCAGGGCGTACGGAGGACTCAACACATCAATAGATCGTTCCTAAAAAGAAATCAATAAACAAAACGGCATAAAAATACTGTATAGAACCATATTTATACACAGACTTTTTCTTTTCTTATTTATTTGTTTTGTCCTAATAATCGGTCACACACTCGGTTCATGACTCAGTGACTTTGCACACACTGGCGTTGACTGCACCTTCGTATGGGAGATCTGACAAGGACAATTATCTGGAACGTCTACGGAAAGTAGAACATATTTCACTCCGATTGTACTTTTTTTTTTGTTTTCTCACCAATTTCATCTGCTGTTTTTTTTTTTGTGTGTGTTTTTTTGGGGTGGGGTGTATTTGTTCTCAGTAGTATTTCAGCAAGTTGACCTGCAGAAAGTATGTGGTCGGTGATTGTGATCTGCAGAGCCGGTGCTTATGCTGTCGGTGTTTTGTGGTAGGATAAAAAACAAACAAACAAAAAAACTGCACTGTACTGTAGCTTCCTGTCAAGATGGGGTGACCCCACGGCCAACACCTCGACTTGGTTCCATTTGAATCAAATGGTAGCCACGGGGGGAAAAAATGGCAATTAATTTATCCATAAATCACAGAGGAATCATTCCCCCTCTCTCTCTCTCTCTGTCTGTCTTCTTCTAATGACTCAGATCATTTTTGACGGTGCTTTTAACATCAGACTATCGACGATAACAAAAAAAAATGTGAAAGTGCCACATTAGGGATCGGCTGCCTGGTGTAGCCTCGACACCAAATTCACAAGTTTTGGACCGAAGCTATTTGACCATTTCATGCCAAAAAAATAAATAAATAATATCGATGTCTGAGAATAGTCTCCATCCCTCAGAGGAAAAAAAGGGTTTTTAACCGTTTATACTGCTAAACGCTGTCTCCTAGGTTACTTATCCTCATCACTAGAGTGCGCCCCCTGGTGGTCTAACGCAGAGATGAGGGCACCACGTTTGCTCCGGTGTGTACGCTGTGCTCCGTAGTCATTATTTATAAAACGGTTAGGATTTGTAAAAGGTGTCCGATCGGGCGCCTGAAACCACGGGACTCCTGCCATGACGCTTACTCCCTTCACTATGTTGTTGTTCTTCTCGCCCGCTCCGTCTTCTAAGCTGAATATTGTCTACGTGTTTATCTGCCAATGCCTTAGAGTGTATTTCTTTTGGAACCAATCTTTTTAAGGAGTGGTTTGGCGCCCGTGAGAGCCAAGTGTCCCTACTAATGCCTTTTTACAGTTGCCCAACAAGCAATGTTTCATTCCAGTGTAATTATGACCTGTTAGATCTCAACCATTGACCTGTTCAAAACAACTGCTATATAAATATATAAGAAAAAGACGTTATGAAATACTATTTGTTCTGGCCTCTTTCTTTTCGTTTATCGATCCAACGTGAATTTGTGACCGGCAGCATCTTTTTAGATTATTTCTGATGACATGTCGGATTGTATTTCTTCTCGTTGGTGGCTTTAAATTAATTTGAAGTCAATTAAATCAAAAGTTGGCTATCCATCAAAATGATTTCACCAACCAAGTGCTTTAAATCGTAAAAATATTGGTATGAAAATGTTTTTTTAATGACAGCAGCTGATCATATAACGTAACGGTCATTATTCTTTCTTGCAAAAGAAAAGAGAGGAAAAAATGCCTTTAAACCCTTTTAGATAACATCCCCCATCATTTTGTCCACTTAATTAACATTACATGGGCCAATGATTTAAAAAAATCCTGTTTCACTCAAATATCTCGATTTAAAAACGGACAGAAAACCCCAGAAATATGGTGCAGAAGTTTCTAATCGACTGAATTAAATAAACATTATCTTTTTTTTAAGACTCTGGGAAGCTTTTACACATATAAACCCCCCCGTTGCAATACCGCGAGTGGCCACTGGGGAAGATTAGCAGATTATATCAGATTATATATTCTTGCAAATGTAGAAAAATAAAGGCATTTTGACTTTTTCACAGTAGAAAAAAAAGCATTAAGGTAAATAATGAAATAATTGTGAATTACCTGCACTCCAATTTGATTCAGCCGTGAGAAGATGTCCAATCAGACGAAATAATTTGAACCACCTGTGTGGGTCAGCAGCAGGTGAGCAAAAAAAAGAACATAGTTACATCAGTCAGTTTGTGAAGCAACAGACTCAGAAACTCTGTTGTCAATGTCATTTAAATATGTAATTAATGTTTGGTAAAGGAACATGTGGTTAATGTAAAGGAATACATCAACATTAGAACAGTGAGGACGTTGGGAACGAGGTGTGAATCAACTTGTGCAGCGATTACATTTCCAGTCAAGAAAAGTCAGAACCAAGTAAGTTGTGTATTTTCTTACCTTTTTTTCCCCCAACTTGTTTTAAAATCATTGAGCTGATGGATTTTGTTTTTGCAGCACCATGAAGGTGGAGCTGGTGAGCATGAAGGTGGAGCTGGTGAGCATGAAGCTGCTGGAAGTCAAACAAATGGGTGAGTCGTCAGTCGTTTCCCCAGAGGTCTTTCTTTCCCCACCTGTTTAGAGGTAGAGTGACCAAAAAAATAAGCTTTCTGTACGACGCAGATTCAGTTCTGTAGGCCAGGACCCATTAATGTTGAGGATTGTGATGATTTACAATATATTTTATAGTCTCACAACATTAATTTCCCATCAAACGCTTAAAAGGCTCAGATATTTTATACAAAAACAAAAAAAAATCGGATCAATCGCTAAAAATTCTTTTAACAAGCTTTTAATTTTACAGAACATATTTGTACTTTTACACCAGAATGTCTTAAATATAAAACATTGTGCATCAAATGCATGAAACAAAACAAAAAGCGGCAACGTGGAGTAAACGGATATCGTCTTTGCCCTTTTCCGGGGCAGCAGAACTTAAAAAAGGCAATAAATTAAGAGTCTTGATCCAGTAGTGAGTCTTGTTCCGAGGACATTGAGGTGACGGTTTGAACCGAGTTACAACATTGGTGTTGGTGAAATCTGTCGTTTCGAGAGGGGAACTTTTCTGTCAGTGTTTTCAGGAACCGTTCACTGTCACAAGAGACCGACGGAAACATTTCCATGTGTGTACATTCCTAGTTACAAAAAAAAGGAAAATTTAGAGTCCTGTTAAACTTTATCGCAGCGAACTCAGGCCATGCAATTTTAATTCTAGAGATGTTGGCATTTTATTCTCCTTGGAATCAGGTATGCATCGACATACGTGTGGGTTTATTATAAGGACTGGATTTGAAAGTTGCTCATTGACGTGTTGGAATCCAAACGGACTCTACACTGGAATGACTGGGAATGTTTTCCCAAATATGAAACCACCATGGAACCCTTTCTATGACATCAGAGTTAATAATGCATTTAAAAAAAAAACATTGCGTTATCCGTTTATAGCACTGTATAATTAGTTATAAGTAAATAAATAATTTATGTACAAAATGCATTATAAAGCATTTTACAATTACATAAAAGATCAAGTGTCATATTTCATAATTGCTAGTCATTCACAGATATTTATTACAACTTTTGGTTTTGATATTCTTTCACTTCAAGCAAATAAAGACGACTAATTGTGACTTTTAATAAGCTAAATAATATCTGAGTGACCAGCCGTTATTTTGATCCTTGACTTCATAAGTAATTATAAAATGCTTTGTATTATGCTCATGCATATTAATGATTATAACAGTCTATAAGGATACAGTGCTACAAGCAGATCATATGTATGTTTTATAATGCATTATACACGTGGGTGCCATAGAAAGTGGTTCCAAAACTAGTAAATTCTAGTCGATATTTTTATAGGCATCTCTGTTTAGGGTGGCACGGAATTGTTTTTTGTTTTGTGCAGTACCACGAGTGACCACTGTATCCAGCTTTTTGAATACATCCATAATCTCGTAGGTTTGGACACAACTTTCTCCTTCGGGTATTAAGGCCTTTTTTATATAAAGATCATTGGTATGACTTGGAACATAGCGTATTTTATATATCCGTCCGTCTGTTAGCTTCGCTCCAGACCAGTAAGCTTCATCAAAGATGTGCCGGGTAAACAAAAATTGACTGCTGTAAACAAACCATTCACCCTCCTGAAGATCCAACAATCAAGTTTTTTTTTTTTTTTTTTAAGAGATGCGTTTACTTCCATGATCCAGATCCGAAGAACCTCCGGAAGAAAAAAAGGAACATGGGTGAAAAGTGGTAGTGTTGAGTTCTTTTCTTCTTCTTCTTTTTTTTAGATCCCTCTCCCACCCAGTAACAGTCACAGCAGCGGTAGACCTTCCTCAATAAAATCTTGCAGCCATCAGTTCATTATGGCACAAAAGAAATAAACTAACAAACGGTACTGCTTGATTTCTTCTTCTTCTTCTGCGATACGGATCCAGAGCCCAGTTCATCCGTCCAGTCAGCATATTCAGGTTTGTTTTTTTCCACTCCAGCCGAGGGGAAGGTGACCTCTTGGATTTCCCTTCCTGTTGCTCAGCATCAGTTGTTATGGCAACAGGAGTAGAAATACGAGTCTTTCTTCTGGCCCAAATCAACTCCTGTTTCCTCGGCTGAAACACAGCAAAGAGACGTAATGTTCAAAGGCAATTTCCTTTTTTAATATTTTTCACATTACTTATTACTTATATTATTTTGACCCTTGGTTTGAATTGAACAAGCATTTCCAGTATTTATCCTACACCAACCACCTTTAAAGTTATGTAGCGTAGAAGTATATAGTGATAAAGCATATTTCCTCATCATGCAAAGATTCAAAAGGGTCTGGACCAGGTGATATGGATTCTGCATTGGTATGTAGAGATGGTTTTGGAGAGATTAGTTAAGATTACGAAGCGGAGTGAGATTACAGTAGAAATTAGTATGGGAATGAAACACTCACGTGTCATATACTGGAAGGCCGTGTTGTTGTAATCCTCAGCAACTTTCTGGAACAACTCGTCTGTCAAGCAGAGGAAGAATCATTAATCATTACTTGATTAAAACCTCTTCCTCCATTAAGCCTCTTCACTTTCCCCGTTACATTATTGATGTCTGAATATGTGCAGCAACAAAGAAGCCGTTACTCTTGTTCCCAAGTAGAATCGGACTAATTCACGCAGATAGTGTCTCACTGTAATTCTGTATTACGGTAAAATACATATTTATTTATACATATATTCTCTTTGAGATGTTAAATTGTCCATCTAATGAGAAAACATCTGTGGCTTCGAGTTTCTTCCTTTGAGAGGCCGATGTCTTCTGTGTCTCAACTTTGACTCACGTCTTACATATTTATGCACTTCTGCTTTTTCCACAGTCATCCAAGAGTCAGGAGTATTTCCACAGAGCAAACACTTCAATATTACCCCTCCTTGATCATATTTGCAATCGAATAATTTCTGCTTTTTAGTTCTCTCTAGAAACCAAATGTGGCTCTTGCGTGATTAAAACCTTCCCCTTTTGAAATGCAATGTGTTCTTTTTATTATGCGAAATATGGAATACGTCGGAGCTTTTCTCACTTTATATTTCACCTCTTGGCCAAATCATACGCAGTTATAGAAGTAATTTGACTATGCTTAGCTGTATGAGCCTAAAAATGCAGATTATTAGTATTAAATTCGAGGCCCACTTGTCTTTTTGAGAGATTGGGATGTCGGTTGCTCTTTCGGAGGATTCTTCTAGTTTTTCTTGATCTGGATCGAGGGTCTACGGTCAGACGGTGTTTTATGCTGTACTGATTGTAATTTGTGATACTGGCCAATAAAAATAAAAAATTACTCAATCTCACTTCCACAGTCGGCGACCTTGAATAAACACGGCTGTCCGTGTTAAATGTGTTCTTAATGACGACTGAAGGTGTGACTCACCCACGTTGTTTCCCGTTTTACTGGAGGTCTCGAAATGCAGCGCTCCGATCTCTGTGACAGCAGACAGACAGAAACCAACGGCAAGGTTAACTGGCTTAAGAGCACTTCAGCAATCTGATTATTCCCCCGGTTTGGGCAGTAAACTAATCTCAGAAATATCCATGTAAATAGAAGACCTGGTTCCCTTTTTTCCCCAAGGTTAAAAGATTAACTCTGAGCTAGAATGTAAAGCCTTAAACGGGTTCACCGAGTTCAGTCTGAGATGTTTTCAATGACACACAGACTGAGTCCTATACCTGTGTCACAAGTCTGGTGGGAATTCAATAGGAACTATTTGGCTGCTATTTCAGTACTTCCCAGTAGCGTATAACAATTATTTGTAATATTATAATGAATTAAATCAAAGCAACCTGCGTCTAGATGAGTGGAGGAAAATAGTTTGAAGAATTAACCACTTATGTTATGAATCAATCAAGCAATCGGATTCAAAACTTTCTAAAAATGTATCTTACAAACGTTATAAAGCCCCTTTTATGAGGATTTCAAATCCAATGCTTAGGATGTTTCCTGTTGAGGATGTTTCACATGTGAATTTAAGAGAAAGTCAAAAGCATGTAGTCTATAACGCTAAATCGATTGACGGTAAGAGAGACAGGTTTTTAACGGGGAGACTGCAATTACCATCAGCAAAGTCCTGAGCGTCGTGGTAGTCGATTTGGCGCAGGCTCCGATCTCCTTCAATCAAGTCGCTTTTAGTGCCACATAGATAAATCTTACAGTGCTGGAGGACAAACATCAGACAAAATAACAATACATAAAGTTACAACGTTTAAAAAATAAAACAAGCCGACACGTATCATCACAATCTCAAACATTTCTAAATGTATCCGCTGGCATCAAATGTCTGATCTTAATCATGTTTTTATTTGTTCTTTCAGGTATTTCCTGTTTTAAAACTTATCAACTGGCAATGTTCTCGTGAAGCAGCTTGTTTTTAAATGACGTTTTCTTTTCTTAAATTGATTTATATTGAAAAAGTAAAATTGGAAAAGATCTTACTTCCTCGCAGTTTTGCAGCTCCTTCACCCAGAACCGAGCTCGCTGGAAGCTGCTGCTGTCGGACAGATCTGAAAGTAAAAAAATAAATAAAAAAAAGTGTGTACAAAAACACAAGCCTGCAGAAAGTCCACAAGGAGAGCGATACCAAATCTAGAATCCACGACTAATCTACCCGCTATTACTTCAGTGATTTCTCTCAATAAGTCACGTGAAAAGCAAGTTAATGTCAACTCTGTAGTTTAAAAGAAAAACTGTAAATGTGAATAAAACATAGCAGCAGTGCGATTTCCCCACTGTGGAAACGGAGATGGAAAAAGTTAGCTGTCGGTCTAACCAGACAGTCATCCTCTGTGAATGTCTGTTATATACAAGCTCTTGCCAAACCAGTTCACCTCATGTTGATTTATCATATTGTGGCCAGAGAACGAGTCCTTAAACACTTCCTGGTTCCTTCGTCTCAGTCTTTTTTTTTTTTTTAATTGGTTTTTGGTTGGATGCTAGCGAAGTTAATTTAGTAATCCAATGTTTTTTCCCCAAATACTAAAATACCTCCATTACAGTCGCTGCCCTGAGATGTGTAGGATGTGTAGATGTGCTAGGTTTACCGTAGCAGACCAGAGCGGCCCGGGCTCCTCGGTAGTAGATTCTGCTCATGGCTTCATAGCGCTCAGATCCAGCTGTGTCCTGAGTGAGACAGACGGGAAAGAAGTAATCCAGCTTCCTGTTCAACTCGTCTCTGCCCTTGGTTATCTCAGATCTGATGTTAGAACTGTAGACGGTCTACATTCCTGCAACCCTCATACATGCTTTAAATGCTATGTAAAGCTCATTTCTACCAACTGCTATAAAAGTTGTGAAATCACCTAGAAGCAGCAGACAGTGGTCATTATTAACTATTTATTTTGGCTATGCTTTACTAAAGTTGAGACTAACTGCAATCTTTGTTTTCTCACAAGCTTCTAATTTCCAAGTCGAATCAATCTACAGTATTTAAATTATATAATAAGTTTATACAATGAGATCATAGCCTCTAACTCACCCATATTCCCAGTGTGATCACTTTCTCGCCCACCTGGATTGGTTTGGCAACAAAGGCAGCACCGATGGTCTGTCAGGAAAAGTAAAATAAGCATCAAGACACTGATGGATGGAAATGTTCAGAGTCCCTGTAGATTGCGGGAACTTTCCATCTTAACTTGGAGTCTGAATATTATATATATATATATAACTCACACCGAACTGTGACTTTTATGTTACAGCCCTAGTTTGAACGACTAATACTGTACCGCTTTACACAACTGTCAAGTTATAACAACATTACCGTGCATTCTTAATCGGGAGCAAAGAGAGGGATGCCTGATTAGCTCCAGCATTTAATATGTAAGATGAAGATAGAAAAATGCTTGTCTAATCTAATCCCACAGCTCCTAAAGGGAATCTTTTAAGATGATCACAGACTTGAGCCTGATTACCACGACCTCCCCCCCGGAGCCAAACATTAAAAATAATGCCTTTCATCATCGCCATGAAATTGAAGCAAAGCAGCTGACACTCACGTTCTGGTACGGGCCGACCAAGAAGCGATGATGAACGTATCTCTCCACCAGGCTGGTCTTCCCCACGCTCTCCTTTCCCAGCATCACCACTTTGGCGTCCACACGCATTGCACTCATGGTCGCCGGAGCGTGGAGGGAAAAGGACGGGACGGCAGCGGTGCAAACAGGAGGGGAGGGGTGGGGGGGTGTTTAGTGAACAAGGCTGCTCAGTGTGCTGTGTGATGGGGGGGGGGGGGGGGGGAATGGGATACATAACAAATTAATAGAAATATTAATAAAGTCATAAATACAACTTGCATGCATAACAAGAAATGTGTTTTTTTTAGAATATTAATAAAACTCCATAATGATCCAATTCTCAACTTGTCTGGGATTTCTTACAAATATTTGTACTTCCTCTTATTATCGGTATCATCCGTTTGTGTCAGCAGATAATATACCGGTATATATATTATATATTTCTCATGTTATGTTAACTTCCTCACACACTGTAAATAAAGACTGCCACTAAAGAATATGTGCCTGTTATAAGTTTAGATTCCAAAATCAAGTTTTCATCTGACCAACAGTCCAAATGATTAACTTTATAAAGATACGACCAGTCGGTGGAAGAAGTACTCGTACAAAAAGTATTACCAGCAAAATGTACCAGAAGTAAAATTACTTGTTATGAGAGAATGGTCTCTTACGGAGAGGTAGTTGTATACTGTACAGTCATTCTATCTATCTATCTATCTATATATATATTGTAAGAACTTTATCCGTAGAGTAAAATGTACAATATGTGCCTCTTACATGTAGCAAAGTTGAATTAAATACCTCAACATTGGACAAAAGTACTCCAAAGTACTCAATGTACTTACTTTCCACAACTGGACATGATTAGATTATATGAACTGTATTTCTACCGTGTATATTACTAAATAATATTGAATTCACCTTGATAATTACGAATAAAATATCGTATTAAAAATTAGAGGTTTCACCTCTACTGTAACGATGAATTAAATACAAAACAACAAAGTATTAGTTTTCTCGATGTTACAGTGAATTTTTATTAAAAAATAAAAATGTAAAATATCATTTTAACTCCTTTTTGACTTGCCAATCTTGTAATTTTAATGTAAAGTTTTCACAATATGTGATATCTTACATACATTATTATATTACACAGCCATCCTTGGGTACTTTTAGTTCTTTATGTATATATATCTTACACTGTGGTATTTCTACATGTACTGAAGTACTTCTTGCACCGCTCTCCTCGCCGGTTACAAACATGACATAGCCAAAACACCAGCCACCTAACGTTCATAAACGTTAGCTACCAAGCTAACTTCACATATAAAACACTCACCTGCTAGCTGGCTTGACTAGAATCTTCTTCTACATGCCGATCCGAGCCGAGCCGGGTCTGTCATGCGTATCTGTCAAAAAAACCTTCTAAGTACAGACAAACGAGCCGCTTGTCATCTCTCCCTTGTTGCTGTTGTTTTTTTTGGTATACAGAGATCGACGGCTAGCTAGTCACTGTTGCGCAATGGCCGAAAATACAAACCGTCCGTCAGAAGCTGTTTGTTATTAGCGTCACTGACAGTAGAGACAGCAGCGAACAGAACAGTTTGATTTCCTGATAAGAATTCCAGTGAACTGACTGACGAGGTGGTGAGCTGGCCGGAGACAGAGCTGTTTCTGAAGGGGGGAGAAATCCCCATCTGAGCTTTTTTTTTTCTGTTAGGGTGGGAACCTTTGAGAAGAGCCGGCGGTTTCCAGGAGTTTCCGGAAGTGCCCGAATTGCGTGACACACTCACCGGATGTGGATCCCCTCTTAAAGGGAAAGCAACATATTTTGTTTTAGGAATTATAGCATCAGTCTGTTGAAAGAATATACTTTAGAGACACTACTTCCTCATTTTGCTGGACTTAATACATATCAATGCAGTTATTTCGGTAAAGTTCATATTTATTTCAGATTTCACTGTGACCTTTAAAATCAATCTTGGTTTATTCTACTTTATACTTTATGACAGAAACATTGCTGAGCAGAACCACACTCTGATTGAGCCAATCGTTTGACCATCACAACTGTAGGTTATTCAACTGTCCACATGGGGCGCTCTTTTTCTACTCTCGCAGAATCCGCCGACGCTGATTTGTTGAGTACGCTGGATGACGTAAGCGCGTCGTAACGTTAGCTACGGACAGAGGGAGAGCAGCAGAGCAGAGCAGAGAACCCAACATGGCTGACGAAGAAGTAAGTGAGGTAACTTCTGGAGGCATCTTTCAGGAGATCTTCACCTCCCCGCTGAACCTGACCCTGCTCAGCCTGTGTCTCTTCCTCCTGTACAAAATCTTCCGCGGGGACAAACCGCCGCAGCTCGGCGAGGTGGAGACGCCGCTGCCCAAACTGAAGAAGCGAGATTTCACCATCGCGGAGTTGAAGCCCTACGATGGACTCCAGGACCCGAGGATCCTCATGGCTGTCAACGGGAAAGTGTTCGACGTGACCAGGGGGAAGAAATTTTACGGGCCAGGTAACTTCCCCCCCCCCCCCCCCCCCTTTATTCTGTAGGTTCTTTGACCTTTTAACCCGAGACGCGTCACAGCTCCGACTTTGAACACAGCGTCAACAACGGCCGCGAGCTCTGGCTTGCCACTCCGATGTGATGTTATAATATTGATACGCAGATGGCAGGTCTGCGCTGACATTTATACCAAATAAAAAACTATTTTAAATTGTAGTTTTGAAGCGGAAACTAAAGCCACACCCCCTTTAGTTAGCTCCCTTTTCACAACACGAGAGGAGCTGCTGTAGCCTTGGAACCACAGATCGTCTATGAACGAGGACGAGTTACGCCTTTAGATTAAAAAAGAACAGAAATGACACGCCATGTTTTTTTAAGGGCAGTTCTTTCTATTTTAATGTTTCTTTTCAATGCAGAATTACGACATTAAAGTGAGCATGACGACAGTATATAGTTAGATTTTGGAAGAGGTACTCAGAGTGGAGACAAATATCCTAATAATGATTATTATATTTATTTATTTATTACTATTATTAGTATTTTATATTAATAGGGAATCTGCAAAGTA
Source organism: Eutrigla gurnardus (assembly GCF_963514095.1). NCBI lineage: Eukaryota > Metazoa > Chordata > Actinopteri > Perciformes > Triglidae > Eutrigla > Eutrigla gurnardus. Next base: position 19,010,601 of record NC_139938.1, read on the forward strand.
ATTTCATCTGTCGGATAAGTGTAAACAGTACAATATTATAAAAGTGGAAACTAGCATAAAAGGAAAAATACAAATTCCTCAAAGTTGTACTCAGGTACAAGTACTTGAATATGTGTGCTTAGTTACTTTCCAACCACTGTGTATTTATGTGAATGAGTAGTCTTTTGTCCTGTTCATATAACCGGATCTAATTTTACTTTGCACACACTACCCTTTTTGCATTACAGTTTATTTAAAAGCAGGGGCTGATATTAGATTTAACTAAGTACAGTACAGCAGGACCAAATACAATATATACAGCACAGAATATACAGGGCCAGTATGGACCGGAGGAACATTTACAGCAACCCACAAGTCTTTCAACTTGGAGAACATCTTATGTATGTGTACATTTTTTTTTTAATCCACTCTAAAATGGATTTTCCTGCAATAAAACAGTTTCACCCAATCAAAACGAGCAATTCAGCCCGGACCCAAAACTGAATTGAGGTAAAAATGTAACATTTTATTCAGAGAAAACATTATTAAGCTCAATCTTCAACTTAAAACAGACACAACGTATTGAGCTTTTGCAAGAGGAAGCCTCCGTTGTTCTTTGCAGGAGTGAGGTTTCCCCCTGATGTTGGATTTCAGCAGAGGAAGCCAACATGTGGTTTCTGAAATGAGAATCTGCACCGTCATGCTTCGTAGTTGTTGCGTTACCTGGAAACAGACGCAGAGTTAGACCTCTGTCTTTCTTTATCTTATCTCAGACGTAACCTCTGCTGCCTGTAACCTCTGCACAGCATAATATCTCACTGTCATGCAAACTTTTTCACTATGCTGCAGGGCCGGCCCCCAAAACCAGAAACCTTGCCTGTCAAAACGTGTCCATGGACAGAGGGTTTGATGCTCAAGGACACTTTGATAGCACTCATGGCTGTTAAACCTGTAACATTAAAGGCTGGGATGCCAGATGCCGAATACCTCAAATATGAAATGCTGTCTTAACACGAGCAACCATACAAGAACAAGAGTGCAGTCTGAAAATGGCAGAAATATTTATTGAAACCGGAAATATCTGAGCAGAGAATGAGTAAACATTTTACGCTTCCTGTCGTTCTGTGGAGGAAATGGTTAGAAATGGGCTCTAAATGATCCGTTTTTCCCAGCGGTTTTGTTTCGTCCGTGCCCCTGCTGCCATGTTGCATCACTGCATTGAGGGTCTTCACTGTCTTGCAGACGGGCCGTATGGAGTGTTTGCAGGCAGAGATGCATCCCGAGGTCTGGCAACGTTCTGCCTGGAGAAGGACGCCCTGAAAGACGAACACGATGACCTGTCCGACCTGAACACCATGCAGCAGGAGAGCCTCTCCGAGTGGGAGACCCAGTTCACTTGTGAGTATGAGGTGTTATATGTACAACACTGCGTTTTATAATAATTTTTCCACTCGAAACTGTCGAAACCTATCGCCCCAATGCATCACACTTCCACTCCGTGTTTGCCTTTGGATTTATATCAAACCTGGCCGACCACCGAAGAGCTGAATCCGATCTGTGTGCAGCAAAGCAGACAAGCAAATTCGACATTTAACTCCATGACGCAGGGAATAAGAAATGATGTTACATGAACATACAATACAGTGAATCTCTTGCTGTAAGTAATTTTCTTCTCTCCCCCCCTCTTACAGTTAAGTACGACTACATCGGTAAGCTCCTGAAGCCAGGAGACGAGCCCACGGAGTACACCGACGACGAGGAGGGAAAGGACAAAAAGACCGACTAGAGATGAAAAAAGAGTGAAGGGGGGGGGGGGGGGTGATCGATGCCTTAATGTTTGTAATTTTGATGCCGGTTGCCTCCTATGAGGGCCAATCTTCTGTATGTATTCTAGTACTTTTGGACTTTCACAATCCAGCGTTTTTATAGGCTGACTGAATTCCGTTTATCTCACGGCACTAACAGTTAAAAAAAGCTGCACTCTATAGCATAGTAGTCTGCGTAGTGTTGTTACAATGTATAACTTAAAGATGAATTTGTAGTATGGCGAATCAAGGAACTCGGACCATTTCGGACCGTGTCCTGTAGGTCGAGACTAAAGACTGAGGAGATCAGCGTTTGTCTTGCGAGAGAATCCACGGCTCCGTCTGTTAACATCGCTGCTGATGCATCGCAGGCTGCACACGTTCCTTATATCGAGGTTTCGGATCAGCTCACATGGAAATGAATTATCTCAGGAAGTAGTTTCACTCAAACTGTATTGAGGGTCTGGAGCCAGAGGGCAGGTTTAAAGTGGTTTACACTTCAGTCTTTCAAAATAAAAGCTTGGTTAGCTGTAGAGTTTCCCTGAAAGTAGAGCTTTACCCAGGGGACTAATTTCTGTGTTTACTTTCAGTCTGACTCAACGAGAAGCAATTTAATGTGGGGGTTTTTTTGGGGTGGGTGCACAATTATGAGAGTAACACCCAGGCTAAAAATAAAAACAGCTAAACAGATGTCTTTGAAGCACTTTCATTTACTAAACTGTACCAGCCATGTTCATTTCCGGTGTGAACTGGCCCTAACTGTTTCCAACTTCTCTCTTCACTAATGCAGATTTTGTGATGATAAAACTCAACCAACATTCCAGGCTTTTAGAGCCCCCAGATCCTAATTTGAGGATCCATTTAAGTCATTTGATAAACCATTCTCTGGTTTCAGCTTCCCTGCTTTTCTTTTGCTTTGCACAATTATAATTTTTGGACTGGAGGTAGGACAAACAAATAAAGTGCAATGATTTCTGTCTAAACAAAACGAAATGCAGAAGGTGATGAAATATGAAGAATTCAGGAGTTTTTGGTGCTCAAAAGTGGAGTTCGTTTCATGGTGCAAAGGAAGTGTTGGAAAAGTTGAACGTACAAAAGAAATGGTTTTCGCTTGTAAACGCTAGAAAGGTCCAGCTGCTGCCAGTTGAGTTCAAATTTAGAAAATCACAATTTAATTTATTCCCTGTTAAGCCCCATTTAATGTTTTTTTTTAACATTCTTATTGACACTAAATCCATGATGGGATAGAATCAAAGATTTTCTGTGAGGCCTTTTGATGCTCTCGAAGTCAACTAGATGATTAAAAACCATGATTGCTAATCGGAGCATGTTTCAGCAATATTTAAGTCCCAAGTTCCCAATGCTGAAGGAACTTGTCTTTCCCACAAATGTGTCTGTGCTGAAACTTTGTTTGCAATGAAATATTGTTCATTTTTAATCCTGAACTCATATGGAAAGAGTTGTTTTTTTAACTTGTAAAATCGTTTATATTGTTTTTCTTTGCCACCATCATCCCTGTAAACACTAGAGAGATCGACCACTTTCCTGAAAAACGCATTCAATGAGGGAATATTATCAGTATGCATGTATATATACATAAACTAAATGCCATTATCCTGAAAATGATATTTTGATTTAATAAATAAACTACAAAATTAAGTTTTGTGTGTTTTTTGTAATTTTGTATTTACCATATATGACAGAAAATGTATTAAATAACATACAATTAACATACTATATTCTGGCATTTTAAACTGACAGTGCCTAAAGAGTACTTTTACTTTATGCCTACAATTATTTATTTGTTTTATTTTTAATTTTTACATTTTTAATACAGGTACTTGTAGCCCAATATTTCTACACTGTTGTATTACTAATATAAATACTAATAAATATACATATTGTACATATATTTGGCACTATCTAATGAGCAAATCACTCATTAGATAGTTTCTGCAATTTGAAGGTATTGTAATTAGGAAATATAAGTCCCCCAAAATACAAAGCAGGGAAATAAAGATGAAAAGTATTCTTGAATAAAGGATACATAAAAATTAAGAGTAAATGTTATCTTATGGGCTCTTTGGTGTTTTAAGATGAGAAGGCGGTATTTATATGAATTTAGCATATATTACCTCATTGCTGCCATTGTATCGTTTACTATACACGAAAACGTAAAATAAAAAGTATGTGTCAGAAGTGGGATTCGAACCCACGCCTCCATTCGGAGACCAGAAGTCCCGTCTCTGCGGAAGGAGTGAGATCCTTGAGTCTGGCGCCTTAGACCACTCGGCCATCCTGACACGGCGGGAACACGGAGTACCATATGGACTTTTATTTACTACACATGTCACATGTACTGATCGTACGTGATGTCGTATTTACGATGCAAATTATTAGAATTTGCTTTGTGTGAGTGTTTGACTTTATTAATACCTAAACGTTTGTATTTGACTTCCGTGTCTACACTTTTCAACATAAAGTCGTCGCAACGATAATCGTCACTTCCGCTACGGATACGGTCTGGCGGCCATATTAACTTTGCACTTCCGGTCTTCAAGGGTAATCTGAAGGCACCAGACTAGAAAACATGTTTCGGTTTGCTAAAGCTGCAGTCAACGTCACCGGTAAGGAAACTAGTTTGAATACGTTTATATTATCTGGATGTGTTTGTGCCACTTGATAGTTTAAGTATCAGACGTCTACGAGTTTCACCAGCCTCTCTTTGGTGGGTGACCGAGGTCAGTGTGCTAACGTTGCTAGCCAAGCTAACGTTAGCAACTCCGGCTAAAATCATCATCATCCTATGTCTCGAGAACACTGTTATTTGTTCATTAAACGCCCTGAATAATTTGTAGAAAATGACGACTTTGTATTTTAATTTTTAACGTTACTACAATCGATTCTAGCATCAAATACACTGACTCTATAACGTTTATGCTACAAGTTAGCATGCTGTTAATAGTTAACGTCCGTTATGTTTTTTGTGACGTATATTTCCTTTTTATAGTAGTTATTGAAATGCGTTCGCTACAGTTGTTGAAAATGACGAGCGTCGCTAAACTGCGCAAATGGGGTCCGTGGATGAGTCTGTTTTTTAGACGGGGCAACTAAGGACAACCTTATCATCTGGCTAAAGATATCCGAAAATATACATCTAAAACAAAAGAACAATACAGAAACACTCAAAGTTAGCTGTAGAAATCAGTAAAACTAATTATGAACATGACAATGATGCATGAACTTAAGTATATTCAAGTCAAAAACAAGTGATGCTGACAACAAAATACTGATTAAAAATTTTTTTTTTGTGAAGAAAAATCAGCATATTGTTGCCGGATGATGTGATGTGCAGAATGGGCTTCAAAGTGAAACCGACAGACAATGAAGATAGTGATCAGAATGTGCAGCTTTATGATCTTATTAATTTATATCACAGCAGCTTGAATTGTGCAAGTTTTACAGTAATATTTATACTAAGTTACATAGAAGCCTCTATTGTTTAGTATCTATAGAAAGAACTGCAAAAACTGCAATGTTTTAAAGTATAAAAATGCCTTAAAACGCAATGTTTAAATGCCATTGTGTGTTTTGTTGTGGTCTAGGTCAGGCCGTGAGGCAGGTGAGGCATGGATCCACTGCCCCCCCAGACTTCCATAGAAAGTATGGCAACGGCCTGATTGTTGGTGGAGTGGCCTTCTGTACTGCCGTGTGGTCATACGTAAGTAGTGCCATGTCACGTTTGTTCATATGTATGAGTTGAACACACAGTGTTGTGTTAGATATAATACACTGAGGCAGAAGGATGTGTAAACGGCACTCTATGTAGCCATTGTTAGTCCTTGACAGAGATATTGTTTGACCTTAGTGTCTTTCAGTAGCAACGTGACATTACCCAATAATGTTTGGTGTCTCTGACCACATCTGCAAACCACTGGCTGGGGAATTTCTGAGTGTTTTATCATCTTACCACAATTGAAAGCCTAAAATATGCTCCCTTGAATCTTGGAGTTTTAGTGTGTATTTGTGTATGATCTCAACTGACAAAATGTATGGTTCAGTTGAAGACTTTGATGCAGATACTTGTACATTGTCTTTATCGCAACTTAGGTGTGAACATGGATTCAAAGTTAGATTTTTTGCAAATAACAAGGATTAAATGGTCTTTAAATAAAAGTGTGTCATTGCCCTTGGAAAATGAGTTTGCTGTCTTTGGGCAGGTGCTGACTCAAACTGGCATCACCTGGAATTTGTCACCTGTTGGGAAGGTCATGCCCAAACCATGGAGAGAGCCGGAGGAGTAAAGAGCTGCCATGACAGACCTGCATCCCACCTTTATAAACCTTCTGGTTGTACAGATGAATAACAGTGAATGCTTGTATGTATTCCAACAAGATACATTGTCCAAATAAATTAAGAGTGATTCTACTCATCGTTGTTTCTTTTTTTCATTAAGAAAGCTGTGTGAATGATCTGCATACAGAAGCTACTGTATCTCTAACAGCTGTAACCTCAAGCTATTTGTAAAATCCTGCATTAACATTTTTATTTGATGAAAGTAAAGAAGTAACATCAGAAAAATCCATGCAAACTATCAAAAATATACATACTCATTATGCAGAATGCCTCATATCACAGTGTTTTGTTATTATAGAAAATAATGTGCTTTTATCACTAACAAATACATGGAAGAGTATTTTAATGTTGGTCAATGTGCAGCCAATTTTGCATTTTTATACAACTGAAGAGATTCGTAGTATAGTATGCGTCACATATGCACATTTTGTAGTGAAGTAAAAAGAACATTTCTATCTAAAATGTAGTGGAGTAGAAGTATAAAGTAGCAAATAATAGATATAAAAATAGATATACGAGTAGTATATATATATAGTACGAGTAACTTGATTATTGTACTGAAGTATAATACTTAGGTCAATGTGCATGAGGAATGTTTCAAATTACATTTACTCAACGAATGTACTTCTGTGCTAATAGTTTTGTTCTTTTACTTGTAAAATGTTATACCATAACTGTAGTATTGCTACTTTAATTTAGGTAAAATAGCAGAGTACTTCTTCTGCCACTGCCTAACATGGTACTTCAGTGCAGTACTTGTGTACTTATGAAATTGTAATTACATAAGTATGTATATCCTGTCGTATAAATGAGGGTGAGCTTAAGTTATATGAAGAGCAGACTCATGGTTACGTCACGTAACAGACAGCAGCTAGACCCATTCGAATGCATCGCTGGCCTACCGCTGCAGCCAATCAGCAGCGAGTAAGGGGGCGGGGCGTGCTCTCTCACCGCCCAACCGCTGCTCTTCCTCCCCGCCGCGCTAAGGTCACTGCTGCCACTCGGTCCTAGCTAACCAGCCGAGGAAGAAGCGGAGGAGAGACCCAGTGCAGGAAAAGAACCGGCAAAAAACAGGCAACATGTCTCTGTCTAACAAACTCAACCTGGAAAAGGTGGACGTCAAAGACAAGCGCGTCATTATGAGGTGAGCGTCTGACGCGTAGCTAGCCTATCTGACGCCGTTAGCTAATCGGAAATGGGATTATTTGATGTTAGCTAAACGTCACCCGATATTTCGGACTTGTTCTGCTTCGCAAACAGACTTTCCCGTGTTCACAAGCTGCTCCGGACTCCCACTGAGACACTGACGTGATGGTTAACGGTCTTTATTGTTGGCTGTCCGTTTTGTCCCCCTGTACAAGTAGAGTGTCTGTGGGGAGATGCTAAATGGTTGCGTCCGACATTGGAGTGAATCCTTTCAAATTAAAAGTACAGTAACATTACTGCATGAATCAAAGTAATCCGTTTGATAGATCACATATTGCATTGATTATACGGAGAATTTTTTTTCTTATCAATACGAATATTACAATCTGTAATTTTGCAAATAATTTTGAGCTACTTTTATTTTGTAGCCGGTAAAAGTGGGTATAATTTAACTACTTTAAGAACCCAAATATCTTTGTTTTAACTAAAGTTAAATAAATGTAGTTTTTAAGTAAAGGTAAGTAAGTAAAAAAAGTGTGGAAAAACTCGTACAAAAGTATTAGCATCAAATTGTCTACTTTAAACATAACATACCAAAGGTAATAGTACTGATTATGCTGACTGGCCCACTTTAGAATCATATATAGGTAATATTATATCACTGGGTAATTATTATTCATGCATTAATGTGTTTATCACTTTAATGTCACAGCTGGTAACACTTTTAAATACAGCTTGGTAGCTCAACCTTTTTAATAGTACATCATAATACTTGTTCTGTAAAGTAATTTATTTCTGCAGGCTGAGATTTTGCCAGTGATACTTGAAACGGACACCCTCGGTGGAAAATGTCAGAGGGCCATTTTGGTTTGTCCAGCTTGGTGATGCAACAACCGGCAGCATAGGACAAGGTTCACCACCACCAGCAGCAGCAGCAGCAGCAGCAGCAGCTTCCAGTTGCATTGCTCATAAGCAAAACAAAAAAAAGTTAAATCATCTCCATGTTGAGTCAGTCTCTTTGTAGAGACAGCATGTTGATTCATATCACACCCAGGGCCCTGTCACAACAAGCCTTTTATGTGTTTTATGAATTCATGGCTGCATTGTGTTCGCTGCCGGTTGAGAATTAAAAGGAAGGAAGGCGGGACGTAGCCGTGGTTTGACCCGGTAGTGTTGCAGAATTCTGTTTTTAGAAGCCAAAATCCAGTAGAGGAGGCCATTAACCGACTTCCCGGACGTGCACAGCCCTCCTCCTTTTTATCATACGGTTCACTGAGCATCATTAAACGCACGGTTTTATTCAGCACAGCAGATTTAAAGGTTTACACATGCAAAATAATAATGATTAGGATTTAGTTAATCTCAATAAATGGAATCAAAGAAACTGTGACACATGCATGTTTTAAAGCCAGTCACTCTGCTGCTATTAAACCCATTGCTATGAATTAAAACAGATTATGAGTTTTAAATAGCCATCATTTCCTATAGATTTCTAGGTTAGAATGGAAAAAAACAAACATTTTCTTGTATTGTTCTTTGTGATCCTAAATTTGCTCATAGCTAACCTATCCTGTAAAACTAGTTTTTTTTTTTCAAGGTTTAAACATATAGTGAGCTTATTTCTGCAGCTCTTATTCTAACAAATGTGTGAGTCAAGTGTGTGTTTGTTTAAACATTGAAGCAAAACCGTAAATTATGTGCAGATCCACCGCACGAGCAACAGATTGGCACGATGTAAGAGCGGAAAACTACTGGTGTTGTTCGATGGCGCGGGAGCTGCTGAGCAGCTGAATTGCTGACTGTTGGGTTTCAGACTAAGACAATGGATTGCTTTTATTATAGCGGTGCGTGTGCGTGTATGTATGTATGTATGTGTGTGTGCATGTGTTTAGGCTGATCATGTGTCTCCCTGCATGGCATCCTCAGACTAAAGGGAGCTGGGAGGGAGGGTGTGGTTATGTAACTGACCGGCGTACGGGTGATGCAGCATGTTCTCATGAGCAGCCGACGTGCATCGCTGCACGGCTGCATGCAAACAGCTCAGTGGTCAGAATAAAGGCTCTGATGCAACCAGTCAAGTGTCTGAACGTGTCTGTCTATTGGAATCATACTGGTGTCAGAATGCAACGCAGCAACAAAACAACTTATTTGTAGTGTAAGAGATTAAAGGGGTGGATTCAATAATCTCCCAATTTTGGGAATAATCAAGTAGATCTATCTTGTCCAAGAAAGCATGCATATGATGCTCAGAAATGAACAAAATTATTGATTAAAAAAGAAATAGATATTTTTGCTTAAGTGGGGTTATTTTAATAAAAATGAACATCAATCCCACAGTTTTGGAGTGGTCAGAATATACATCAAGACATCAGCTTTGGCTTTAGTTTCTCAATTGCTGCTGAAGAAAACCACCCATGTGATGGATGGTTAATGGTCCTCATTTATATAGCGCTTTTTTCCAAAGCGCTTTACAGTGTTGACTGACATTCACCCATTCATGCACTCATTCACACACCGACGGCGGAGTCAACCACGCAGGGCGACAGCCAGCTCGTCAGGAGCAATTAGCGTGAGGCGTCTTGCTCAGGGACACCAGGCCAATAAAATAGAAACAAGGGAAATTAAAGTCTCCAAAAAACCAGAAGTATCAAACATGTCATGATTCATCTCTTTATTTATTTAATTGATTTTTTTTTCTCTCTTTCAGGGTGGACTTCAATGTTCCAATGAAGGACAAGCATATCACAAACAACCAGAGGTAAAGTTAATCTTATATCTGATACATCAAATCTGTTCTCAATATAAAATACGTCGCATCTAAAGGTCTTGCTTCATCCATTTTTCAGGATCAAGGCGGCCGTTCCCAGCATCCAGCACTGCCTGGACCATGGAGCCAAATCCGTCGTACTGATGAGCCATCTGGGCCGCCCAGACGGAAACTTTGTGCCTGAGAAATACTCTCTGGGGCCTGTTGCTGCCGAGCTCAAGACCCTGCTGGGGAGGTCAGTTAAGGAACTGAATAACTGATATCCTCATATTTGGATTTGAGTTACAATCCATTATAATAAAGTATAAGCTGATAAAAAGCACAGAAAATGACTGTTGTCTTTGAAGACCTCTTAGCTGTTGGAGAGGCTTCTAACAATGGCATATAATTAAAAACCGTAACCTTGAATCCAAATATAACACACAGAGAGGTAGTTGCAAACTGTTAATAAATGTATTTGATTGTTTTGACACTGTACTGTCACATCCTCACCGTCTGTGACTCTTGCAGGGACGTCACCTTCCTGAAGGATTGTGTGGGTGCGGAGGTGGAAGCCGCCTGCGCTAACCCCGCCACCGGATCCGTCATCCTGCTGGAGAACCTCCGCTTCCACGTCGCCGAGGAGGGGAAGGGCAAGGACGCCTCCGGAAACAAGGTGACATATTTGCCCAGCCTGTAAAAAAAAAAAAAAAAAAAGGTTTTTAAAGATTGCTGAGTCACGCAGAGTCGCTGCAGCGTCCACCTGAAATAGCTGCGTCACTGTCTGATGATGTCATGTTCGGGAGTGGTGCGGAGACTGTGGCAGGGTTCTGCACAACATCCATCCATTTGCAGCTTACTGCAGTACACTGTGTTTACTTTACATCATGTGATTATTATTTGTAAAGTGAATCTCAAATGGGGGAAAATACATCGTGTCCACGGCACAAAATAGTTCACTTTGCCTCTCAAACCACCAGATTGATGCATTTAACTTTAAAATGTGGCCTACAAAGGTAAAAGTGACTTTCCACTTTTTCACAATATATATTGCAGAAAATAAATATTGCAGTTTTAGTGCAGCTCGATAAGAGACATTGACGTCCTGAGTATCTGACCATAAAGAGTCTTCCTCATTCATTATGCTGAGATGCAGATGGTCTGATATAGGGATGTCCCGATCCAGCTTTTTGCACTTCCGATCCGATACCGATATTGTAGCTTTTAGTATCGGCCGATACCGATACCGGCCGATCCAAGCATGTATTAAAGATTAAAGATGCCGGTTGATGGAAATTATCCAAAATTAGGGGCTGGAAAAATATGTCTGGAAAATGATGAGCATCACATTAATAGCTACAGATACTGTAAAACACTACAACGACATGAGTGCATATATTGTCTTATTTTATCAAGTAAAATATAATTTATAGGTTTACTCAACAGCCTAATAGTTCATAGAAATTCAGGTAGAAATAGGTTAACTCACGAGTTCCACAGCTTATCAAAAACAATCCTCCCCCACAGGGAGTCCCTTGCTTTGCATTCACACTGCTCCGGCCCAAACGGGCTTTAGCCCGTACACACGTCATCACGTCCTAAAACTACACACACAATATGGCTTGATGTTGTTTTGAAGGAGTGCATATATTTATCGACAACACTCGACCTGCATCAGCGCATGTGCGCACGAGCGGATCTGTGCGAGCAGGCAGCGCGGAAGCCGGTCCGGTTCCGGTACCGGTCCGGTTCCGCTCACACCACGAGTCTGAAGAGTGCAACAGCTTATCAAAATACAGTGTCAACTCCGTGTTTTCAAAGTAGAAAGCGACATCGTGGTGGTTTAACGAGGCGGAACGGCATCAGAACAACATCAAACGCGTAAAGTTCACGAAGGAGAACGTAGCGGGAGCGCGCGGCGAGGATTGTTGTGGCTGCGCGTCTTGCGGAGCAAGTCTGCTGTGCTGCGCGGAGGCGCTCCTAATGTAAATGTTTATTGATTTATGAATGAATTGATAGGTGGCTTATTTTTGGCGTATTGATTTTATGGCCTGTACAATGGTAGGGGAAACACTGGACATGCACACAAGTCCGTCTTGTTGTTGTTTAGTGGATGCTGGACAGGTCGCGAGGTGTGCGCTAGGTGTGCTGGAAAACGCGGACCGGATTTTGGGGAAAAACGGAATAAAAACTGGAATGGATTACCTACATCGGTGCGCTGGAAAACACGGACCGGAGTTTTAAAAAAAAAACTGGATCGGGAGTCCGGATCGGGATTTTCCCGTGCAGGCCGATCCGATATCGATATGCATTTTTTGCTAATATCGGCGGCCGATCCGATCCAAATATCGGATCGGGACATCCCTAGTCTGATATACAGCTACAGATCCAGGCTCAGGACCATCCTCACACATGGGCTCAGCAGCTCTGACCTGCTGACATTTATCCTGAAGGTCAGCCGGGCTCTCCTGGCTGGACGAGTGGCTTTTCCTGTCCTGAGAGGCCTGGTTGGTATGCGGCCCGTGTGGTTTGATTTTCTACTGTACTGCTGTACTGTATATCAGACTTTATTTTTAGTTCATTATGCATGAACATTTCTCAGAGACTGAATTCATCTCAGAAGAAAAAATCACAAAGTGTGTATAGGTAACAAATACAAGCGTGGTGTCCTTTTGTAACAGCATTCGGGGGTAAAAGTAGAAGCACAGCAGTAGATTTATAACTATAATCTGAAGGAAGACGTAATGAAGTGAGCAGCTCTCATCTGACATTTGCACGACACTGAAGAGCTCTCTTGACCTTTTTGTCTGCCCTCCAGTCACACGGTCACAACCTTCAGCTGTTAAAGGGCAGCAGGAACCTGATCCACAATGAACTGACTGACTGACTGACTCTCACACAGACATGCACATCCAATGTGGTGCAAGTAGTAAGAAAAGTACTATCGCCACACTTTGAAAATCCTCCACAAGTAAAAGTCCTGCATGAGATGTTAAAACTGGGAGTATGGGTGTTAACTTGTGTTTCAGTGATGTCCTTTAATTATTTCTTTAATGGATGATAAAGTGGAATCTGACTGTGTATTAGGCTGTAGCCTACAGTACATTATATGTTATATATGTTATATTTTATGATATGTTATATATTTTACATTGCTGTGAAACAAGTACTTCAAGTAACTGTATTTACAAAAGTACAACATTTACCTCTGAGATAAAGTGGAGAAGTATAAATAAACATAAAATGAATATACTCAAATGAAGATACCTCAAATTTATACTTGACTGTAGTACTTGGGTAAAGGTAGTTGGTGACATCCGCTGAATGATGAAATACAATGAAATATGTTATTGATAAACACTTCCAGGCCTTTTTAAAAAGATTGTTTTCACCTGCCATTGGCAAAGAAACACAGCTATTTCTACAGGCTTCTCTATCCATCCATACTCATTTTTTTCTTCTTCTTTATGTCGCCCCTCAGACGAAGGCCACCCAGGCCCAGATCGACTCCTTCAGGGCGTCTCTGTCCAAACTGGGAGACGTTTACGTCAACGACGCCTTCGGCACGGCTCACAGAGCCCACAGGTGAGCAGGGTGCTGATGTTTTAATGTGTGATGACGGAGGCCGGTGATGATCTGTGATGATAGGATGGTGATACCTCTCCTGCTCCTCTTCCTCCGCCCTCCCAGCTCCATGGTGGGAGTTAACCTGCCTCAGAAGGCCGCCGGCTTCCTGATGAAGAAGGAGCTGGACTACTTCGCCATGGCTCTGGAGAAACCTCAGAGGCCCTTCCTGGCCATCCTCGGAGGGTGAGAACATTTCTTTTTCAACAGACAAACAACGCACAAAGTCCAGTTTGAGTAACACATCCTTGAATTTAAAGACTTATCAGACGCACACAGAGGTTTATCACACTTTTTACAACTCTGGGAAGTTATCACTTCTCTTTCGAAATACACAAATACAAAGGAATCTACCAGGAATGTGCACTTGTGTACGTTCTGTATTTGATTTAGCACTGTAGTGTTTTACACAATCATATCACTGTGTTGTCACTAGGGTTGCAAAATTATTGGAATATTCACGGTGGAAACTATCCATGGAAATGATTTATAGAAATGAACGTGAATGAAATGGTAATAATAGGGCATATGCAGATAGAAACAAACATTTTACCATCATATAACTTCTAATAGAAATGAGTCTATTTTTTTTTGCCTGTACAATCTGATTTTTAAAAGGAAATCCCTTTATCAGTGCTGTCCTCTTCCCGTCTCCTGAGGTTTAGACATCCTCACACTGCAGCTTCTTTTTTTCTTTTTGTCACAACTGTACAACTGCTTTCTTCAAGACACGCAGGCAGAGAAAATAATGTAATAGTAATTTTATACGATGTTACAACAGGTTCAGTCACCGAAAACTACATTAAAGTAGAGTTGCCAATCAGGACTGTATCTGTAACCAATAATGAGGAAGTGGGAGGTTATAATCAACAGTAGTAGTACACAGTGTTCAGGCACACACCATCACCGTCAGCCAATCACCTTCTTCCAGGTCACATTGATCATTAGTGTGTAACGATCAGCCAGAGCGGTCGCAGAGTTCATTGGACAGCAGTGAAGCCGATAGATTGTGTTTTAAAGGCTGGAATTCTGCCTGTGGGATCAAAGATGTTTATCAATGAATTGTTTGATTGATTTGTGGAATCGTGTCTGTCTGAAAATGACCCATTATAGTCGGTTTAACTAATAATGAATTGATCTGTAGGATCATGAAAGAGCATAAATACATTACATTATACATTTCTGGAACAAATACATTTCTTTTCTTTTTTTGTTAAAATATAAGCCAGTTCTGTACTATGACTTCTGTGTGTTTCTTATCTGTACTGATGTTTGTGGGTTTCAGAGCGAAGGTGAAAGATAAGATCCAGCTGATCGACAACATGTTGGACAAGGTCGACGAGATGATCATCGGTGGCGGCATGGCGTTCACCTTCCTCAAAGTCCTCCACAACATGGAGGTGAGGAGGGCAACAACAACAAAGAAAACATAACGTTTCAAGGTTTTTTGGGTGGGGGGGGGGGGGGGGGGGTGTCATATACTCAACATACAGTATCTCATTGTTTAGGGAAATGCTTCATCTGGAAGTTATTTAATCACCATTGTTAATATAAAAACCTTTATTATAGCACCTTTTAATATTACTCCGTTTGCCTCTAAATAGCCAGTATAAATACTTACTCGATACACATTTTACTTTATATTAAACTGGAGTTGTTCAAAAGGTATTTGGAAGTTAATGCACTAAAAATACACTCGTCTTCTAAGTTGTGTTTCACCATATCAATGTCTTCATCACTCGGCCAGCGTGTGTTTTCGTAATCTGGACTCGTTGTTGAACGTTGGAGGTGTTGAAACAGACTTGAGAGACGGTTTTGTTTTATTGGTCACGTCTGAAGTCAGAACAAAAATACAAGCTTTTGTTTAAAAGGTCAGTTCAACTTCAACGACAAAAGAGCATATTTTCTCACTTTTCAAACGTTATCCAGCAGAGCAGATAGTGTTTTTTTGTTTTGTTTTGTTTTCTATTGAAACGTGGCCCGCTAACTATCTGGGTTCACAGCTGAAGCAACAGAGGCAGAACCAAAATGTTTCAGGCTTCTGTTGAGTAATATCATGGGAAAGGAGCTCGTCATCATTTTTACAATAATAAAGAAAATGGGACACATTTCAAACAATGTTTTCCTCCGAAATCCTTGGATCCACCAACCTCAGTGGCCAGAGGAATAATAACGGCTCTCAACTAAAAAAATATATAATGTGATAATATTTAAAAGTAATTTCCCTTCTCTCTCGTCAGATCGGTACCTCCCTGTACGATGAGGAGGGCGCTGGCATCGTCAAGGACCTGATGGCCAAAGCAGAGAAGAACGGCGTGAAGATCACGCTGCCCGTCGACTTCATCACCGCCGACAAGTTTGACGAGAAGGCCGCCACCGGCACCGCAACCGTCGCCGCTGGCATCCCCGCCGGCTGGATGGTGAGAGCATTTATCCTATCTTGTTTTCTTCTCTGCTTTTTTTTGTTTTTTTTTTGGCTTTCATTTCGGTAATAATTTCCCCTGCAGGGTTTGGACTCTGGACCAGAGAGCACTAAGGCCAACGCCGCCGCGGTGGGCAGGGCCAAGCAGATCGTGTGGAACGGCCCCGTCGGTGTGTTTGAGTGGGAACACTTCGCCAACGGCACAAAGAGCCTGATGGACAAAGTGGTCGAGGTGACCAAATCAGGCTGCATCTCAATCATCGGTAAGACAGATGGAAGTTCTCTGGTTTTGAGGTCATGTGAGGTCCAAAGGGTCACATGTTGAAATGTTCAATCATTGTGCTCAAGTATTTTCCTTCCCTCGAATCAAATCACAAAATAAATCTAATCTTTTAAACGTTTTTTGTAACGAACCTTTAAATCGTGTGTAATTTGTGCTTGTGTCCAGGCGGGGGCGACACCGCCACCTGCTGCGCCAAGTGGAACACAGAAGACAAGGTCAGCCACGTCAGCACAGGAGGCGGAGCCAGCCTGGAGCTGCTGGAGGGTGAGCGTCCATTAATAACGCCATGCACCGTAAATTATATCATAATAATACATTTTCTTTAATGAAGCTGGATGTCTCTGACTGCGTTTGCTCTCTCCTCCAGGTAAAGTTCTGCCAGGTGTCGACGCACTGAGCAGCGTCTAAACTTCCCATCAGCCCGCTGGTGTTTGCGTGAATGAATGTGTGTGTGTGTGTGTGTGTGAGGTGGGTATCTACACCGGTTTACTCTTGAAGACTTAAAAACAAAAAACACGCCTGCTTAACCAGCCGTTTAATTTCCATTCAATCTTTTGTTTTTAAAAGTAAAAGCAGAGATTAATTCCCTTTGTGTCGACGACGTCTCGCTTCAACACTCTTCTGCTCAAACTGCTGGAAATGAGAGTCGTTAGATCAAAATGGCCTGTTAAGCTAGATGTTGTTGGTTTTTGTTGCTCAGTTGAATTAAAACGGCTGAAACACATCAGAGACGGTGTTACCGTCGCCTGAATGTGGTTTCAATCCGGCCGTTCACCGCTCAAACACTGGCTCTTGTTGTACTGTTATCTCACTTTTGCCCACTGGGAATAATCACTGCAACACCCTCAGTGTGTATATATATCAACATATATATATATATAGAGAGAGAGAGATATAAAGAAGCGGTTCATGTGACGTGTTTGTACGTAGACGTTAAGTCTTTAAATCTGGTTGTTGGTTTCTGAGCGGCTTCATGTGTCGTCGATGCCGGCTGATCTGATCAGATCAATAAAACCGTCTCTGTGTAAAAAGTTCCCTCTCTGTTTTCTCTTTGTTTGTTTGTTTTTTTAGCATTTTTAGTTCATGTCCTTTTTTAATGTAACTTATTGCGATAAAACTGTGTCCTAACGTTACTGCAAAGACCAATCAAATCGCAGGAAACTAAGATGCTTAGAAGTAACTGCAAAAAATAAAATATCTACTTTGAACCAGCTTAGTGAAAGAAGAAGAAGAAACGTGATTTTTAAAAATAAGTAAGAGTCACTTAATACTATTTAGAATATTCTATTTTCCTCAGAAAACATTAAAGAATACCAATAACAGTACGTCACTTTATTTGATTTGTTGTTTTTTTGTGTATGTCGGAACAGATTCATCACCACTAGATGGCAGCATCACTTTTCACACACAATCGAGGATCACAGCATTTTATTCACACAGCTGTTCACATCATCGGCACATAAAAAGCAGCAGGAATGAAACAAAAACACAACGTCAACAGTTCAACACGCTCAGAGCGGCGGATGTTTTTCTGGTGGCGTCCACGTCGGGCGGAAGTCAGCCATCCTCATTTACATAATCCGGCTCATCTGTTTACAGAAGAGTGTGAATAGTCAAAGGGGTCGTTCTGGAGGGATCTGTGTGAAGAGGGGGTGCTGTGTGAGAGGCGATAGTGTGTATTACCTACTGTCGATGGCGGTCGATGCGCCCCGGGATTAGAGAAATGGAGGGGAGAAGGGTCACCAGCTCGGGAGTAAAGCAACGTCCTGCTGCGCTCACACTTTGAACCTATTAGGCAATTTATTTATTAAGAATGACTGCTTGAGATGACCCCATCTCTGATATATAAATATATATCAGTGTATATATAAAATATAGTTTACTCTTTATTTACTAAATATACTGTATTTAGTCAATAAATATAGTTTACTCACGGTCTTCCTGCTCTTTCACCACTTGGTCCAGAAATTCTGAGTTCTCGTAGTCGTCGTCATCTGTTTGGTGGAACAGCACTTTGAGTCAAACTTTCGCATCTGATTATATATTTATTTATTTATGTGTATATGTTTGTTTTTATTTCAGCATCGGTGTTTTTGATCCAGAGATTGAACTCACCGTCCTTTATTGATGATGTGGAGATGTTGGCATAGACACCTAGATTGGAATCTATTAAAAAAATAAAATTGTTTTAAAAGTGCATATAATCAAAGTTAAAACCAAAGAATACTAGACTGGTGATAAACACATTTTAAATTCTTCTAAAAGTGTTTCTCACCAGTTATTTCATCGTTTTCGTACACTGTGATCGGAAGTGGAGCTCTAGAAAACAAAATACAAAAACACAACCTCTTCTATTTGTATGTACTCCATCCAACATTCAAGTATTCTCACTGAAGTGAAAGTACAAAAGTATTGGCATCCAAATATATATATAAAGTACTAATTAAAATGTTGCAGCTGGCAAAGCTGGAGCTCATGTTGATTACTTAATTCACTGTCGGGTAGTTTAGTCTATATTATGAAAAATGTACTTGTTCATCTGAATCTGCAAAATAACAAGTTAAAACAAATGTATTTGAGTAAAAGGTCCATTTTATTTATGTAGTGGAGTAGATCTGTGCAACTATACTTCAATATCTTTGAATTTGCATGGAATGTGTCCATGAATTGCTTTTTGAAATGAGAATATAATTATCATTATAACTTACACATATGTGGGTTCCGTGCGTCCTGTGTGAGCTGCAGCAACACAGATATGTGAATGAATATAGGTGAACAATGATCACTTACATATACACGTGTGTTGGGTGTGAGAACTCACCATCGGAGACATTTTGATAGTCGGACTCGTCGGTTGCCGCTGTAATAAATGATGGTTAAATGTAAACCTCTTGCAGATTAATGCAGCATGAGAACTCCCGCTTGGTGTCGGGCCTACCTGTCGGAAAATCCTCACATTCCTCTTGAATTTCACTGAAAACAAAATGAAAACAAATTTAGTTTTCTGTCGAAGGTAAATTAATTTTTTGGATAATTCAGAATATTTTGAAGCAGCACCTCAATTACTTGTAAGTGTTGGGAGGATGGATACGCTGCTGTTTGCAAAGAAATAGTTCCGCTACTAAAATCACAAACTGCTTTATTTTTAAATATATATTTCCATGTGTACGGATTTGACAAAGAACATAAAAGATATTACATTTTTTTTTACTTTGAATTGAACCAGGCTAGCTGTTTCCCCCCGTTTCCAGTCTTTATGCTAAGCTAGGCTAACCATATATTGATTTTCTCTTTACACACCTGGAAATAAATAAATAAAAAATAGGCCTATTCTTGTGTGAAATGTTCCTTTTAAATAAATGTGAGTGGCTGTTGTTGCCATAGTAACAGGCGATGAGATTAAATCCAGATTCTGTCAGAAGTATACGTACGCTGGGGTTGAAGTGATCTTATTGCATCCGGTGACTGAAAAATACAAAAGGCATCAAAGTTGAGCTGAATGCATTGGTGGAAGAAGTATTCAGATCCTGTGAAAAGTAAAAGTACTCGATGGGCAGTAAAGCTGTTCCCCCGTCAGTGTTTGTACTTTTAAAATGTGATCTTTCTGCTGCATTAATATGCATGTTGCATTTTGCTGCTGCAGATGTTAAAGGTCGTGCTCAGTTTCACTTCTTTATATTCGTCATATTATATCAGGTCCTCATGTGTTTGAGGCCAGTCTGTCAACGCGTATCTGTCAAAAGGTCAACTTGTGTGTGTCGCATTCAAACACTCGTTAAATGTGCTAATTAAAGGTGAATAATGAATAGAAAATAAATCCTCACTTGCCTGTAGTCGATTGCGTCACACTAAAGATACTTCCACCTCGTTGGCTGTCAGGATATACGTGTTAATATCACATTCAATCATATTGAATATTCTTTTTTCTTTTTTTAAGATAAAACATCAACAATTCACTACAATGTTTAGAATAGGCCTGATGCTAAAGATTCCAAAACATTAAGATACTTAATAAGTGTCGATACCATTAGGACTAATAAAGAATAATAAAGATTTCATTGACAGTTATTTACTATGTTGAATATAAAGAACATATTTGTTTACAGGTAACAGGTGATTTCCATTAGTTCTTCTTCTAAATATGTTAGACTCATCCGGGGTAAACCAATAGAAAAGCTAGCGGACATCAGGACTTGAGACTGTGACACGAATACTTGACACTCACAACATCTGCGGGTTGTATATCTGATGCTCCTCGCGTATGATTTCTGCAAGAAATGTGAAAAAAAGCTGTGAAGTGTTGGCGTGATACTTTGAACCCACAGCATCGTCCAACTCTTTGAACTAAGCTGCTTGTGAAGACGATGTAAAGCAACACGACTGATGTTGTCTGTGGCGTTTCTTTAAGTCAAATAGGCTTAATGAATACATGAATTAATTATGACAATTGAATACAGTGGAGGATTATAACTGAGTACATTTACTACTACAAAGTACTAAAGTACAAATTCTTAAGTCTTTTTCTTGGTTCTTCACAACAAAAAAATGTGCACACAAAACACGTGAAGAATGTAACTTAATATGATGTGTTATAAATTAAACTACTAACAGTTACAGTAAATGTTAATACAGCTGATACAAGTTGTCGATTAACCAACTGAGAGAAAATTAATCAACACATATTTGATTTTAAGTAATTTTTTCATCAGGTAAAAACATTTCATGGTTCCAAATGTCGTGATTTTCCTTTTAACTATACGTAATGAATTGTAACATATTATAATGTTTAGGGTTTGGACTGTGAAGGTGTCACTTAATTTAATTTTCACAGTTGTTGTATTTTTAACACAATCAATCGATTAATGTAGAAAATAATCGGCAGGTTAATACATGATGAAAATAATCATTATGGGGCTCCACTTTAAAAAAAAAACGCAATTTCCTGCATTTTACACAAATGCATCAGCAATACTGATCTAATGATATAATAAATCATATAGTAGCATTCAAAGTCACAGGAGTAGAAAGTAGTAGTGACTGGAACTACTCAAGTTAATGTACTTAGTTACATTCCACCGCTGGTAAAAAAAAAAAAAAAACTCTCAAGACCAGACAACAGAACAGAACAAAAAAAAAAAAACTATTTCCCACTAGCCCCACTGGTCTCACTGGTCACCCTGGTCTCCACTGGTCTCACTGGTCCTACTGGTCTCACTGGTCCTACTGGTCCCACTGGTCTCACTGATCCCACTGGTCCACACTGGTCCCACTGGTCCCCACTGGTCTCAATGGTCACATTGGTCACACTAGTCACATAGATCACCCACTGGTCCCACTGGTCCCACTGGTCCTACTGGTCCCACTGGTCCTACTGGTCCCCCCTGGTCTCTAACCCCACTGGTCACCCTGGTCCCCCTGGTCTCTAACCCCACTGGTCCCCCTGGTCTCCAACAGCCTCTAAACAAATGCACTTACTGGATTTCTTTTTGCATCGCAGGCAGAGAACAGACAGCAGAGTCAGTGACGCCGCCGACACCACCGTCAGGGCTGCGGCCTGCAGGCTGGAGTTTCCTAGCATGCCTAAAGCAGACAGAGACCAACGGCTATGATGCGAAGAGAGGATGCGCTCGCCGCCGTTTACAGGTCAACCATCGACAGTTAGTCACTCGGCCACAGTTGGATGCAGCTGTGCTTGTCTTCCTGTCAACGAGAGACGGGGACGGTCCACAGGATGTGGTCGTCCAAAACAAACTCAAAGTCTGGGTTTGGCCTTTTGCCTACGAGACCACAACACAGTACAGTACACCGCCGTGTCAGCGATACATCACTGATGCTCGGGGGATGGTGCCAAGCATCAGTGGCAGCTTTTTAACACGTTGTTGCAGAGCCCTTCCTTTCTCATGGCTTCCCACCAGCAGCGGTGAGAAAAGTACTCCAAGAAGCAATACTGTTGTCCAGAAATACTCTATTACAAGTTAAATCCTGTTGTGGTAAGTAAAAGTACTGACATATTAGCAGTCAATGGCTCCATCCCCAGTGTCAAGTGAGACGCTGATCTATTTTTTTTTTCTCTTTCTTCTGTGTTTATGACCATTATAAAAAGTTTACCAAGATAAAGCTCCCTTTTTAGTTGTTTTCTTCATACTGGGGAGATGAAAAAAGCCATTTTTTTTTATAAATATTGATCTGATCTACAGATCTTACATATAAGCACAAGAAATATAAGAAACAAAGGATTATGTCAAATGTAAATGATGTACATGCAATGCTAAAAAAATATTACATTTATGTCGAGAGAATAAGTAACTTAGAAATAAAAGCATGAGAAATATAAGAAATATGTAACTCAAACACACACGACTGCAGTGTGAGAGATGGTATCTTTTAAGTTAAATATGAATGCAAGAATTGTATAATTATAAATGTACAGCACATGCAGTAACACAGTGTTATGGTAAGTGTAATTATGGTACAATTTATTGCACAGTTGAATCACTATTATTATTATTAATAATAACATTATTATTGTTATTATAATACATAAGAGTGGTATTTTTTTGTCATAATCATTTTAGCCACAAGAGGCGGAAGTGCATCATTACTCCATGTTCTAGGAGAAGAAGTATTCACGTTCCCTTCCAGGTGAGTTTTAGTTTGCATTTTGTGTTTCGAGTGCATGAAGAAATCACCCAGAAGAAAAACGTGAGGAAAATAAAGTACAGAAAAAATCAAAAGTTTACTTGTTATTTGGGAATGCTTGTCATAATCATGTGATTCATCATGTGAACTACACTGCATTGTATACACCGTTGTGGTATTCCAATTATATTCTACACTCTAACCAGTGTGAGGAACTTAAAAACATGACGCTTTTGGTGTTTTTTATATGATAAATAATCTGCTAAGTAACTTAAGCTGTCAGTTTGAACAACTAGTGGTGAAGTAAGAAGATTTCCACACAAAAAGAAACTTTGTTCATAGCCCTCTTTTAACGTCATCACTGTGTCCTAGAAACATCGATCCTACCTCAGGTCAAACACACACATTTTAAGATAGACATCAACAGGAGGTAATATGTTCAAAGACAGGTTTCCTACTTGATATGCTCGCTGTGTTTTACCTTCAGTGGTCCGGCTGCCTTCATCCACTCAAACAGCAGCAGCAGCAGCAGCAGCAGCAGCAATAGCTGTGCTTCCTCTTTCAACACCTCGCCACATCCGTCATGAGAGATCTCCCTGAAACTGCACGTCTGTTATCTCAGTGGTCAAGAGACTATACAATGTGTGTGTGTTTGTGTGTGTGCATATATATATATATGTGTATATTATTTTGTGAGCGCGTTTCTAAACACTCAAGGACACCTTACAGTTTTAAAAAAGCACATACTACACACGTACACACACACACATACAGACCCCCGAATTTCCCCTAGGGGATCAATAAATTATCTATCTATCTATCTATCTATCTATCTATCTATCTATCTATCTATCTATCTATCTATCTATCTATATATATATAGTGTACACACTTCATTAAAAGTATTCATAAAGTCCTGCATACTTAAAGTACCAAATGTAAAAGTAGATTCTTTACAATGTAAGGCTTCAGCGTGTGAACGTGGACTGGATTTCAACTACTTTGTATACTGCTGGTAGTTTAATATATAATATTACGTTATAATATATATATATATATATATATATATATATATATATATATATATATATATATATATATATATATATATATATATATATATATATTTGGGTATCGATAATCTGAATCTGCAAAAGTAATTAAAAGATTTAAAATAAATATAGTGGGGTAAAAAAGTAGATAGTTTCCTCGCTTGGAAATTGTACAGTAAACGTTACTTTCCTATTCCCTAGCTGGAGCTTTACTTGACGTGATGACGTTGTCATACGTCACAGCGCGTATGGGTAATGAGATTGACTGCACACGGGCCTCTCTGCTCGGGGCCCAGTTCGGGACTACTATCACAAAACACTTTGGACCTTGTGGTTTTTTTGTTTTGTTTTTTATTATTGAAGGCGGAATTCCCCCCTTACTTCCGCTCTGGTGTGTCCTGTTCCCCGCAGCTGCTCCTCGCGCGGCCCAACCCTCCGTTTGTTGTTGTTGTTTGTCATTCACAGTCGCGCGCGCCGTGGCTCGTGCCTCTACCCCGCCGCCCCTGCCCTGCTTCTGGTGCCGCCGCCCGACAGTTGCTCTCGCCGCGCGCATGCAGCAGAATGGCTCGAGCGGTTCCAACGGTTCTGACGCCGGCTGCGGCGGCGCGAGGGACCGCCAGGCGCTGTCCTTCAGCCCGCTGCCCGTCGCCGCCGCCGCCGCCACCACCACACGGGTGAGGCGGTTCATCCAGGAGAGGCGGACGCTGCCGCTGCCCAGGGTGATGGTCGTGTTCTCGGCCGCGGGTGACGCCGACAAACCCGGCGATGCCATGTCCGGCTCGGACTCCGCCGCGGAGGAGGAGGACTTCCGAAAGCCGGCCTCCCCGGCACCGAGCTTAGTCCTCAGCAAGCCGCTGCGCTCCTCGCTCAACACCCCGGAGCCGGAGGTAGGCTAGGCCGCTTCTCCTGACCGGGTGTACCGGCGTTGGACAAATCAAGCTAACTACCGGGCACTGACTTGATATTTACCAACAAACGTAAAATAAATAATACTTCATTATCAGTGGTGGAAGAAGTACTCTCATGCAAGTATAAGGCCTGACAAGTACACGGGTATTAGCATCGAAATACATCATTTCTTTATTTATATTTTGTGTTCATAATCTTAACTCATTTATCAATAAAGTGTAGTGGAGTAGACGTATAAAACTGCAGAAAATGGAAATACTCAATGTAACCTCAACATTGTAGCTAGCAAAGTACTACGGAGTAGTACTCCCGTTACTTTCCACCACCGTTTAAATACCCACATACTAACTAACAAGATGTAGTATTTAGTAAATACATTCAAAATGGTAACAGTACAAATACACCCTGTTTCAGTTTAACTGTAATTGTTATATTCCCAAAACATAATCGTACCATGTATGGTTATACATGTTTATATAGGTGAGGTCAGAGGTCAGTTAAGCCAGCTGGACTGTCACAATTGGCTGTCATGTGTGTCACGTGATTCAAGTTTTACCTCTTATTTCTGTGTGAAGGTCTGACAGTGAAGGGGGCTAATTCACTGCTCTTTGAAATGAGCATTTTATTTAATTATGTCCTGGTTTGGTGATCGCCTTGATGTCATCCGTTAAACTGCAACGGAGAAATCAATATTGTACTTTTTTTCCCCATTTGACTACCATCAATAAAGAAGGAGTACCACATATACATATTTCTCTAAAGTTAGACCTATACGAAAGATTATGAACAGAAGTAACTTAATTGTATTGGTTAAAAATACTGGAAAACAGGCAGCGTACCTGATAAACGGTATGTGAATGTAAGGTTTATCTGGTATGGATATAATGCTTCGAGTTGTAATATTAATACAGGGGCTAATAATTAATACAAGCATTTTTGAAGAGCCTCATTTCATCTTTAAAGTCCATTAAACATAAACCATTCTACTATATAGTTAAAATGAATATACTTAATTAAATACACAGCAGGGAGGTAATCTCTTGAGTTTTATTTATTCAACATGTTCAGTAGCTAAGAATCGTGTTGTTTGTCTGCAGGAAAATGGTCCTTCTTTTAACATCCCGTCACCAGTGAATTAAGTAATATAATACTTTTATTTCTGTAAATGATTGGTGACATTAACAGCCACAGATTGTGTTATTATGACTGAATATCTCTTCATTTCCCA
This sequence comes from Eutrigla gurnardus, assembly GCF_963514095.1. Lineage (NCBI taxonomy): Eukaryota > Metazoa > Chordata > Actinopteri > Perciformes > Triglidae > Eutrigla > Eutrigla gurnardus. Next base: position 19,036,790 of record NC_139938.1, read on the forward strand.
TCAATTGAACACTTTGTTTTTGTTGCGTCCCTGTTTTTCTAGTTTCCTGAGGTCATATCTCTGAACGTAGGGGGCACGTACTTCACCACACGCCTGTCCACGCTGCGGCGATACGATGACACGATGTTGGCCGCCATGTTCAGCGGGCGCCACTACATCCCACGCGACGCCGATGGCCGCTACTTCATCGATCGGGACGGAACATATTTTGCGTGAGTTGCACTTTGTGTGTGTGTGTGTGTCTAAAAAATATCACCAGTAATATGCTATTGATTCAATCGGCATACCTTATCACCCCAGAATGTCTGAGAGGAAATGTAATTGAGTTATCTTTTTAATGCCTTTATGTTGTAGAAAGGTTGACTTACAAATCAATTTTATTTTGTTACAAAAGGTTTATTTTGTACGTAGAGAACAAAGCGCTGAACAATGGCTCAACCAGGCTGACGATTAAGAAGACGTAATATACCTCAGAGCAACAACACAAGAAATCCCCGGTCTTTTGTAAAAGAAACTGACAGCTTAGCATCAGAGTGTGTCCCAATTAGTGTCAACCGCACAAAAATGCAGCCGACAACAAGCTGGAATATTATTATCCAATGTAGGAATCATTTTATTCATCTTCTTTTGAGGCCAAATCTTTTTTTTTTTATGTAAATAATAACGTTAGTCTGGATTAAAGAAGTAAGAAGGATTTAAAAAAACATCAATATTTATATGATTCCAAACTTTTCAACGTTTGTGTACCAAAGGAGATAACCTCATTATCATGTCACTGATTTTAAATAGCTGTTATTTATCCGGCTGTGGAGCGGGTTGCAGCAATATGCTCCGATGAGTATTTCAGAAACACTTGGGAGATTGTGAGGTTTGTAAATAGCAACCACGAGAGATAGCGAAGGATAAGATAAGTTCACACTTCAGTCTGAGAGTGGTTATAAAAGCCGCAGATGGCTGCTCATTATATTCTGACAGGTATCCACGGGTCTCTGGGGCTTCTGTTTGCTTCCGTACAGAAAACTGATTTACATATCTATTTATACGCTTGTTTGCCAGCACATGTTTCTATACTGATACAAAATCGGCTGAGTGTGTGTGCGTGTGTCTGGACAGTTGCATAATAGCCTTTAGTTACGGTAATGGTTCCGTTCTGCATTGTCAAGGCGTGGAAAGTGCGATAAAGTTGCGAGCCAAGCCAGCGGAAAAATGGCAAACAAACTTTAAGCTGCAGCTTATTAAAAATATTGAGTTATTTGTGTCATTCATCGTTTTTGTTTTGCACCAGAGACCCAAAGCCTACTCCAGTAGTCCACTTACCATCCATGCAGATTCATGAAAACAGTTCATCACCAGCAGTGAAGCAAATTTGCAACGCTTGATCACCACAAGAAAGTACAGCTGGAGCTTATTGGGATAAATGACATAAAAGTAGTTGAAAATTGTTGTGCAGCAGTTGCAGTACAAAGTAGGAAATAATATTTAAAACAAATACGTATGATAAAAATGTTCAGTAAGGTGCAAAAACCAATCCATGCAATTGCTTTGTTGCTCGCCAAACAATAAGAAAGACTAATTTAATCTGATGAATCACTTAATTCATCAGATTTATTGATTGCTGTCAGGATGTCGAGAGGATTTCAACAATACAACAAAAAGAAATCTGTAGTAATGTCTAAAAACATTACCCACTGTAGCTTTAAGAGGTCTCCAAAGTGATTACAGTCCATCCTGAGGGAACGTGAACGTCTCAAAACCACGAACATCGACCTCCACGTGATCATTAGAGGAGAAGTCAGAGGATCATCAACGTCAGCGGACGTCATCGTCTGGGGGGGAACATGAACATCAAATGTTCATAAGATATTTAAGTCTGGGGCTAAAAGGCTTCCGCCGCTCCAAAGCAAAATCAAATAGCTTTAAATATGAATGTGATCACAAGCTGAGTGAAGATGTATGACTTATGTAAGAAGCAGGCTGGCTTCTCTATCAACGTGGCTGAAGCGTTTAAAGGCAGGCAGCTAGCAGCACGAGACAGAGAAGCTACTATAATAAAAGTGTGTGTGTGTGTTTTTTAGCATATTTTGTGTTTTTGCAGGCTGTTGTCTTTGTTGGATAATAAATCTCCTTCTGTTCGGCTGTTGTGCAGTACACTGCAGCAGTTTCTTTTTCTTCCTCTGTATCTTTCTGCATCCATTTTATCTTCTATGTTGACAGGTTCTGCTGCATAGAAGCAGAACATCTACTTTATTGGGCAAATATGTTATGTAAACAGTATAATTCAGGCACCAGATGTATTATTTACATTTTAAATAGACGTGGCCCCAGAAGAAGGATAATAAACTGACTAAACTTCCATTTAGTCGATGACGAAGGGAGATTTTGAATTTGATTTCCAGTCCAGAAAAATGCAAGCGACCCTCAATCATTATTAAAGCGTAACGATGCAACTGGGCTCTGTAATATTGAGTTTTTTCCCTTTTTCCTTCCATCCCTCTGCAGTCTACTCAGTGGTTAATTCAAAGAGGTTCAAGCTGTGATTTGATATATCACAAAAAAATAGAGCAAAAACCGAATTATGCAGTGGAGATGAGTCATTTGTCAGTCTGGTTGAACCATTGTAAAGCCTTCTGTTTGTACCTAAAATATGAAAGACTGTCCACAAACATAGATCAGTCCTCTGGACCCAAATCAAAAGTAGTGTTTGTGTACAGCTTAAATAAAGATAAGCAGATATTTAATATATATAGCTATATAATGTTCTTTGAAGGAGGATTCACTAGGTTGAGCTGGATCGGTTCTAGACTCCACCTGTTTCCATTTAAAGGGACATCCTGAACTTCCTGCGGGAAGGTGAGCTTCCTCACAGGGACCGGGTGCGAGCGGTCCACAGGGAGGCTCAGTACTACTCCATCGGCCCGCTGCTGGACAGCCTGGAGGACACGCAGCCGCTCACCGGGGAGAAAGTCCGGCAAGCTTTCCTCGACCTGATGCCCTACTACAGAGGTACCAGAAGTCCCTCTTCCACACCCGCTGAAGAACGAGCACAGCACATTGTGTTAACGGTAGAAAAAAACAAAAATCTGCTATTTCTATGTGAATAAATGTGGTCGAGGACTTTGTTTCTCTCAATTGAAATCATGACACTCTCATTAGCACAGTCGATATCTTCACATGAGGAACACGATGTCAGTCGTTCAGATTTAAATTGTACAATTTCACCGTTTCTGTCGCAGACAATCTGGAGCGCATCGTGGAGATCGCCAAACTGAGGGCCATGCAGAAGAAGGCGCGGTTCGCCAAGTTGAAGATCTGCGTCTACAAGGAGGAGATGCCCATCACGCCGTACGAGCGGCCTTTGTTTAACTCTCTGCGCTTCGAGCGCTCGGACAGCGAGGCCAAGCTCTTCGAGCACCACTGCGAGGTGGACGTTTCCTTCGGGCCCTGGGAGGCGGTGGCGGACGTTTACGACCTGCTGCACTGCATTGTGGGCGACCTGGCGGAGCGCGGCATCACCGCCGAGCAGCAGTGCATCGGCGTCTGCGACAAGCACCTTATCAACCATTATTACTGCAAGAGGCCCATCTACGAGTTCAAGATCACGTGGTGGTGAAGCCGGGGGAGGTGGGACCAAAAAGGATGGATATTCCATTTTTACTACGACTCGGCCGATATTGGTTTTTGTATTGAAGTTGCCAATATTTTGTGCTGAACTCCTGAAATGTGATCCTTTTAATACTCCGACCTATAAGTATTCAGTATTTCTGCCCCAAAATGTTTTTATTTTCTTTCTTATCAAAGTGAAGCAAACAGATTACACCAAGTTGCTAGTTTATAAAGTTCACCTAGCTAACTCTAATGCAGTCTAATACAATCTTAATAATAATCTTATTATAACCTTCATGAAGGAGGATTTATAATTTAGACTGCAATTAGTTTATCTAAGTCTGCTCAATAAACTGGTGACTGAGTGTAAATACCAAAGCACTACTACGACTTTAAAGAGAGAGAGAGAACATCTCTCCATCATGCGGTGACATGCAGGTGTACTCCAGGACCTTGTGACATCACTGTGGGTGTGGTTACAGGTGTTCTCACCACACCCAACAGTTATGAAGAAGAGGTTACACGGGCTCCAAGCGAGAGAAAAAACGAACCCACTGCTTTTCAGTTTGCCGTTTAAGTTACGAGTTAAAGGTCTATCCGATGATTTTTAATTATTGATATTTAGGGTGCGTTTCACATGGGATTTGGTCGCGCTCAGAGTCCAGCACAGTCCCTGTAGTTACATGAAAGTTAAAGAAAAACAAACAAATAATACAGCTATGTATAAAAGACTAATTAAATCTGCCCTTTTAGCCCTTTTAGATCGCACCCCGGGTCATATTGCGCACCTATTTAACAACATATGTAACATTATGTTGTAGAAAATGCCCCGCCTGCCGATCCTGTTTCACCTGGAAGTGCAGAAGATAGATACTCCGGAAATGCCGTTTCAGCTTGACTTTAAAACGGAAACGTACGTTGGACGGCCTGCGTTGCGTCCGGCAGAAGAAAGCTTCTTAAATTGGGATCGATACGTTCGTCAAACAACAGCCACTGTGGCTAAACAAAAAAATATATATATAATTGTGCTTAAATGTGGTGTAAAAAGTTATTAAGTTAGTAAGTTAACTAAGCCATGTCTGTTATACAGTACTGCATATTTAAGCACACATTAAATTTGTAAGACTGAGGATGTGGCATTTCCTCACCAAAGAGTGTCTTTTTAGGTTTCAAATCTATTTTATTTCTGTCTTTAATTTCCAACTTGCATGTGTGAAACTACAAAGACTGTCTGTTGGAGTTCTGTGACTGAACAAATCCAGCTGTAGATGACTGAAGCTGCAAAAAAAATGTGCAAAAAAAATCTGAAGCCAGAGATGATTGTGGAATCAGAAGTGGGTGATATCACCATATTTATTTAATTTAAAAGTAGATTCAGCCCATTGTCCAAAATGTATAAGTATTGTGTTTTTAGTTGACTGCATTACCTTCTGCCTAGCTTTGCCCGAACGTGGACTGATATGTTGGGAAACAAAGAAATGACAATATTTAATATTGTAAGAAAGTAAAGTAAAAATCTGTATTTTTTAGGACAAAGTTTTGTTTCACAATGCAGATTAACTGTAAGCCTGTTTCTTTTTTGGATAAACAGAGTATATTTTACTTATGCAACCTCCTGAGGAGAGTGTTTTTATAGATGTGAGAAAGTTTTGGGTGGTATCCATTTAGTCTTCATGTTGTACTCGGTTACTTAACGTTGCAGGGGATCGAGCTGTAGTTGTTGCACACTAATGCAAAATATGCAGATGAACTACAGCTGTTAACACATTCGTCCATTTTTTCCTTAAGTTTTTAAACATATATATTTATTAGTTACTGTCACGGAGAGAATCAGTGATTATTCTTATTTAATACCCACTTTCATTCCACCGTTAGCGAGTCAGAGAAGGTTAAACGTGATTTCCTACCGTACTTGACAATGAAGTCGAAGCACTTTGTGATTGTAAACCAATATATGATTTTATTTTTTACCTCAAGTGAAAGCATCGGACAAACGACGTTAAGAAGCTTCGGCGCCGTTCATATACTACGTGATTATGTTGTCCTTGTACATTTCACAGATGACTGAATGAGCGATGCAACACTGCTAATCTTGGTTTACACTGATGTGTTTGCAGTCTTTTTTTTTTAAATATATTGTCATGTTAGCTTCTAGGAAGCTATTGCTGTTTGGTCTGTATGCAGTGGGAAAAAGACATTTCATTTTTATTATTTATGGTAAAATAAAACTGTTAAATGCTTTTACAACGTGTCGTTTTGTTTATAAAAGGCCTCTGGAACTCGAAAGACGTCGGTTTGAAGAGGAAGTGGGTAAGAAGCAGTGTCTTAATCAATGTTTGATGTATAATCTAGCTCTGAACATAACTTATTTACCATCTCACTACTGTAACGAACGTTTTTATGCTGATGACACCATCTTCTATGTCGTTGGCCCCAGTCTACCAGACTAAATAAGTGCTTTTCACCAGAACGTATTCCTCTCTGTGGAAACTAATCCACACCTTCACTATTGTTTTACTTGATCTGATCCCTCCGCTTGGATAAAGACTGAAACTACTGAATGAATGGACTCGGCTTGTGTTTTGTTTTTTTTGCATAAGTGAGTCCTAATGACTTTATTGATCCTCTGACCTCTCCTCCAGCACCACCATCAGGTCAAAGCATTAAATGTGACCCCATGCTTTGGTTTAGGAGCACTCACACAATAGCTGACACTTTGAAATATGTAACTATTTATTTTATTTATTTGTAATGTCTCTCCTGGTGATTTAATATTATTAATACTGAGTGATAAATCATAAATCTGGATGAACTCTCTAACAGGTGAAGTCTACCGGTGTGGACGGGAGATCAGCACCACGGACAGCTCCCTACGCACCTTTAAACCACTATCCTGCAAAACTCTCCTTCCCATCTTTGCCTGCCAGTAATATAATGTCTTTAACATGCAGGTTGCTTGTATAATTGCATTCTGTCTTATCACCACACGTGTCTCCGCCCCTCCCGCCCTCCTCTCTCTCTCTCTCTCTCTCTCTCTCTCTCTCTCTCTCTCTCTCTCTCTCTCTCTCTCTCTCTCTCTCTCTCCCTCAGTGTTCTCCTATGTCTCTCTGCCAGCTGAGGGTGGCGGCCCCGATGCCTTTTCAGTGTTTGAGGATGGAGGAAAGAGAGGATTAGTGGCTCTTCTTCAGTCCGGTTTTCGCAGAGAGAGAGAGAGAGAGAGGCAGCGTCTTGATGATCACAAGCGATGAACCTCAGCAGGGACGTTTTCTTCATGGCAACGGAACGGCGTTAAAATGACTCGGGGAGAGAATCTGCCGCACAAGGTATGAACGCACCTTCCTCCCCTTCCTTGTAGCGATGCTGCTGATGGTTTAATGTGATCGTGCGTGGGGGTTAAACGATGGGAAGGATCGTTACATAACGGCGCGAGGCGAATCAGAGATTAATTAAGAGCGATTACATGAATATTAATTGTAGGCGACAGAGGGATTTTTTTTTTTTTTTATTGCTGTTGATATGATGGAGGAAGATGGGAAAGCTGGTTATAAATGGAAGCAGAAAACCTGGTAGGAAGGTGTTGAGGAGGAGAAGAGAGGAAGAAAAAAAATGTTCCGGGCTGGAAGAGACTTGCAAGGCCCCGCCGGCCCTCACATCCCCCCCACGGGAGTCAGGTCCTCCACAAACCAGCCATACTGGTGCATTAAAAAAAAAAAGGCAGAAAATGAAGATGGTTATTATTATCTGGATCACCGCCGTCTCCATGACAACGGGAAATCTCCAGCCTGTTAGTGTTGATCTCTCCACTTCCTCGCACCTGCGATCGCAGCATCCCCCCCCCCTCAGTCATCTTTAGCCCAGCCTCGCTCCATAATATCACATAATAACCATGTTATGAGGGAGATTCCCAAACAGATCTGTGGCAGCTAGTTTATCCTCTAACCAACTAATTCAGCTCAATAAAGTAGCCTTCAATATCCCTATATATATATAAATATAATAAGAAATAATGAGTAGAATAGTAAACACAATTTTTTTAATTAAAAATAAATTAAGATACTTAGAATTTGCAAGCATAAACATAATATTTCAGAAATTCCTTGTATGTTTTCATGCAGAAATCTCAATCTGTGAATCAGCTAAATGTCAGATAAAAGTGTAGTTAAAGTACAGTTTTCTCTCTGAGCGAAGGTAGGAAGTAGCACGGAAAGAAAATGCATCAATGTGTACTTATACACAGTACTTGAGTCGATATGTCACATTCCAGCGATCATTATAGACCAACGTTTTCAAAATAACTGCTCATCAACCTATTATATCAAATTTAATAAATTAATTACATTTATTTATGAATTCATTGTTTGTTTATTTACCCGGGTCTTGTTTGACATTGAGATCTCATTTCTGACAAACATGGTCTGTACATATTTCATAACAACAATTAAACAACTAATTAAAATGATGAAGCTTTTAAAAACACCAACAGGAATGAAATAATCTGAGGACAGCTGGAAGGTAAATAACCAGTTCTAGATTAATACGTCCTGTACATATCCACATATCTACGGATCAAACTGGTTGTGTATTCTAGTTACAAGATTTATATCTGAGGTGCTTTGGCAGTAAAATATCATGTAACAACATCAATTCTTTTTATGAAATTATATATTTAAACAGTTGAAATTAGTCCAGTTAATTTGTTGGCAGCAATCTCAAAAAGATAATTTCTTATCTTTATTATTATATTTTGAGGTATATACTTGTACTGAGTATTTCCATTTTATGCAACTTACTTACTCCATATACATCTCAGAGGGAATTATTGTACTTTTTACTCCTTTATTTAACAGCTATATATATATATATATATATATATATATATATATATATATATATATATATATATATAATCATATCAAGTAGCCTGCCTGTTTTCTGATCTCTTGTCATTTGCATTTGACACTGTTCGCTAACAGCAGCAAGTGTTGAGTTTGCCTCAACACCTCCCACTCGCATGAAAACTCAACACTTCCCGAACAGATGTTTCACATTAAAAGCCTCCAGGGTTCGACGCCAACAAGCCAACCTCTATTTCCCTGACAGGCTTTTAATGTGAAAATATTTGCTCCCTTTCCCTGGAGTCAGTTTTAGTTCCCCCTGTATTCTATGCATGTGTGTGCTGTGTGCAAACGGACTCTTTAAGGCCAGTGGATGGTCTTGCAGGCTGCTTGATTTTGGGTAATTGGGCTCCGTGCACCTTTTTCACGAGCAGCATTAGTGGCTCACGATGCTGTTTTTTTTATCATCATCAGTAGCCATGTTTCCATCCAAAGTGATTCGAATTACTGGGAAATGCGCATTAAAAGAAATTCGAATCATGTGTGTTTCCATCAAAAGAACGGACTTTGGTGAAAACTACAAATTCGCGCGAGTTTTCTAAGTCACGCGAGATTTTGGCATGGCAACCAGCCTGTAAACATTCCGTCGTCTTCCTGCCGGTGACACCGGCTGGACCGGCCGGTGCTTGGGTGAGGTGCATGGGCTTTTCACACAGCCTTGTGGGCACAAGTGGCCCGAGTTCGGCCGTGTTCAGCTGTCTGTCTCCCGGCTGGTTTGCGTGCTGCGCGTCTTGGCGTTTCGCGTTCGACGGAGAGTCCGCCTGTGTGGACTCGCGTGGGGCTGGGCGGGCCGGTGTTTGACCGATGTCCGAGGGCTTTTCAGCAAGCTCTGACGGTGAGAGTCCCGACAGTTCGGCGTGGTTGAGGTCTCTATTTAAATGTCAAACACCGGAAGCATTCGGGGTGAAAGTGCGCTACGTCACACTTGATTCGCATACAGCTGTTTCCATCCCATTCGAATCAACCAAAACCCGGCCATAGCGAGCGTATTTAATTTTGTGCGAATCAGGGGATTTTAATGCGAATCACGGCGTTTCCATCATCATTTTCCGATGCGATACATCTAGATGCGCATCTAAACAGCTGATGGAAACGCACCTACTGTCTCCTGAGAACAAACTCACATAAATACCGTGATGAGATTTTTAACGTTATTACAACGAGACGTCCGTACTGCTCGTGCTCAGCTGTGTTTTGTGTTGTGGCTAAAAATAACATGTTTCTTATTGATCGAAGCTGAGGGTCAGTGATCTTCCTACTCGCCGTGTGTCATGCTGTAATCAGCACAGCTAGCACAAAGCTTGTTACTTAAAGGATGAGAGAATTTTTTTTTGTTTAGTTAGTTTTGGCATCTGAATTCCCTGTTTGCTGTTTGTAGCATTCATCATGGCTCATGGACGGCCACACTTTTGCCTATAGCTCATTTTGAGCATTACTCTGCATTAAGCATGGTCATTCCTTGGCCTGTGATGTCATACTTTCCCGATACGTGAAGGTGGGAATTTGCAGTAACATTGTTTGAATGTTTCTATTCAGTAAAAAGCTGGTTGTGAATCAAGCCTCCGTTATGTAAACACATATTTACACATGCTGCAGATCCAGGAACACAGTGCTGAGCGGTTGGAGTCGTGTTACTTTTAGCTCTATTTTGGGTCTCCACCAACTCCTGAGGGAAATACCTGACTCTTCAGCTGCTAAATGCCCCCCCTTTCTCCATAATTCATATCCTCTGTCATCAGTATATGTTATTTTAAGTTTTATGCTTTAAACCATTTAGAGCAACGTCAAGGAATTTGTGTCGCCACCTCTTTGTGTCGTAAAAGATCTCGATCGGCTACTGCCTTCATTTGTTTTGGAAGTTTGGCTTATTTTTAATAGCTTGTATGCACGCTGTAAATGCATATATTGATACATGTATTTTATACATCAGTTCAGCACGTTGAGGTTTGGGTTTGAATATTTTCTGTTGAATGACCGACTGAGGTTGATTCTTGTTTTCACCCTTTTTTTTGGTTTTTGTTTTCTGGTTTTTGTTTTTCTCTCTTTGCCGATTCAGCCATAATAACACGCCCACTATGTATTGACCTGCCCTACCCTGCCTCTGATTGGCTCACCGTGATACTCTTACCCTAATCCTCACAAATCCCACTGCTTGTGTGTAAACCTGACCAATCCAATCCAACAACAAGGCGACGAGTTCGGAGGCAGAGCAGGGCCGATCCTAGAAAAAAATTATTTGTGATAAATATACAGAAATAGCCGATCTTCTTGCTGATAGTCTGGTTTGTTTATGTAGATTATATAAAGGCATTGGTATTAAATTGAGACGGTTTTGTAACCACTTAAAAACTCAGTGTAGTAACTTTAATGTGAAGTACTTTAATATATATTTCACTTCTTTACCGTCACTCCTGTAATAAACACGCTCTAAACAAGCATTGTGTTTCCATTCACACGCATTCATCTGTTTGAAAAAGACAATACAAAAAGCATCCAGATGTTACATGAATGCCAGATTTATGTCCAACAATGATGGACGGAGTTCATTGTTCCTCGCCGGGCTTCTCTCAAAGCAGGTGACGCAGATGAATGTTATCCAACCGCTGTGTTTGTACCCTCATCCAGTACATTCCTGCTATATTGTGAGCACTTGGGTAAACTGAGCTGTGCGTTGTCATGGAAACCAGCCCTGCTCAAGCTCATAATATTCTCCTGTGAATGGAGAGCAGAACGGCTTCAACCCAGCCATTTGTTTCAGTGGTTAGAAAAATAAATTAATTAAACAGTGATGGCTCATCGTAAAGGAGATCAGAGGCTTCACATGACGAGGAAACGGTATTTCATAGCTGTTGGATTCGATTTTTATTATTTTATTGCATTTTTCTTCATCAAGCTTGACTGCTGGAGGAATGTGTTGTGAATTCAGTTGTAGGAAAAAGTACTTTTACTTAAATAACTGTATCAATACTGCAGTGAAAACAAATTATCTGCTTTGTGTATGAATAATATATAATATTACTGGATTATAATAAGTGATTAATTCATTTGTCGATCACTTTAATGTTGCAGCTGGTAATATTGGCACTCGTTTTTAAGTACTTTATACACCGCTGGGTACTTTAATGCATAATCATGGTTTTATTCCTTGATTTATATTTTGTATTAATAATCAGAATCAGCAAAGTGACCAAATCTGTCAAAGAAAAGTATTGGAAGTAACAAAGTATAATATTTGCCTGGAAAATATATTTAAAAGTAGGTTAAAAATGTAAAGACTTGTGCAAGTATACATGTTCTGAAATACAGATGTTCACAAGTACATACTACAGCAGAGATCTTCAACAGGGGGTCCTGGGACCCCTAGGGGTTACTGTAGTTACTGTAGGGTCCCCCCCCCCCCCCCCCTACACACATGACACACACATGACACTATAGGCTTCACTACACATTATTATTGGCTGGTTTAATAAGGAATACAGTTTTATATGATGTGTAATAGGGGGTCCATCCACCGGGTCTCTATCAGCCTTGGGGGTCCTTGAAGACCTCTGGGTTCCTATTACTACTAATTACCACCATGTTTCTTTCTCCCGAAGGCTTGAATCCACCTAGAAACCACATGGAGCAGGATGTGGAGAGCAGGGTCATCAAACAGCCTAAGTTGCCGAAGCAGGTCCAGGAGGACCTGTCCAATCAACTGGCGGAGCGGGACCGGAGAAGGAGGAGCCAGCGGTACGTCCGGAAGGACGGGAAGTGCAACGTCCACCACGGGAACATCCGAGAGACATACCGCTACCTGACGGACATCTTCACCACGCTGGTGGACCTCAAGTGGGGGTTCAACCTGTTCATCTTCGTGCTGGTGTACACCGTGACGTGGCTCTTCTTCGGCTTCATGTGGTGGCTCATCGCGTACCTCCGGGGCGACCTTGAGAACCTGGCGGACAAAGGGTGGACTCCGTGCGTCGATAACCTCAACAGCTTCGTGTCGGCGTTCTTGTTCTCCATCGAGACGGAGACCACCATCGGCTACGGGTACAGGGTCATCACGGACAAATGCCCCGAGGGGATCTTCCTGCTGTTGATCCAGTCGGTGCTGGGCTCCATCGTCAACGCCTTCATGGTGGGATGCATGTTCGTCAAGATCTCGCAGCCCAAGAAGCGGGCCGAGACGCTGGTGTTTTCCACCAATGCCGTCATCTCCATGAGAGACGGGCGGCTGTGCCTGATGTTCCGAGTCGGAGACCTCCGAAACTCGCACATCGTGGAGGCCTCGATCAGAGCCAAGCTGATCAAGTCCAAGCAGACCAAGGAGGGGGAGTTCATCCCCCTGAACCAGACGGACATAAACGTGGGCTACAACACGGGCGACGACAGGCTCTTCCTGGTGTCGCCGCTCATCATCTGCCACGAGATCAACCAGAACAGCCCCTTCTGGGAGATCTCGCAAGCCCACCTGACCAGGGACGAGCTGGAGATCGTGGTGATTCTGGAGGGGATGGTGGAGGCCACAGGCGAGTCTTAGACCTTGTATTTCTGATGGTATCATGCATGGATTAAAGTAATGGGTAAAGTCAGTGGATTTAAAGTTTGGGTAAAGTCTACTCTGAGAAAATAATTGTAGAAAAACACAAATTTTGGTGTTATGAGCTTTCCTAATTTTTGTGTGTAGGGTTATTTGGGAAGATCATAGCAGAACCACAACCGCTGTATCAAAACTATACACATGACATCAGTGGCTCTGCTGCCTTAAATTACCATTGAAATGATTCATTTCACTGTCAACATCTGGGCTGAACCAGAAGTTAGGGCATCTGCAAAAGTAGTGAAGGGTGAGATATTTAGTACATAGAGTGCTGCAGGGTTGACATATTTTTGTAGGCCAATCCGGTTACATTAGCATCACACTGGTTTCCTGACAATAAGGCAATGCTCTGTAGCAAACATTCTTGCACCGCATCTTCACAAATTAATACAACTTTTTTAAGACACTTAAAAGACAAAGGAACCTGAAAATGTGAACTGATTTCTGGGTTTTTAGGACTCATTCCTGCAGCGCTCTGAAGCTGTAACTCTCACCTACGATCTTTGTTCTCCCCGAAGTGTGACGTTATTTATCCCACATGATCCCTTAAACACAAACCCCTCGTCAGTAAGTGATAAGTCTTCTTGTATTCATATTTTTAGCCATGCCAGCAGCATCGATTAATGGCTTCATCAGTATTTCAGCCGATCCGCTGCTTTGGCCCGGACAGAAATATCTCTAATAACTATTGATGGATCGTAGTTTTTGTCCCCAGAAGATGAATCCTACTGACTTTCCTGTAGCGCCTCCACGATGTTGGCATTTGTGCTTTTAAGTCAAAATGTCTTAACATCTTTTGGCTGGATTGCCACAAAACTTGGTCCACAAATGGGTTAATTGTAATAACTTTGTTTTCCTCAAGCATCATCATCAGGTCAAAGTTTCAATTTAACGAAATTCCCACCTGTGTGTTGTGTTTACTGCTAATTAGCGAATGTTAGCACGCTGACATGATAAGATACGATGGTGGACATGGTAAGATGCCTGCTAAACATCAACATGAGCAAATTAGCATTAGCATGCTGATGTTAGCATTTAGCTCAAAGCACCACTGTGTCGCGGCACCACACAGCCACCAGCGTGGGTTTAGTGTCTTTATCTCGTCTTATCACTTTTATCATCGTTTTCATCACAGGATTTGGAATTCTCCCCTTTTTGTATTTTTGAGGCTCAGTTTGAAAACGGTCCGTTCCATCGTTGCTGTTGTGTGGGGGAGCAAGTAGGGCATCCGGCATACTTTTAATATACTTTTTGAATTTGCCAAGATATAAATAATTATGAGGCCAAACAGGGTTCATGTTGTAGCAGCCAAGCTCCCTGAATCCATGGCAACATTAAACTTAAATTCCAGTTTATTTATGGGAATAAAATGATACCATTAATACCATCAGCTATGTGTTGAGGCTAAAATCTGACAAATTAAACAAAAACTAAAATACAGGTAAAATCTGCTGTTTTAGTTTGGTAATTTGTCACCCTGCTTTCCAGGCATGACGTGCCAGGCGAGGAGCTCGTACGTCGGCAGCGAGATCAAGTGGGGCTACCGCTTCACGCCGGTCCTGACCCTCGAGGACGGCTTCTACGAGGTGGACTACAACAGCTTCCACGACATCTACGAAACCAACACGCCCGCCTGCAGTGCCAAAGAGCTCGCCGACATGACCAACCGCACCCGCCTGCCCCTCACCTGGTCGCTGGCCAGCAAGCTGAGCCAGCAGGGTCTGCCGGAGTCCGAGCGGGAGGCTCCGGAGACCGAGACCAGCCTGGACCACCAAGGGGATATCCCGCAGCAGACGGAGAGGAACGGAGACATTGCCAACATGGAGAGTGAGTCCAAAGTCTGATTGGGGTTTGAGGTCCATGATGAGATTACTGTGTTCGGGGCGACACAGGTGAGAGTTTTAGGGACCAAAACGAGGATCAATGAGCACAGTGGACCAAGTTTTTCTCAGCGATTTCACAGTTACACCCCCCCACCCCACCTCCACCCCCTCCGAAAAACACAAAACGTCGACATGTGGCCTCACCGCTGAACTGGAAAACCCTCTGCGGGACGTGCATGTTCCAAATGTATTGTGACGTCCTCCTGATGAGATTCCTATTATTTTTTTTATTAAAAAATATTCCTAGGGGCATTTGCATAAGTATTTTTGTACATACTATAAAAAACGTTTTGAATTCTTTGTTTTGTTTGCGGTGTGAAGATTTGACAAGATGTTTGATACTAATTACTTTTAGGGTTAGTTCTGTATATTCTCTGCCTTACTGTATGTATACAAGCTTTTATTATTATTATTATTATTTGTTTTTTCAAGAAATATATTCTAGCATGTATGAACATTTTATCTGCAGTTGATTTATCTTGTGTTGTGTATAGACTGTAATGGTATATAAGGAACACATACATCTCAGTGGATGCAAACTATAGTTGAAGCCAATGACAAATACGTCTCCACGCGATAAATGTTTGTTTACGGTAGCGCTACACCATGTTTTTTCCTTTAGAAGCCACGACTTGCTGCTTACAGCCGGGTGACTTCAGACAACGGCCCTTTAAAAAAAAAATGCATCTCATCACTTTTTTGCACATTGGAGGTCTCTGATGGAGAAGGTTAGTCGCTGTTTAAGTCTCCAGAAATCCCTCACATGTCACCTAACAGTATCAAAGACAAATAAACAATAAATTGCATATTATGCACTTGATGAGACCTTTTATGTGATTATTGCATCTGAATATGTTTGTTTCCAGTGGTGGAAGAAGCTCTTAAAGTACTCTCTTCACATTTGAAGAGCTGAAATCAGGATTTATTTCAAATTTTTGCACTCAAAAGTCATCAAAATGGTTTCTGTTAATCTGCTCACCTTATCCTCGTTACCCAATTAGGCCTCACAGTATTTGCACAGTTAATGACTCAACCTGAACCTGTTGCTGTGTTTTGTTGCCTGTTGCTCTTCACCTCCTGGATTCATCGGCTCCGTCCTTCCTGCTTCCCCGGTGAGTAATCATTCATTTCAGATTTCTTTCGCTCAAAATCTGCCAAGAAAAAGCTTTAAAAATGATGATTGGTAATACATGAAAACAACCTAAGAGTGTATAAAAGCAGCAAAATTAGTGGATCTACAGAAAATGAATTGACAACTACTTTGATGGTTAATTTAATGGTATAATTATCACCTAAAAAAAATTTTTTTCTTATTTTTATTTGATTGTTTTTAATAATTGTAATGCATAAGTAAAAATGGGTTGAAATGAGTTCCTCCCCATCAGTTTTTGGAGATAATAATTGTCATGTTAATCCACAATGGATATAATTAGTTAATAATGAGCTCCACCTAAACCGACACTAAAATCCTGCTTTTACATTAATGCACCACATTTTTCTACTTTAAATTCTCCTGAGCATTACTTTACACTGTCATTGTGACAGTATTTTTTTTACTGTGTGTAGTATTAGTACTTAGCATCTGAACCCGTCCTCCTGCAGCCCCTGAAGAATCCAAACAGTCAGTTAAAAAAGGGAAAAGTTTCCATTTTTTTTATTTCACCCAAATAAAAAAACATGATATAATTAATTAAAATTTCAAACAAATAGCATTATCCACCTTCACTCACCTTTTAACCTTTAGTTTAATGTGGTCCATTGTAAGACTGTAGTTTAGTTCAGTTTCTTTCATTTTCAGACCAAATACGACCAGAAAGCATAAAAACAAAAAATCTGGTCTTTCAAGTAACTTCATCTTAGATTTTTAAAAACTGTTAGTTGTAAATAAGAATTAAGAGGATCGTTTTAGCTAGATAACATCCTGTTAGTCTGGATTAGTAAAACCACACATGCCAAGCTTTTAATTCACCACTTAATTCAAATAGTCTCGAGCCAATGAATGGACACGAAGACGAAAGCAGTAATTTGGCAGCAGTTCCAATCGGACAACACAAGTCCGTTTAACGCCTAATATCATACACTACATCACAGAATTACCAAATTAATCAACATTTAAACACATTATTTTCTTTATCATATGACCATTTGTTCATTGATTCAATATAGAAGTTATTTATGCAGGAAGCCTGTGAAAATACAGTCTCTTAAAAACATAACCCATAGTTTTAATGTTTTAAAAAATAAAAACTGAAAGGCCTCTTTAAGTTAATTGGATACTTGATGATGATGATGACAACTGCTCCAGAATGGTTCTGTTTGTTCCTAATGTGTAACAGCTGGATTCAATTGACAATATTCTTATGTTGTGATATTCAGTCAAATAAAATAGTGTTGGAGTAAAACTGGCCTCATTATGGCTCATTTCATAATAGCCTAATGTATAATATATTCGTGGGTTATAATCATTAATGCAAAATGAAGATACTTAAGTTATACCTCAAAAACTGACCTCAAGTACAGTATTTGTGTTTGTTTTGGACCCTGAGGCTCTTCCCCGTCCAGAGAATATGCTGTTAATTTGTATTTTAGAGTTAAATTCTATTAGATTCTCTGTTGCAAATAATAAATACTGGAGTGTGACCAGCCGCAAGAAGGCCTTTCATGAAATGTTTCTCCTCCCCTTTCCCCAGGCCCCGCCTCCTCGCTACCCGGCGAACACCTGCGGCGTGAGCGGCGGCGGCAGGTTCTCGTTGTCCACGTCGTTGTCGTTGTCGATGGCGGAAACGTTGCGCGACACAACCTCCAGCGGGTATTTCTCCAGGATGCCGTGCACCTCCCGCTGCACGCTCTGGGGCCAGGAGAGCAGGTCTGCCTGCAGGCTCTGCGCCGCCTCCACCAGCGCCTCCTGCCGGCTGCTCAGGCCCGACAGCGCCTCCAGGTTGTGGTTGAGCTGAGCCAGGACGGGGTTGATGGGGGGCGGCGGCGGCTCGGCGCGGCTCCATTCGCCCTCGGAGCTGTCGCATCGCGGCGAGGCCTGGCCCGACATGTAGCGCTGGAATTCCTCCGGGGAAAGGTTGAGAGACTGCGCGTCCAACTTCTCGATGAAGGCGGCGGCACAGCACTAAAAAAAACACGCAGGAGAACATGAGAGCTGAATAGAGTCAATTTCTCCAAGTACATTTACATTTAACCCTAACCCTAACTGCAGATATACAGCCTCCAAAAAACATCACATCGTAATGCCAAATGGTTAGTTCCACCTTTTATGTTGGAACCACTAATACAGAGGAAGAGAAAAAACAAAGAACATTTTGATTTTTGTCTCGTAAACCTACGACAGCGTATTTGGGCCATTGTAGGGAAAAAAACACAAAAAAACGAGAGGGGAGCAATATTTAGAGGAAAAAATGTTGCAAATTTGCAATACTAACACTCAACATGCTATGCTAGCTATGTTACCATGAATGTACATTTATTTTCTTAATGAATACATCCCAACGTTCAGGTCCTTAGGGTGATGATGTTGATGGTTATTGTTGGTTTTATTTATATGAGGCCAAATCATCATCTTATGGGTGTTTTATTGATCGGGAGCAGGTTGGGCTAGGATGCTAGCGGTAGCTTTCACTTGTTGTCATAGCCGATATATAAATATTGCCCCCCACCTCTCTCTGTTAAGTTGTTATTTCCCTACAGTGGCCCTGATATGCTGTCGTATATAAACCTGACGT
Organism: Eutrigla gurnardus; assembly: GCF_963514095.1. Lineage (NCBI taxonomy): Eukaryota > Metazoa > Chordata > Actinopteri > Perciformes > Triglidae > Eutrigla > Eutrigla gurnardus. The sequence continues at coordinate 19,055,487 of NC_139938.1, forward strand.
GGAATGCAAAGTGAAATGAAAATAAACAGCATATGGAAATAATTTCCCCCTCATTAAATGGCTCACACAGCTACATAAAACTACTCATTGATTTTAGCAGCCTGGTAAAGAAGTCTAAAAGTAAAAGACTCTTAATTATTCTTTTTTATTATTCTTTTTTTTATTTAGAACGATTAAAAAAAACCTACCTATTGTCTTTTGGACCTTTTTGTTGAAGCAATTTCTTTAATCAATGAGAGACTGAATGTGACTCAGTTTAGTCACTTTTGATGTTTATATGTAATAAATAAAATGCCTGGAATTATAAGAACTTCCATCTGGTTTTGAGTTAAGCTCACAGTTATATTTTTATATCGTAGGAGAAGAGGGAGGGAGGTAAAAACCAGACCAGGTTGGTGAAGTAGTATCCGTCCTCTCCCGTCATCAGCCTGCTGGGGTTGCAGAAGCGTGTGATGTACTGGATGTTGGACTGGAGTCGCGGAGGGTTGGCTTTGAGCACGATGTAAATGAGCGCGGGGAGAAAGTCGTCGGCGGAGGCCGGCTCCTCCTTGGTGATCCTGATGGCGCTGAAGATGTGTTTACTGCAGCGCGTGATGCACCCGAGCTTGTCCCGAGGAACCCTCTTCGAGTCCATTTCAATAACATCTGGAAGAGACGACAGATATCAAGGTGAGCGTTTTTTTTATGTTGTTGTTATATCTGTCTCTGAGATTTATGCCTCCGCCACAGTGATTCTGCTCGACGGTTAAAATATATAAGAGCGAAGCCCACTTTAAAAACGAATTAACCCACCTGGGCTTTAAAATCTAACTTTATATTCACAGAACAGCATCCGTCTTCACCACCTGGAAGTGTCAGCTAGCTTCTACTCATTTTAGCATTTAAAAAAAAACGTTTTCAATTAGTTTTTTATGAATATAGTATATAAAACAAATAAGGTAATGAAAATATCAGTTTGTTGTCTGTTGGAGGGGCGTGTCCCTATCTGTGTTTGATTGACAGGTGGAGAAGGTAAACGAACCACATCACATGCAGACCGTGTGTTGTTGGTCGTATAGAAGAGTAATGACATTTAACATTTAAGTGGTATTTGCAGATTTGTTGACATGCTGTGTTAAAGTGTTGTAGCCGAGCAGCTATCACGCTATCCAGCTCCGTCGGCGGGTTAAAGTTCAAGGCGAGACGTGTGTTTGTGTTAAGATAAGGAGGAGACTTTAGCATCGGCTGTTCTCCGTCGATACAGATGCATGCGGATTCCGTTTCAGCCGGACTCCTTGAATGCAGCACGGCGGATGCTCAAGCCCACGCTCTCACCTGTTATTGCTTTGACCACGTTCTCGGAGACTTCGGGGATTTCTTCATCGAAGGAAACGCAGAGCATCTGGATGGTGACCCAGTGTAACGCCCTGCAACACAGAGGACCAATGATTGATTGATTGATTGGCAGGAAGGAAGATAGGAAGGAAGGAAGATAGGGAGGTAGGAAGTAAGGAAGATAGGGAGGAAGGCAGGCAGGCAGGCTTACTTTATTAATCCCATTAAATTATGAAAACATCACCTTATCCTGTTCTGCGTGGCCAAGTCCTTCTTCTCATCGTCGCAGGTTTCCGGACAGAACACGCTCTTATACAGACGAGTCATTATGTACTTTTCGACTTGGTCCATCACCTGCTCCACGGACTCTGAAGAGCCTGGCGGACAAAAAAAAAAGGCTGTTTATCAGATGCCGATGTGGAAACAAACCGTTGAATGTTGTCCCAGAGATCTCTCAGCCGACCTTTAAAGTGACCCATCAAGCGGTCGGACAAGTTCTGGTAGAAATCCTGAACGCACTCGGACAGCTCGTCGGCACCCAGATCCTGACAAGACAAGAGGTCACGAACGCTATGTTATTTTATACTTAAGACTATTATTATGCCGCTAGATGTCAAAATCAGACCTTCTTGCTGGACATGTTCACGATGAAGGCCCGGCACTGCTTGTGGATCTCCCGGCCGGGCTTCTGGAGGTTTTTCAGGAAGTCCACAAAGTCCTTGGACACCTGGTCTGTATCAAAGCTGGCGTGGCGGCTGATCGACGGACTGGGGGACTTGCCCTCTTGGGTTTCTGATTCAGGAAAAGTAACGTTGCAAGACAACAATATCGCATTAATTAGTACAAAACTCCATCAGTACCAGAAATAAACATGTTGTATTCTTTAATTGGGAGAGAGCCAAGGCTAGCTGTTTCCACCTGCTTCCAGTCTTTATGCTAAGCTAAAAGCTAACGCTGCACTTTAAATATTTAAAGCTAGCTTGTATGAGCAATGCATGAAGCTGTAAGTTTGGCAACAAACCGGTCGGACTGGCAGGTTGCTCTAAATGTACCTTTCTTGGGAGCAGTGCGTGACGAAGGGCTGAAGAACTTCTTCACCGTGGTCACTTTACGCGTCTTCTCGTTGGTCTTCTTCTCCTCGAACTTGGAGAAGGGTCCCAGCGAGGCGGGCCCCGGGTGTGGTTGTGGTGCCGTCGACTGGGGGTGTGTCTGCGCTCCATGACTGCTGGCGTACGCCGCCTCCTCCTCCCGCTGCAACCTGGGGAAAAAAAACGGCAGTTTCAATCAGTGGGAGATCACGGAGGTGAAGGCGGGGCTGTCGGCAGTAGAAGGGTCTTACTTTTCTGCCAAGGCCCAGTCGTCCTGGATCTGCTTCTGCCGTACCCGCTGGTACTCCTCCCTCCAGCACTTGGAGCACAGGCCCTGCCACGCCGCGTTGCCATAGTAACCGCATCCCTTTTTGCACAGCAGGTCCGATTGGTCCACGTGGATGCCCCCGCGTCGCTCCGCCCGCTGACTCATGATGCTGACCACGACCAGGAATGCATGAAAAAAATTATGTATCAGTGTATTTGTATATGCTAGAGTGTACTTATGATTACATCAGTGCACGTGACGTGCACCACGCCTCACGAGCACGACTCCAAGTGACCGGTTTGCTGGGAATTCAAACTTCCGGCACGTTAAGTCATGGAAAAACTCTATTAGCTGTTCTTTTCAAAAGGGGGAACTCTAGCAAATGAATGATGACGTTGCTGCCTGAAGAAAAAAACAGTTTGCATGCAAACAAACGTACAAAAGATCAACTTGAAAAGTGGAAATAAGTTATTGCAGGTTTGTGGATATAGTTCTCCTTCCAGTGGTGAGGGGAAGTATTGAAATCTAAACTAAACTAAACGAATGTATTTGACGCTTTTACATAAAGATGTGTGGTTTACTTATAGGATATGATGCAGTACTTATACACCACAAGTATACGCAGTAGTACACACGAATGCATGCGTTAGCGATGTTGCATTGTGTACTTTTACTTTTGATATCATGGTATAATGTTTCTAATTGTACTCCTGGGAAGTACCAGAGTACTTTCTCATTCATTTCTCGGACAGTTAGCTTAAACACAAAGACAACGCTGCGGTGTGTTTTACGTCCTCGCCACCGCGGAGGAGTGACGTCAGCTGAGCAAGTATGTAACAACCCTCGTCACCAACGTGTAATTAAACATGTCATGTACATACCGTGCCGCTGTACTCACCTTTTGTTACGTTTTCACCGATCGGGAGCTCTCACACACACGAACGCCTCCTCCTCTCTCTCCTCTCCTTGTTGTGCGGGATGACGACACGAGTCGAGGGTGCGGACAGTGACGTAGACCTCGCGGGTTTTTCCCCGCGTTTAAAACGTCCGTCCGGTGTGTTTACCTTCAGAGGGAGATAGCAGAGATGTTGGGACGAAGAGTTTTTTTTTTTTTTAAATATACGTGAATGTTTTTTTACTCGGAATGTTGGCACACAAGTCCGTTCACTTCCGCATTAGGGGACAATTCCAAGGATCGGTACGTGTCGTCATAAATGCACCGGGCATGCGCACAAGGAAGAACGACAACTGATTACGGATTTAATCGATTACGGATTCCTTAAATCCTGATATCTTGATGAATGTGTCATGGACGTTTCACTTATCAATGCACTATTAGTGTGTGGTAATATTCACTCTAATACTGTTGTTGAGTGCAATTTTAAACTTTATCTATTTGACAATATCAGTTACTAGTTACTCTGCAGATTCAGACTATGATGACAAAACAATTAAATTAACAAATAAATTGTATTATTATATAGTAGACTTCCCAGCAGTATATCAATTCAAACAATGAATTCAATTAAATTGACTTCCTCCTCCACTTCTACCTATAGGCAGAAACTTTCAACGTATTTATTACCTTCACTGAACAAACTCAGTACTTATTTATTATTTATTTATTATACATTAACAGTACAATTCTAGAATTTACCTACAATATTTCTCTGTGATTGTGTTTGATGAATAATCAGTAATTCTCTTTGACTCTTAGAGCTGAAGGGTTCAAGTAGTAGATCCATCGCTCACAGTGAGCCGGCTGCTTTATTGACATTAAGGTTAATGTTCAGTGGTTCTGTCTGAGTGTAAATGCCAAACTGATTACATAAAGTGTGATATCAGTTATATTTATCAGCTGCTCTTAATCTCAAACAGATGGTCATTAGCTGTTTCTTGTTTTGATCAGTTGGTTTGCTCTTTTCCTACAGGCTGAACACTTTCTGACATACTTACATGACACGCATCAATTTTTTTTTTTCGTGCGGAACCAACTCTTTAAATAAACCCTGAACTTTCATCCCACTTTCATCAAGTCATGAAATGTTGGAGGAAGTATTCAAGTAGTTTACTGTATTTAAGTATGCGTGTGAGGTACTTTATTTGAGTGTTGCCATGTTATGCTACTTTATACTTCTACTCCACTACGTCTCAGAGATAAATATGACATTTACTCCACTATTTGTCTTGACAGCTTTAGTTCAGTTTTTCACCCCTTTCATGCATATTAAACTCAACTGCATTTAAAAGAGTTAAAATAAGCACAGCCTTAAACATCAGCACTAAAATGCAACACAGTGGTAATATCAATACAGAAACACCATTTATAATAAGAAAACAGAATATTTTACTGCACAATGAGTAAATTTTTCTCCTCATAAGAGGTTTTGAATGTAGAACTTCTACTTGTAGTGGAGTATTTTCAGTGTGGGATCAGTATTTTTTTCACTTCAGTAATCTGATAAACAGGTGGAATACATTCCTGTTGATTTGTTGGACTGGACTCCTCTCCGACTGGAGCAAATAAACACCCAGAGGGTCAGAATCCCCAGATAACAGGCAGACGTCAGACACAGCGATGCAGTCATGATCCCGATGGGTCACATGTTGTGCCTTCCTTCTCCGGCCACCGTCCAGGAGCTGTTCTCCGTGGCTCGGGACGCCAGCATCATCCCCGACATCTCCTTGGACCCCGTCCTCACCAGCTTCCTGTCCCTGGACTCCTCGGCAGCTCTGCAGCATCAATACGCCTTCTTACAGCGGGGCATGAGCGGGGAGCAGCAGGCTGCGTTCAGCCTCAACCTGACTGGAGAGCTGGGCGGCAGCAGGGTCACCTCTGGAGGAGTTGGGGTCGTTGCTCTGGCTCTGTCCCTGCTTCTAGACCAGGTCGCCCAACAGGTTTGTTTTTCATTGCTTGGAAAAAAATCTACGTCAGACCTCAGAAAATCCTCTGACAAAAAGGTTGATGTTTTTGTTTTTAGTGAATTATCTTGACAATGATAAGATGGATTTGAGTGAAATTTGGTCCAGATATTCATGTTCCCCAGAGGATGATGCTCCTCTAACGCCAACAGCAGGTTCACATTTCTGCCTTTCATTAAAAATGTCTCAACAATTTAAGCTTTTATTGGAGGGATTGTCAGGAAATATGTTGCAGACAATCGTGTATTACATTATACCTGCTAAAAATCTGCTGTTTCAAAGTACTACAGCACGAGAGCGTGATCAGTGGTGGAATGTAAGTATATTTAGTACTGTGCTTGAATACATTTATGAGGTACTTGAGTATTTCCATGTTATGTTACTTTATACTTCTACTCCACTACATCTCTTCAGGTTATTAGTACAATATGAATAATACATCGAATAAATCATGATGTGTTATTATAGAGTCATCTACTCAGTTGTATATAAATTAATTACAATTAGCTCCATCTTTACCAGCTGCACTAATGCATCAATAATTATATTCCAACAGTTTATTATTATTATTTTCATAGAGACAAACTAATATACTGCTACATATGAGTATTGTTAAGTGTTTAAAAATAAATGTTATTGTAACTTTACTGTGAATGTGTTTTCTGAATTGTTCTTTATTTTTATTGAACTGTTTTTAATTTATCATTTTTACTCTTATATTCTTCTTGTTGTACAGCATGTTGATGGAAAGCACTTTATAAATACATTTATTATTATGTATATTTATTATTTTGATACAGTTTGATTCAAATATTTATTCAGCATTGTATCACAAAGCATGATGCTAAAACAGAACACCCACAAGTCCAGATGTTATCCCACCAGGTCCGAGCAAGTGAGGGGGATCCATCACCTCCGAGGTCCCAGCAGCCTAAGATGATCTTGGGCATTAGCCGCTCTTCGAGGATCGGCTGGATCATGCACAGCTACCTCCGCCTGATCCCCGGCGTCGCCAACGACCACGATAAGATGGCCGAGACCACGGAGCTCCACGACGCCTGGCTGAAGCTTGAGCTGATCGACCACTACGAGAGGATGACCACGAAGAAGAAGAGGATGAACTCAGTGTCCATGCAGCAGTGGTTGGCTGGAGCTGCGGTTCATCTGCACATGAGGATTCACCAGGTCAGTAGAGACACAAAGACGGTGCAGGAAACATTTATAGTCATTATAATGGTTCAGCAATATCAATGCAGCAGACCCAGAACAATCTGCTTCTCTGTTACCTACATTACCCACAATGCAACTCACATGTGCGCAACACACACATTTTTAGTGTAGTCCTCCCCAGACCAGGAGGAGACCAAAAACAGAGCTAAAAGAGTGAGAATCTTGGACTTCAACATAAACATGAAGCCTCCCAATGAATCATCATTGTTGCTAGGTAACTGCTGAAGGTGTGGGAACAGAAACCTGTTAGTCCGATCTTGTTCCCCGCAGGTTCGTCTCCACTCTGTGCCTCTGGGATCGGCCGAGTCGCTGCGTCTGTCCTACAAGACGGCGTTCGGCCGCCTGGTTCAGGCCTACACGGCCTACCTGCACAGAACCATCCAGGAGACTCCAGGACCACGGAGACCCAGAACCAGAGTAGCAGTCGGACCACGATGTAGAACCAATATGAGCTGCTCAAGTAATCTGAGTTTGAATGATAGCCTAGTTAGTATCTCAGGTGATAAGCTCAATGAGACTCCCAATTCAGCTGCGACCGTGAGCAGAAGCAAAACGGGCGAGAACTTTGGACTCAATGTGTCGAACAGAAGAGATGAAATCACTGACAGAAAGACGCTCCTCAATACGACTGCACATGAGGACGCTCAAGGTCTGTTAGTTATTGAGCCGGGGAGGAACGTGAGTCACGATGTGCAGCATCATCCCTGCGAGTCTCCGGCCATACAACAAGCTTTGGTGACCCGTATTATTAACGCCCAGGACCTGGAGCGAAACAGGTACTTTTTCCTGTACCCCGATAAATTCTCCCACGGCCTCCTCAGGCAGAAGGAAGACTTTGAGCTGAAGACGACTTAAACAGTCAACTATATCGACAGGAGATTTAAAAAAAGAAGACAATATCTGAAATAATTTCTTGTTAAATCATGTCTATGATGCTATGAGTTAACTGAAGTGAGTTAACTGAAGCACATTGGTGGAATATAGTACAAAATGAATACAAGTAGAGATGTCTGATCAGCTAAATAAGCTATATACTGTATATATACTGTATATATTTTATTTATATTTTTATGTTTTGTTTATAAATATATATTATTTATAAATATAAAATATAAATATACACTCAATTTCAGATACTTTCAGAGTATTGTATTGCATTATTCAATATGACCTGGTAACAATACATTCTTAGCTTAATCTATAATAATACATTATTTATTTGTTGATTAATATCTTATATTAATTATCTAAATCTGCAAAGTAGCTTACGTTATCAAAAGTGATGTGGAGTGTAAAGTACAATATATATATATATATATATATATATATATATATATATATATATATCATATATAGATACAGAAATACTAAGTACCTCATAAGTAAATGTACCTTAGTTCCCTTCCACAACCATTTTTAAAGGGAAAAAAACGACTGACCGCTAGGGGGCCTCGTTGGTTGAAGCGCACCGGAAACACGTTGGAAGAAGAAGAAGAAGAAGAAGAAGAAGAGTTTCGATTCTTAACAACCGCCGCCCCTCTTTTTAGCCGCGGCTGATGACACGCGGAGCTGCGTGAACTACGTGCACACTTTTAACTTCCGCACACAAATATGAACAGGACGAGCGCAGACCACTGCTGAGCGTTCACTCGATATTCATCATATATATACAATATATATAAGGTATGTTGTTGTCTAATTAATCTCTATATGTGCTTATTTATGTGTTTTTAAACTGGCTAGCGTGAACTCATAACTGTGTATCCCGGAGGTCTCGGGTTTGTTTCCGTCACCGTAAAAACAAAAAAAGCGTCCTATTCAACTAAAGTCACGATATCAGATAATACGAAGAAGATAAACACAAAACAACATAAGAGTTAAATGTTAAAAGGGGGGCCTCGCTTCGCGTTGTAGTCGATGTAATGAGTTTTTTTTACTAGCTACGTAGGTTAGCTAACAGGCTAACAAATGCTAACATCACAATAAGCGATGGAGATACTATGTGTCGACAAACTTACGTCGGTTAAAATAATGAAAATGAACCCGCGTTTTATTGCTAAACTATAAAGTTATCAAGCCATCGCATGTAACGTAGTGTTTGGTGTTGTGTTGTGTTTAAAATTACCGATGTAGCATCCATTAATTACGACGTTAACATTGACAATGCAACGTATAATGTTAAAGTTAGCTCTCTCTCTTTATATCCGGCGTACTTTTCAAAAAACACGATTAGTGTTGGAGTGATGAAGTCCAACTAATGTTGTTTTAAATGCTGACCACACCCAAGCTTACTTAGTCAGCTGTGGTTTATAAAACAATGTGATTTCAAAACATTTACAGGCAGAGGAGTGGTGTGGCATTCTTCTTTACTTAAAGCTATGGTCTACATTCTGAAAATCAGCTGAGCCTCTGAGACCGATATGAAAGAAGCATCCCCCCCAACCAAACCCCTCCACTCTCCAGTTTTAAGTAAAAGGTTTAAGTTTTAAGTAAAAGGGAAAATACATACTACACTATAAGCAAAAAAAACATGCATCACAAAAGCTTACTTGGTCCATCACCTGCTCCACGGACTCTGAAGAGCCTGGTGGACAAAAAAAGATAGGCCGATACTTTATTGATCCCGAGGGAAAGTCAAGCATCCAGTAGCAGCTTACAAAAACACAATATGAAGTACTCTCAATGACTGGCTGTAATTCACCTCCGGACTCTCCCACATACCATTTACTCTACCTACCCTGTTAGGCTACCTTGTGTAATCACTACCAGATGTACAGACTAAAGGAAAACATCTGCCACACTGTGAAATTCCTGTGGAATCGATACACGTGTTCACTAGATTTTTAGATTTTTATGTAAAACATGTCAAAATGAATACAGAGTATCATACTGAAAATAAAATGGTACACAACTAGAAATCATAGAGATATGTGAATACATTATTGTTATTATTATTTTTGTTGACATGTCTGAGAAGGAGTGGTAAGAAGTATACACTTATTTAATCCAACCCCTTCTCCGTAATTCATATCCTCTGTCATACATTTATTTTATTTGATGTTTTTAGTGAATTCTTTATCATTGGATCGTTTTGGTGATCCTTATGGATAACAAATGAATATACACTTAAATTACAAACGGTAAACCACTTTGCTGTTATGATGTTTCTGGCTGAATATTTTAATTCAATTAAATTTTATTGATAGTGTCGTATCACAACAGAAGTTATCTCAGGACACTCGCAGCATCACCCAGACGCAAGCGTTACAGCGACAGTGGCGACCAAAAAAATATATCATATGTTTGTTCTGTAACCATGCAACAAGTCAACCCTTTTATGAGCTCGTAAAAAATGGCATTCGCAGCTTTTCTTTTCAAAGAGGCTTGTTAAACAGTCTCAACACGGAAGGGAATGTTGACTTTACACATTCATATTCACTGAGCAATTACCCCTCAATGATGATGTAATTTGGACAGGAAGTTTCTGTAATTAATTCTTATATTGAAAGTGATTCAAATCTAATTAACTGTGGCATGTTTTGAGTGATTTATGCTAATTTTCTTACAGATTTCGACAAAATGTCGGACTCTGATTCTGACAATGACTGGGAAGGGCGTCGGATGAGTCTCGTGAGTTATTCAACAAATTCTCAGAATAAAAGCATTTTTCCAATATGTTGTTATTTGTCTATATGTCAATGATTACTGTGTTTTTTTCCCCACAGAAACTTTTCCCACCAGAAGCCGCCTACGGTCCAACAGGTAAATTGTTTTCTAATTACACCATTCATTTGAATACCCAGCGCTACAATACTGTGATATGCTAGAGTCTCCTTTTTATAGTATTTACTTAGTATTTGATTGAGTATTTACTGAATAATCAATATTGCACTTTGTATTCCGTAATTTCCAAATGCTTTTTGCTGACATGGATTTATTTTTTAGAGGAGGATTTCGAAATGTGGAATCGGATCCCTATTAGAGACAAAAGAGAAGCCGGACAGCTGATGAGAGTTCACACCTACTGGCTTCCAATTCTGCTGCAGCGCGAAGAAAGAGAAGCCACTGCTTGCTGGGCTTTAGACTTAGGTCTGATCTCAGAGTAGGTAGCATTAAGGAATCTGAATATTTGTTTAAATCCGCTTTAAAACACTTTAAACTGTCAATGTTTAGACTGTTAAAGAGTTTTCAACTGTGTCCTTCCAGGGGCAGCGACGAAATAAGTCTGAAGAATCTTCACAGGATAGAAATATTGGAGGCAATCTTAAGAGCCCTGGAGATTGGAACTGTAAGTTGGCTGTAGTAGTTCTGTTTAGTCGAGGTAAAAGAGGAACCGAGTATGAGTATGCACGTTATATGACATAATGTATTCCACTCTGTTGAGCTACGCACAGACTAAAAGCCCCGCTGCCACTAAACCGCCTTTATGTTCTCTGTTTCAGATGAACAAGGACCAAACAAAGCATGTTGTGTCGATAAGCAACATGTTCAACTTGGTAAGTCGGGAATAAGTGATTGTGTGCGTTTGAACCATGGCATGCAACTTAGGGCATGGCTGCCTTCTCTAGCTTTAGGTTAATAGTTAACTTTATTTTTATAACTCCTATCATACATACAATGTGGCTCAATGTTATGTACATTGTGTCTTTGTCAGTGTCATTATAAGGGTCAGTATTTTTGCTGTCTTTCGATCCTAATAGTGACATACAAATGATAATCAATTCTGTCCTGTGAGATGCAGAGATTCATTTTCAGTTTTAGCAAATGATGAATGAAAAATAAAATAAATGATTCGACTGGTGCTCCCCTAGAAATGTGCCATTCAAACAAACGAGCATCAAACCTATTTTGCAATAGAATTAATACGTACATGTGCTCTCATTGCCTTTGTCATTAGTAGAGATGTATAAAAAAAATCGCTATTTGACGGCTTGATCTGACTTTGTACCCCTCAGCGGTCCTCGGGGTCTTTTGAAGATGCTATTCACTGGTTGGAGCAAACGGGAGAGCCTGATATCGTCCATCGCATCCGGGATCTCGGCCCTAAACACAACTGCTTCACGGTCTTGCATCATACCTTCATAGAGTGTAAGATACAAAAAACATTCAAGAATGCTTCATTTAAGGATGATTTATTGTCATAATGCAGCACAGGGATGCACAATAAGGTGAAGGTGTCGCCAAGACTTTCAAGACAGTAAAAAAAAACGATGACAAAACAAAAAAACAGAAGTAAATTCCTGTGATGGCAGTTTTTAAATTTGCACCAGGATGCAGACGAGATTCTCCGTTTTATGGAGTCACGAGACATTTCTTGTAATTCACAAAAAGAGGAAAACCTAAATGGCTACAGTAGTTATCGCATTTTGCATTCTCACAAATGTCATGATGTGGAACACACACATGCATATGTGTTTAAATTGAAGCCTTAGAACTCGTATGTTGATTGTTAACACACACACTCCTCTTTTGCTTTCAATCAGTTACTCATTTTTTTATGCAAATGGCGACCAACTTGCAGAGGATAATGCAGACACTGAAATCTGGACCAAGTGAATATCAACTAACGGTAAGACATCATAGTCTACAGGCTGTCCTCCTGGTTCAACCAGATGTTTGCTTAAAGATGCCACTTTCCTGGAAAATGATGGACACGTATCTGAGCAGCTTTAACCAGAGAGTAATTGCTTGTTGTTTGACATTAAAGACATTGAGCAACTATAGTATTTATTTATAGTATTTGCAATACTTCAAATTGATACACAGAACATCTGCATTTACAACAAGACTTCACAGTGAAACAGCATTTAGAGCATCTTTAAATTCAGTAATGTGACTTAAACCCACAATCAGAGCTTGGCACTTACAGATTCATGATTTTGTCACATAAAATCACAAATAAAAGTTGCGAGGCGTTAACTCTACTGTCCTTACTGATTCCCTTGTGGTTTTGTCATGTTCCTCGTCCAGAAATGTGAAGAAATGAAGTTAAAAGGAAATGTGTACTTCCAGCACGAGCAGTATGAAGACGCTGTGATGTTTTATTCCTCAGCCATCAGATATTAGTAAGTTATTATTCTAATATCATACTTTAAAAAACAAAAATGTGTTCAGTTGTGAGATTATAATTTGTGTTTTTTCAGTATGAACAATAATACAATGAAATATGTCCTCTTCTGTCTTTGTGAAGCTTGGGTTTTTGTTCACACTGTCTGGCACCTCCACTATAATTAAAAAACATCGCAAATTATAGACTTCGGGGCTGATTTAAAACCTCTTCATCTCTACCAGCAAAACGATTAACTTAACCTCACAGACGGGATTCATTTCAGGGTTAATTGTATAAGATTGTATAAGTCTAACTATTAAATTGGGAAATCTGTGTTACTGAATTTAATATCTTCTCCCTCCAGCCCTGACAACCATATCATTTATGGAAACAGAGCGCTTTGCTATATCCGCTGTAAGAAATATCTGTAAGTACCACTTATATCTTTTTATTTGTAAACAATTGAAGTAAAGAGCTTTCATTTGAACGGACAGGGTTTTAAAACTCCCTTCATAATCTATTATAACCTGTCATTTTTATTTTAATATTTAAGTTGTGAGAGTTTTCTAGTCGTGTGAAAAGTGCTCCGAGATAACTTTTGTCGTGTTATGACACTAATTTTGGATTTCTACAGAAAAGCAGTCGGTGATGGAAAACGTGCGACTCTGATAAATCCCCTCTGGGCAAAGGTACGTCGTTTTAGGGGCATGTAACTTCACACTGTGATTTGCTTCAGACTCAAAGACAAATATTTAAATTAACTTCACTATGAATTGACAAAGAGCCACTGTGGATATTAAATATATATTTTAATGGCACGACTCTAAGGTCAGTCTATCAGCCTGTCGTTCCACAACTTTGGTGTCAAACTGAAATATCTATACCATCCAATTTATCATATATTCAATGGTATGAATATGATTTAAACATTAATTTCCCCCCCTCAGGATGAATTGTAATTACTTTTGTAATCCTCTGAATTAGTCAACTACTTTGTTTTAAGGCCAAATACCTGCAGATCTAATTGGCCTCAACTGTGTTTTTTTGTTTCGGACTAATTGGTATTTGTTTGTGCTAGCCAGCCCTACGGAGCTTCGTGCACCACTCTGTTTGAAAATCATGATCATACTGTGTTTTTTTTTTTAGAAGTTGATGCATGTTTTTGTTCGCAGGGTCACTACCGCTACTGTGAGGCTCTGTTCTCCTTGGGAGAGATCAGAAAGGCCATTCATGCCAACTCTATAGCCAGGCGGCTGTGTCGACACGACGCCGAGGGAATCAAAGACTTGGAACAGCAACACCTGAGGTTCAGTGAAACACCAGCCGCCAAAGGTATTTTTCACTGCACTCTTTGTCACGCTAACAGCAGCACTTTGAATTATATCGATTTTTAGTCATCTGGGGGACAAAAACCTATTGCATCTGGGGCGCCAGGGTAGCTCAGCGGTAGAGTTGGAGCCCACGTACCGAGTCTTAAGTCCTCGCTGCAGCGGCCTGGGTTCGAATCCTACTGCCCTTTCTGCGATGTCTCTCCCCCCTTTCTCTAAATAAAATAATAAATGTCATGGATTAGCAGGTCTGCCTTCTCTGTTTGCCATCCCCACATTAAACTGGTTTGTGTGGTTTTTTTTTTTATTGCAGTTGGACAACCTAAGAAAACCCAGAGTAAAAAGTATGTGTGCTACTTGATACACGTTGTACACACTTTATTAATAATCGCTGATGAACTTAGATTTTTTTTTTTGTCTACAGTCTGG
>NC_139938.1:19070314-19250314 GCF_963514095.1 Eutrigla gurnardus
TGTCCACCAATCAGAGCACACCACTCGTGTCTCCATTTTAAAGTTTAAATGGAGTTTCTAGGTGAAAGTATGGACGAGCAGAAGACGTTTGACTAAAAAAACTACATTTCCCACTACTAAATGTAGTTTTTAGTACATTCCTGTCCACCAATCAGAGCACACCACTCGTGTCTCCATTTTAAAGTTTAAATGGAGTTTCTAGGTGAAAATATGCCCTGAACTCAGCTGTCACTCAAGTACTACCGAGTACTAGCGAGTACTACCGAGTACTACCAAGTACTACCGAGTACTACTGAGTCTCAAGTACTGAGAACTACTAGGTACAATGTATTGTCAAACAGTTGAGTGCTTCGCACTCAACTGTTTCCCTGTACAGGTCACTGAACTCAGCTGTCACTCAAGTACTACCGAGTACTACCGAGTACTACTGAGACTCAAGTACTGAGAACTACTAGGTACAATGTATTGTAAAACAGTTGAGTGCTTCGCACTCAACTGTTAGCCAATACAGGTCACTTAACTCAGCTGTCACTCAAGTACTACCGAGTACTACCAAGTACTACCGAGTACTACTGAGTCTCAAGTACTGAGAACTACTAGGTACAATGTATTGTCAAACAGTTGAGTGCTTCGCACTCAACTGTTTCCCAGTACATGTCACTGAACTCAGCTGTCACTCAAGTACTACCGAGTACTACCAAGTACCACCGAGTACTACTGAGTCTCAAGTACTGAGAACTACTAGGTACAATGTATTGTCAAACAGTTGAGTGCTTCGCACTCAACTGTTTCCCTGTACAGGTCACTGAACTCAGCTGTCACTCAAGTACTACCAAGTACTACCGAGTACTACCAAGTACTACCGAGTACTACTGAGACTCAAGTACTGAGAACTACTAGGTACAATGTACTTGCAAACAGTTGAGTGCTTCGCACTCAACTGTATGCCAGTACTTGTGTCTCATTTTAAAGTTTAAATGGAGTGTCTAGGTGAAAGTATGGCTGAGCTGAAGAGGTTTGACTAAAAAAACTACGTATCCCACTACTAATGTAGTTTTAGTACATTCCTGTCCTCCAATCAGAGCACACCTGCTGTCAGTTATGAAGATCAGTGCCACACAGTGCTGTCACCATGGCAACGGCCCTTGCTGCGTGTGTATGACTGCTTTGGAGCGTCTCTCTGCTTCTCTCTATCGCTCAATTCCCCCTCTGCACATGGGTCCGAACAAAAGCATGCCACGCTCACACCGAAACTCCTATCGACAAAATTTTCGCACCGTTAGCGCCACCAGACTCGGCTGAAGACACTGATGACTTTTATTTTTTCCTAGTGTCAGAAATGTGGACGCTAGGGCGAGTTAGAAATGCTGTTCATATCAGGTTTCTTTGAAAATCTGCTTCTAAATTAACATTGGAGCGGATGACGAGAAAACCTGACTTGGCCGCGCTTAGAGGTTGCTAGTTCAAATTCTGTAAATCGCACAGACTTTTTGAGCACATTGTGAGAGACAGGACAAGTTTGTCTACAAAATTGGAAAATATCACGTCTGTAGAGTGAAGATTGTGGCCGGGAGGAGTTTGGAAAGGAAAAAGATCTGAGAAGCCCCCACACTCTAACTGATGATGTCACGCACTCTAGCCCAGAAGGTTCCGCGCAATACACACCCATTATAATCTCATGATTTCTCCCAAAACGATCATGGTCATTGAACAGTGATTGATCAAAAACTATATGAGCTATTGAAACGCGGATTGGCACACCAGCACACAAGACTTGTGTCTACGTTTTAGAGTTTAAATGGAGCTTCTAGGTGAAAGTATGCCTGTGCAGCAGGCGTTTGAAAAGCTACCTTTTCTGCTTTTTTTTTTTCGCTCGTCCCATTCATTTCAATGGGGAAATTTCGGTGGTTTTTCGCGACTTACGTCGCGAAAAATTAATATTCTGGACTTCTTTTTAGTAGCACACCGATCCCGATCAAGGCGCACGTTTTGATGTAACATTCGCGTAGGTGCTCGTTTTTGTTTGGCAGTTTTAGGGAATCAAAAAAAGGTAAGAAGAGGAATAATAATATGAAGAAAAAACACGCAGGATAACAATAGGTGGCTGTGCTTCGCACAGCCACCTACTGTTTGTCTCTGCAAACAGTAGGTGGCTGTGCTTAGCACTGCCTCCCTAACTAGAAAATTCCCCCGCCGGGAAATTTTGAGAGGGAGGCAGTGGGCCGCCGCCCGGGGGTAAAAGTTTAAAGTTTAAACGGAGTTTCTAGGTTAAAGTATGCCCGAGCAGACGACGTTTGACTAAAAAAACTACATTTCCCACTACTAAATGTAGTTTTTAGTACATTCCTGTCAACCAATCAGAGCACACCACTCGTGTCTCCATTTTAAAGTTTAAATGGAGTTTCTAGGTGAAAGTATGTCCGAGTAGAAGACGTTTGACTAAAAAAACTACATTTCCCATTACTAAATGTAGTTTTTAGTACATTCCTGTCCACCAATCAGAGCACACCACTCGTGTCTCCATTTTAAAGTTTAAATGGAGTTTCTAGGTGAAAATATGCCCTGAACTCAGCTGTCACTCAAGTACTACCGAGTACTAGCGAGTACTACCAAGTACTACCGAGTACTACTGAGTCTCAAGTACTGAGAACTACTAGGTACAATGTATTGTCAAACAGTTGAGTGCTTCGCACTCAACTGTTTCCCAGTACATGTCACTGAACTCAGCTGTCACTCAAGTACTACCGAGTACTACCAAGTACCACCGAGTACTACTGAGACTCAAGTACTGAGAACTAGTAGGTACAATGTATTGTAAAACAGTTGAGTGCTTCGCACTCAACTGTTTCCCAGTACATGTCACTGAACTCAGCTATCACTCAAGTACTACCGAGTACTACCAAGTACTACCGAGTACTACTGAGTCTCAAGTACTGAGAACTACTAGGTACAATGTATTGTCAAACAGTTGAGTGCTTCGCACTCAACTGTTTCCCAGTACATGTCACTGAACTCAGCTGTCACTCAAGTACTACCGAGTACTACCGAGTACTACCGAGTACTAGCGAGTACTAGCGAGTAGTACTGAGACTCAAGTACTGAGAACTACTAGGTACAATGTATTGTCAAACAGTTGAGTGCTTCGCACTCAACTGTTTCCCTGTACAGGTCACTGAACTCAGCTGTCACTCAAGTACTACCGAGTACTACCGAGTACTACTGAGACTCAAGTACTGAGAACTACTAGGTACAATGTATTGTAAAACAGTTGAGTGCGAAGCACTCAACTGTTAGCCAATACATGTCACTGAACTCAGCTGTCACTCAAGTACTACCGAGCACTACCGAGTACTACCGAGTACTAGCGAGTACTAGCGAGTACTACTGAGACTCAAGTACTGAGAACTACTAGGTACAGGTCACTGAACTCAGCTGTCACTCAAGTACTACCGAGTACTCCATTTTAAAGTTTAAATGGAGTTTCTAGGTGAAAGTATGGCTGAGCTGAAGAGGTTTGACTAAAAAAACTACATATCCCACTACTAATGTAGTTTTAGTACATTCCTGTCCTCCAATCAGAGCACACCTGCTGTCAGTTATGAAGATCAGTGCCACACAGTGCTGTCACCATGGCAACGGCCCTTGCTGCGTGTGTATGACTGCTTTGGAGCGTCTCTCTGCTTCTCTCTAACGCTCAATTCCCCCTCTGCGCATGGGTCCGAACAAAAGCATGCCACGCTCACACCGAAACTCCTATCGCCAAAATTTTCGCACCGTTAGCGCCACGAGACTCGGCTGAAGACACTGATGACTTTTATTTTTTCCTAGTGTCAGAAATGTGGACGCTAGGGCGAGTTAGAAATGCTGTTCATATCAGGTTTCTTTGAAAATCTGCTTCTAAATTAACATTGGAGCGGATGACGAGAAAACCTGACTTGGCCGCGCTTAGAGGTTGCTAGTTCAAATTCTGTAAATCGCACAGACTTTTTGAGCACATTGTGAGCGACAGGACAAGTTTGTCTACAAAATTGGAAAATATCACGTCTGTAGAGTGAAGATTGTGGCCGGGAGGAGTTTGGAAAGAAAAAAACACTGAGAAGCCCCCACACTCTAACTGATGATGTCACGCACTCTAGCCCAGAAGGTTCCGCGCAATACACACCCATTATAATCTCATGATTTCTCCCAAAACGATCATGGTCATTGAACAGTGATTGATCAAAAACTATATGAGCTATTGAAACGCGGATTGGCACACCAGCACACAAGACTTGTGTCTACGTTTTAGAGTTTAAATGGAGCTTCTAGGTGAAAGTATGCCTGTGCAGCAGGCGTTTGAAAAGCTACCTTTTCTGCTTTTTTTTTTTCGCTCGTCCCATTCATTTCAATGGGAAAATTTCGTTGGTTTTTCGCGACTAGCGTCGCGAAAAATTAATATTCTGGACATTTTTGAAGTAGCACACCGATCGCGATCAAGGCGCACGTTTTGATGTTACATTCGCGTAGGTGCTCGTTTTTGTTTGGTAGTTTTAGCGAATCAAAAAAAGCGGGTAAGAGGAAGAATAATAAGAAACTAGAAAATTCCCCCGCCGGGAAATTTTGAGAGGGAGGCAGTGGGCCGCCGCCCGGGGGTGTGTCTGTAAAAGTTTAAAGTTTAAATGGAGTTTCTAGGTGAAAGTATGGACGAGAAGAAGACGTTTGACTAAAAAAACTACATTTCCCACTACTAAATGTAGTTCTTAGTACATTCCTGTCCACCAATCAGAGCACACCACTCGTGTCTCCATTTTAAAGTTTAAATGGAGTTTCTAGGTGAAAGTATGACCGAGCAAAAGACGTTTGACTAAAAAAACTACATTTCCCACTACTAAATGTAGTTCTTAGTACATTCCTGTCCACCAATCAGAGCACACCACTCGTGTCTCCATTTTAAAGTTTAAATGGAGTTTCTAGGTGAAAGTATGGACGAGAAGAAGACGTTTGACTAAAAAAACTACATTTCCCACTACTAAATGTAGTTTTTAGTACATTCCTGTCCACCAATCAGAGCACACCACTCGTGTCTCCATTTTAAAGTTTAAATGGAGTTTCTAGGTGAAAGTATGTCCGAGTAGAAGACGTTTGACTAAAAAAACTACATTTCCCATTACTAAATGTAGTTTTTAGTACATTCCTGTCCACCAATCAGAGCACACCACTCGTGTCTCCATTTTAAAGTTTAAATGGAGTTTCTAGGTGAAAGTATGGACGAGAAGAAGACGTTTGACTAAAAAAACTACATTTCCCACTACTAAATGTAGTTCTTAGTACATTCCTATCCACCAATCAGAGCACACCACTCGTGTCTCCATTTTAAAGTTTAAATGGAGTTTCTGGGTGAAAGTATGGACGAGAAGAAGACGTTTGACTAAAAAAACTACATTTCCCACTACTAAATGTAGTTCTTAGTACATTCCTATCCACCAATCAGAGCACACCACTCGTGTCTCCATTTTAAAGTTTAAATGGAGTTTCTGGGTGAAAGTATGGACGAGAAGAAGACGTTTGACTAAAAAAACTACATTTCCCACTACTAAATGTAGTTCTTAGTACATTCCTGTCCACCAATCAGAGCACACTACTCGTGTCTCCATTTTAAAGTTTAAATGGAGTTTCTAGGTGAAAATATGCCCTGAACTCAGCTGTCACTCAAGTATTACCGAGTACTAGCGAGTACTAGCGAGTACTAGCGAGTACTACCGAGTACTACCAAGTACTACCGAGTACTACTGAGTCTCAAGTACTGAGAACTACTAGGTACAATGTATTGTCAAACAGTTGAGTGCTTCGCACTCAACTGTTTCCCTGTACAGGTCACTGAACTCAGCTGTCACTCAAGTACTAGCGAGTACTACCGAGTACTACCGAGTACTACTGAGTCTCAAGTACTGAGAACTACTAGGTACTATGTATTGTCAAACAGCTGAGCGCTTCGCGCTCAACTGTTTGCCAGTACATGTCACCGAGGTCAGCTGTCACTCAAGTACTACCAATTACTACCAAGTACTACCAAGAACTACAGAGTACTACTGAGACTCAAGTACTGAGAAATACTAGGTACTATGTATTGTCAAACAGTTGAGCGCTCCGCGCTCAACTGTATGCCAGTACATGTCACCAAGGTCAGCTGTCACTCAAGTACTACCAATTACTACCAAGTACTACAGAGACTCAAGTACTGAGAACTACTAGGTACTATGTATTGTCAAACAGCTTAGCGCTTCGCGCTCAACTGTTTGCCAGTACATGTCACCGAGGTCAGCTGTCACTCAAGTACTACCAATTACTACCAAGTACTACCAACTACTACAGAGTACTACTGAGACTCAAGTACTGAGAACTACTAGGTACTATGTATTGTCAAACAGTTGAGCGCTTCGCGCTCAACTGTATGCCAGTACATGTCACCGAGGTCAGCTGTCACTCAAGTACTACAAAGTACTACCAAGTACTAGGTACTATGTATTGTTTGAAAAACTACAACTCTGCCAGTCAGAGCGCACCTGCTATCACTTCGGAGTGAGACAGAGACAGTTAGTCTCCATTTTAAAGTTTAAATGTAGTTTCTAGGTGAAAGTATGGCTGAGTTGACGATGGACTACACTTCCCAAGGACTGCTCCTCTCTGTCCACCAATCAGAGCACACCTGCTGTGAGTTATGAAGCTCAAAGCCACAGGTGCTCCATCACCATAGCAACGCCCCTCTGCATGTGTGTGTCTGTGTCTGTGACTCTCGAAAGCCTCTATCTGTGTCTGAATTTCAGTTTTGTGCAGTCTCCGAACAAAAGCTTCCCACACTCACACCGAAAGTCCTATCGGCAAAATTTCCACACCGTTAGCGCCACAAGACTCTGATGAAGACACTGATGACTTTTACTTTTTCCTAGTGTCAGAAATGTGGACGCTAGGGCGAGTTAGAAATGCTGTTCGTTTCAGGTTTCTTTGAAAATCTGCTTCTAAATTAACATTAGAGCGGATGACGAAAAAAATGGACTTGGCCGCGCTTAGAGGTTGCTAGTTCAAATTCTGTAAATGTCACAGAGATTTTGAGCACATTGTGAGAGACAGGACAAGTTTCTCTACAAAATTGGAAAATATCACATCGGTAGAGTCAAGATTGTGGCCGGGAGGAGTTTGGAAAGGAAAAAAATCTGAGAAGCCCTCACACTCTAAGCGATGATGTCACGCACTCTAGCCCAGAAGGTTCCGCGCAATACACACCCATTATAAACTCATGATTTCTCCCAAAATGATCATGGTCATTGAACAGTGATTGATCAGAAACTATATGACCTATTGAAACGCGGATTGGCACACCCGGACACAAGACTTGTGTCTACGTTTTAGAGTTTAAATGGAGTTTCTAGGTGAAAGTATGACTGAGCAGCAGGCGTTTGAAAAGCTACCTTTTCTGCTTTTTTTTTTTCTTTTTTTTTCGCTCGTCCCATTCATTCCTATGGGATTTTTTGAGGTGGTTTTTCGCGACTTACGTCGCGAAAAATTAATATTCTGGACTTCTTTTAAGTAGCACACCGATCCCGATCAAGCCGCACGTTTTGATGTTACATTCGCCTAGGTGCTCGTTTTTGTTCGGTAGGAGTAGCGAATCAAAAAAACGGGAGGAGGAATAATAAGAAAAAACGCGCAGGAGAACAATAGGTGGCTGTGCTTCGCACAGCCACCTACTGTTTGTACCTACAAACAGTAGGTGGCTGTGCTTAGCACTGCCTCCCTAAAAACACGCAGGATAACAATAGGTGGCTGTGCTTCGCACAGCCACCTACTGTTTGTCTCTGCAAACAGTAGGTGGCTGTGCTTAGCACTGCCTCCCTAACTAGAAAATTCCCCCGCCGGGAAATTTTGAGAGGGAGGCAGTGGGACGCCGCCCGGGGGCGTGTCTGTAAAAGTTTAAAGTTTAAACGGAGTTTCTAGGTGAAAGAATGACCGAGCGGAAGACGTTTGACTAAAAAAACTAAATTTCCCACTACTAAATGTAGTTTTTAGTACATTCCTGTCCACCAATCAGAGCACACCACTCGTGTCTCCATTTTAAAGTTTAAATGGAGTTTCTAGGTGAAAGTATGGACGAGAAGAAGACGTTTGACTAAAAAAACTACATTTCCCACTACTAAATGTAGTTCTTAGTACATTCCTGTCCACCAATCAGAGCACATCACTCGTGTCTCCATTTTAAAGTTTAAATGGAGTTTCTGGGTGAAAGTATGCCCGAGCAGACGACGTTTGACTAAAAAAACTACATTTCCCACTACTAAATGTAGTTCTTAGTACATTCCTGTCCACCAATCAGAGCACACCACTCGTGTCTCCATTTTAAAGTTTAAACGGAGTTTCTAGGTGAAAGTATGCCCGAGCAGAAGAGGTTTGACTAAAAAACTACATATCCCACTACTAAATGTAGTTCTTAGTACATTCCTGTCCACCAATCAGAGCACACCACTCGTGTCTCCATTTTAATGTTTAAATGGAGTTTCTAGGTGAAAGTATGGACGAGAAGGAGACGTTTGACTACAAAAACTACATTTCCCACTACTAAATGTAGTTCTTAGTACATTCCTGTCCACCAATCAGAGCACACCACTCGTGTCTCCATTTTAAAGTTTAAATGGAGTTTCTAGGTGAAAGTATGGACGAGAAGAAGACGTTTGACTAAAAAAACTACATTTCCCACTACTAAATGTAGTTCTTAGTACATTCCTGTCCACCAATCAGAGCACACCACTCGTGTCTCCATTTTAAAGTTTAAATGGAGTTTCTGGGTGAAAGTATGGACGAGAAGAAGACGTTTGACTAAAAAAACTACATTTCCCACTACTAAATGTAGTTCTTAGTACATTCCTGTCCACCAATCAGACCACACCACTCGTCTCTCCATTTTAAAGTTTAAATGGAGTTTCTAGGTGAAAATATGCCCTGAACTCAGCTGTCACTCAAGTATTACCGAGTACTAGCGAGTACTAGCGAGTACTAGCGAGTACTACCGAGTACTACCAAGTACTACCGAGTACTACTGAGTCTCAAGTACTGAGAACTACTAGGTACAATGTATTGTCAAACAGTTGAGTGCTTCGCACTCAACTGTTTCCCTGTACAGGTCACTGAACTCAGCTGTCACTCAAGTACTAGCGAGTACTACCGAGTACTACCGAGTACTACCGAGTACTACTGAGTCTCAAGTACTGAGAACTACTAGGTACAATGTATTGTCAAACAGTTGAGTGCTTCTTACTCAACTGTTTCCCTGTACAGGTCACTGAACTCAGCTGTCACTCAAGTACTACCGAGTACTACCGAGTACTACCGAGTACTACTGAGTCTCAAGTACTGAGAACTACTAGGTACAATGTATTGTCAAACAGTTGAGTGCTTCGCACTCAACTGTTTCCCTGTACAGGTCACTGAACTCAGCTGTCACTCAAGTACTACCGAGTACTACCGAGTACTACCAAGTACTACCGAGTACTACTGAGACTCAAGTACTGAGAACTACTAGGTACAATGTACTTGCAAACAGTTGAGTGCTTCGCACTCAACTGTATGCCAGTACTTGTGTCTCATTTTAAAGTTTAAATGGAGTGTCTAGGTGAAAGTATGGACGAGCAGAAGAGGTTTGACTAAAAAAACTACATATCCCACTACTAATGTAGTTTTAGTACATTCCTGTCCTCCAATCAGAGCACACCTGCTGTCAGTTATGAAGATCAGTGCCACACAGTGCTGTCACCATGGCAACGGCCCTTGCTGGATGTGTATGACTGCTTTGGAGCGTCTCTCTGCTTCTCTCTATCGCTCAATTCCCCCTCTGCGCATGGGTCCGAACAAAAGCATGCCCGCTCACACCGAAACTCCTTTCGCTAAAATGTTCGCACCGTTAGCGCCACAAGACTCGGCTGAAGACACTGATGACTTTTATTTTTTCCTAGTGTCAGAAATGTGGACGCTAGGGCGAGTTAGAAATGCTGTTCAGATCAGGTTTCTTTGAAAATCTGCTTCTAAATTAACATTGGAGCGGATGACGAGAAAACCTGACTTGGCCGCGCTTAGAGGTTGCTAGTTCAAATTCTGTAAATCGCACAGACTTTTTGAGCACATTGTGAGCGACAGGACAAGTTTGTCTACAAAATTGGAAAATATCACGTCTGTAGAGTGAAGATTGTGGCCGGGAGGAGTTTGGAAAGGAAAAAGATCTGAGAAGCCCCCACACTCTAACTGATGATGTCACGCACTCTAGCCCAGAAGGTTCCGCGCAATACACACCCATTGAAATCTCAGGATTTCTCCCAAAACGATCATGGTCATTGAACAGTCATTGATCAAAAACTATATGAGCTATTGAAACGCGGATTGGCACACCAGCACACAAGACTTGTGTCTACGTTTTAGAGTTTAAATGGAGTTTCTAGCTGAAAGTATGACTGAGCAGCAGGCGTTTGAAAAGCTACATTTTCTGTTTAGTTTTTTTCGCTCGTCCCATTCATTTCAATGGGGAAATTTCAGTGGTTTTTCGCGACTTACGTCGCGAAAAATTAATATTCTGGACATTTTTGAAGTAGCACACCGATCCCGATCAAGGCGCACGTTTTGATGTTACATTCGCGTAGGTGCTCGTTTTTGTTTGGCAGTTTTAGCGAATCAAAAAAAGGTAAGAAGAGGAAGAATAAGAAGAAACTAGAAAATTCCCCCGCCGGGAAATTTTGAGAGGGAGGCAGTGGGCCGCCGCCCGGGGGTGTGTCTGTAAAAGTTTAAAGTTTAAACGGAGTTTCTAGGTGAAAGAATGACCGAGCAGACGACGTTTTACTCAAAAAACTACATTTTCCACTACTAAATGTAGTTCTTAGTACATTCCTGTCCACCAGTCAGAGCACACCACTCGTGTCTCCATTTTAAAGTTTAAATGGAGTTTCTAGGTGAAAGTATGGACGAGAAGAAGACGTTTGACTAAAAAAACTACATTTCCCACTACTAAATGTAGTTCTTAGTACATTCCTGTCCACCAATCAGAGCACACCACTCGTGTCTCCATTTTAAAGTTTAAATGGAGTTTCTAGGTGAAAATATGCCCTGAACTCAGCTGTCACTCAAGTACTACCGAGTACTAGCGAGTACTACCGAGTACTACCAAGTACTACCGAGTACTACTGAGTCTCAAGTACTGAGAACTACTAGGTACAATGTATTGTCAAACAGTTGAGTGCTTCGCACTCAACTGTTTCCCAGTACATGTCACTGAACTCAGCTGTCACTCAAGTACTACCGAGTACTACCAAGTACCACCGAGTACTACTGAGACTCAAGTACTGAGAACTACTAGGTACAATGTATTGTCAAACAGTTGAGTGCTTCGCACTCAACTGTTTCCCAGTACATGTCACTGAACTCAGCTGTCACTCAAGTACTACCGAGTACTACCAAGTACCACCGAGTACTACTGAGACTCAAGTACTGAGAACTACTAGGTACAATGTATTGTCAAACAGTTGAGTGCTTCGCACTCAACTGTTTCCCTGTACAGGTCACTGAACTCAGCTGTCACTCAAGTACTACCGAGCACTACCGAGTACTAGCGAGTACTACTGAGACTCAAGTACTGAGAACTACTAGGTACAGGTCACTGAACTCAGCTGTCACTCAAGTACTACCGAGTACTCCATTTTAAAGTTTAAATGGAGTTTCTAGGTGAAAGTATGGCTGAGCTGAAGAGGTTTGACTAAAAAAACTACATATCCCACTACTAATGTAGTTTTAGTACATTCCTGTCCTCCAATCAGAGCACACCTGCTGTCAGTTATGAAGATCATTGCCACACAGTGCTGTCACCATGGCAACGGCCCTTGCTGCGTGTGTATGACTGCTTTGGAGCGTCTCTCTGCTTCTAATTATCGCTCAATTCCCCCTCTGCGCATGGGTCCGAACAAAAGCATGCCACGCTCACACCGAAACTCCTATCGCCAAAATGTTCGCACCGTTAGCGCCACAAGACTCGGCTGAAGACACTGATGACTTTTATTTTTTCCTAGTGTCAGAAATGTGGACGCTAGGGCGAGTTAGAAATGCTGTTCAGATCAGGTTTCTTTGAAAATCTGCTTCTAAATTAACATTGGAGCGGATGACGAGAAAACCTGACTTGGCCGCGCTTAGAGGTTGCTAGTTCAAATTCTGTAAATCGCACAGACTTTTTGAGCACATTGTGAGAGACAGGACAAGTTTCTCTACAAAATTGGAAAATATCACGTCTGTAGAGTGAAGACTGTGGCCGGGAGGAGTTTGGAAAGAAAAATCTACTGAGAAGCCCCCACACTCTAACTGATGATGTCACGCACTCTAGCCCAGAAGGTTCCGCGCAATACACACCCATTATAATCTCATGATTTCTCCCAAAACGATCATGGTCATTGAACAGTGATTGATCAAAAACTATATGAGCTATTGAAACGCGGATTGGCACACCAGCACACAAGACTTGTGTCTACGTTTTAGAGTTTAAATGGAGTTTCTAGGTGAAAGTATGACTGCGCAGCAGGCGTTTGAAAAGCTACATTTTCTGCTTTTTTTTTTTCGCTCGTCCCATTCATTTCAATGGGAAAATTTCGTTGGTTTCGTTGGTTTACGTCGCGAAAAATTAATATTCTGGACATTTTTGAAGTAGCACACCGATCCCGATCAAGGCGCACGTTTTGATGTTACATTCGCGTAGGTGCTCGTTTTTGTTTGGCAGTTTTAGGGAATCAAAAAAAAAGAGGAAGAGGAATAATAAGAAGAAACTAGAAAATTCCCCCGCCGGGAAATTTTGAGAGGGAGGCAGTGGGCCGCCGCCCGGGGGTAAAAGTTTAAAGTTTAAACGGAGTTTCTAGGTGAAAGTATGCCCGAGCAGACGACGTTTGACTAAAAAAACTACATTTCCCATTAATAAATGTAGTTTTTAGTACCTTCCTGTCCACCAATCAGAGCACACCACTCGTGTCTCCATTTTAAAGTTTAAATGGAGTTTCTAGGTGAAAGTATGACCGAGCAAAAGACGTTTGACTAAAAAAACTACATTTCCCACTACTAAATGTAGTTCTTAGTACATTCCTGTCCACCAATCAGAGCACACCACTCGTGTCTCCATTTTAAAGTTTAAATGGAGTTTCTAGGTGAAAATATGCCCGGAACTCAGCTGTCACTCAAGTACTACCGAGTACTAGCGAGTACTAGCGAGTACTAGCGAGTACTACCGAGTACTACTGAGTCTCAAGTACTGAGAACTACTAGGTACATTGTATTGTCAATCAGTTGAGTGCTTCGCACTCAACTGTTTCCCTGTACAGGTCACTGAACTCAGTTGTCACTCAAGTACTAGCGAGTACTAGCGAGTACTACCAAGTACTACCGAGTACTACTGAGTCTCAAGTACTGAGAACTACTAGGTACAATGTATTGTCAAACAGTTGAGTGCTTCGCACTCAACTGTTTCCCAGTACATGTCACTGAACTCAGCTGTCACTCAAGTACTACCGAGTACTACCAAGTACTACCGAGTACTACTGAGTCTCAAGTACTGAGAACTACTAGGTACAATGTATTGTCAAACAGTTGAGTGCTTCGCACTCAACTGTTTCCCAGTACATGTCACTGAACTCAGCTGTCACTCAAGTACTACCGAGTACTACCAAGTACCACCGAGTACTACTGAGTCTCAAGTACTGAGAACTACTAGGTACAATGTATTGTCAAACAGTTGAGTGCTTCGCACTCAACTGTTTCCCTGTACAGGTCACTGAACTCAGCTGTCACTCAAGTACTACCGAGTACTACCGAGTACTACCAAGTACTACCGAGTACTACTGAGACTCAAGTACTGAGAACTACTAGGTACAATGTACTTGCAAACAGTTGAGTGCTTCGCACTGGCATACAAGTACTTGTGTCTCATTTTAAAGTTTAAATGGAGTGTCTAGGTGAAAGTATGGCTGAGCTGAAGAGGTTTGACTAAAAAAAACTACATATCCCACTACTAATGTAGTTTTAGTACATTCCTGTCCTCCAATCAGAGCCCACCTGCTGTCAGTTATGAAGATCAGTGCCACACAGTGCTGTCACCATGGCAACGGCCCTTGCTGCGTGTGTATGACTGCTTTGGAGCGTCTGTCTGCTTCTCTCTATCGCTCAATTCCCCCTCTGCGCATGGGTCCGAACAAAAGCATGCCACGCTCACACCGAAACTCCTATCGCCAAAATTTTCGCACCGTTAGCGCCACAAGACTCGGCTGAAGACACTGATGACTTTTATTTTTTCCTAGTGTCAGAAATGTGGACGCTAGGGCGAGTTAGAAATGCTGTTCAGATCAGGTTTCTTTGAAAATCTGCTTCTAAATTAACATTGGAGCGGATGACGAGAAAACCTGACTTGGCCGCGCTTAGAGGTTGCTAGTTCAAATTCTGTAAATCGCACAGACTTTTTGAGCACATTGTGAGAGACAGGACAAGTTTGTCTACAAAATTGGAAAATATCACGTCTGTAGAGTGAAGACTGTGGCCGGGAGGAGTTTGGAAAGAAAAATCTACTGAGAAGCCCCCACACTCTAACTGATGATGTCACGCACTCTAGCCCAGAAGGTTCCGCGCAATACACACCCATTGAAATCTCAGGATTTCTCCCAAAACGATCATGGTCATTGAACAGTGATTGATCAAAAACTATATGAGCTATTGAAACGCGAATTGACACACCAAGACAGAAGACTTGTGTCTACGTTTTAGAGTTTAAATGGAGTTTCTAGGTGAAAGTATGACTGAGCAGCAGGCGTTTGAAAAGCTACATTTTCTGCTTTTTTTTTTTCGCTCGTCCCATTCAAGTCAATGGGAAAATTTCGTTGGTTTTTCGCGACTAGCGTCGCGAAAAATTAATATTCTGGACATTTTTTAAGTAGCACACCGATGTCGATCAAGGCGCACGTTTTGATGTTACATTTGCGTAGGTGCTCGTTTTTTTTCGGTACGAGTAGGAAATCAAAAAAAGTAAGAAGAGGAATAATAATAAGAAAAAACACGCAGGATTTTAATAGGTGGCTGTGCTTCGCACAGCCACCTACTGTTTGTCTCTGCAAACAGTAGGTGGCTGTGCTTAGCACTGCCTCCCTAAAAACACGTCGGATTTCAATAGGTGGCTGTGCTTCGCACAGCCACCTACTGTTTGTCTCTGCAAACAGTAGGTGGCTGTGCTTAGCACTGCCTCCCTAACTAGAAAATTCCCCCGCCGGGAAATTTTGAGAGGGAGGCAGTGGGCCGCCGCCCGGGGGTAAAAGTTTAAAGTTTAAACGGAGTTTCTAGGTGAAAGAATGACCGAGCAGAAGACGTTTGACTAAAAAAACTACATTTCCCACTACTAAATGTAGTTTTTAGTACATTCCTGTCCACCAATCAGAGCACACCACTCGTGTCTCCATTTTAAAGTTTAAATGGAGTTTCTAGGTGAAAGTATGGACGAGAAGAAGACGTTTGACTAAAAAAACTACATTTCCCACTACTAAATGTAGTTCTTAGTACATTCCTGTCCACCAATCATAGCACACCACTCGTGTCTCCATTTTAAAGTTTAAATGGAGTTTCTAGGTGAAAGTATGACCAAGCAAAAGACGTTTGACTAAAAAAACTACATTTCCCACTACTAAATGTAGTTTTTAGTACATTCCTGTCCACCAATCAGAGCACACCACTCGTGTCTCCATTTTACAGTTTAAATGGAGTTTCTAGGTGAAAATATGCCCTGAACTCAGCTGTCACTCAAGTACTACCGAGTACTAGCGAGTACTACCGAGTACTACCAAGTACTACCGAGTACTACTGAGGCTCAAGTACTGAGAACTACTAGATACAATGTATTGTCAAACAGTTGAGTGCTTCGCACTCAACTGTTTCCCTGTACAGGTCACTGAACTCAGCTGTCACTCAAGTACTAGCGAGTACTACCGAGTACTACCGAGTACTACTGAGACTCAAGTACTGAGAACTACTAGGTACAATGTATTGTCAAACAGTTGAGTGCTTCGCACTCAACTGTTTCCCTGTACATGTCACTGAACTCAGCTGTCACTCAAGTACTACCGAGTACTACCGAGTACTACCAAGTACTACCGAGTACTACTGAGTCTCAAGTACTGAGAACTACTAGGTACAATGTATTGTCAAACAGTTGAGTGCTTCGCACTCAACTGTTTCCCAGTACATGTCACTGAACTCAGCTGTCACTCAAGTACTACCGAGTACTACCAAGTACCACCGAGTACTACTGAGACTCAAGTACTGAGAACTAGTAGGTACTATGTACTTGCAAACAGTTGAGTGCTTCGCACTCAACTGTTTCCCAGTACATGTCACTGAACTCAGCTGCCACTCAAGTACTACCGAGTACTAGCGAGTACTAGCGAGTAGTACTGAGACTCAAGTACTGAGAACTACTAGGTACAATGTATTGTCAAACAGTTGAGTGCTTCGCACTCAACTGTTTCCCTGTACAGGTCACTGAACTCAGCTGTCACTCAAGTACTACCGAGTACTACCGAGTACTACTGAGACTCAAGTACTGAGAACTACTAGGTACAATGTATTGTAAAACAGTTGAGTGCTTCGCACTCAACTGTTAGCCAATACATGTCACTGAACTCAGCTGTCACTCAAGTACTACCGAGCACTACCGAGTACTACCGAGTACTACCGAGTACTAGCGAGTACTACTGAGACTCAAGTACTGAGAACTACTAGGTACAGGTCACTGAACTCAGCTGTCACTCAAGTACTACCGAGTACTCCATTTTAAAGTTTAAATGGAGTTTCTAGGTGAAAGTATGGCTGAGCTGAAGAGGTTTGACTAAAAAAACTACATATCCCACTACTAATGTAGTTTTAGTACATTCCTGTCCTCCAATCAGAGCACACCTGTCAGTTATGAAGATCAGTGCCACACAGTGCTGTCACCATGGCAACGGCCCTTGCTGCGTGTGTATGACTGCTTTGGAGCGTCTCTCTGCCTCTCTCTATCGCTCAATTCCCCCTCTGCGCATGGGTCCGAACAAAAGCATGCCACGCTCACACCGAAACTCCTATCGCCAAAATTTTCGCACCGTTAGCGCCACGAGACTCGGCTGAAGACACTGATGACTTTTATTTTTTCCTAGTGTCAGAAATGTGGACGCTAGGGCGAGTTAGAAATGTTGTTCAGATCAGGTTTCTTTGAAAATCTGCTTCTAAATTAACATTAGAGCGGATGACGAGAAAACCTGACTTGGCCGCGCTTAGAGGTTGCTAGTTCAAATTCTGTAAATCGCACAGACTTTTTGAGCACATTGTGAGAGACAGGACAAGTTTGTCTACAAAATTGGAAAAAATCACGTCTGTAGAGTGAAGATTGTGGCCGGGAGGAGTTTGGAAAGGAAAAAGATCTGAGAAGCCCCCACACTCTAACTGATGATGTCACGCACTCTAGCCCAGAAGGTTCCGCGCAATACACACCCATTATAATCTCACGATTTCTCCCAAAACGATCATGGTCATTGAACAGTGATTGATCAAAAACTATATGAGCTATTGAAACGCGGATTGACACACCAGGACACAAGACTTGTGTCTACGTTTTAGAGTTTAAATGGAGTTTCTAGGTGAAAGTATGACTGAGCAGCAGGCGTTTGAAAAGCTACCTTTTCTGCTTTGTTTTTTTCGCTCATTTTTTACTAATCCCATTCATTTCAATGGGGAAATTTCGGTGGTTTTTCGCGACTTACGTCGCGAAAAATTAATATTCTGGACTTCTTTTAAATAGCACACCGATCCCGATCAAGGCGCACGTTTTGATGTAACATTCGCGTAGGTGCTCGTTTTTGTTTGGCAGTTTTAGGGAATCAAAAAAAAAGAGGAAGAGGAAGAATAAGAAACTAGAAAATTCCCCCGCCGGGAAATTTTGAGAGGGAGGCAGTGGGCCGCCGCCCGGGGGTAAAAGTTTAAAGTTTAAACGGAGTTTCTAGGTGAAAGTATGCCCGAGCAGACGACGTTTGACTAAAAAAACTACATTTCCCATTACTAAATGTAGTTTTTAGTACCTTCCTGTCCACCAATCAGAGCACACCACGCGTGTCTCCATTTTAAAGTTTAAACGGAGTTTCTAGGTGAAAGTATGACCGAGCAGAAGAGGTTTGACTAAAAAAACTACATTTCCCACTATTAAATGTAGTTTTTAGTACATTCCTGTCCACCAATCAGAGCACACCACTCGTGTCTCCATTTTAAAGTTTAAATGGAGTTTCTGGGTGAAAGTATGGACGAGAAGAAGACGTTTGACTAAAAAAACTACATTTCACACTACTAAATGTAGTTCTTAGTACATTCCTGTCCACCAATCAGAGCACACCACTCGTGTCTCCATTTTAAAGTTTAAATGGAGTTTCTAGGTGAAAGTATGACCGAGCAGAAGACGTTTGACTAAAAAAACTACATTTCCCAATACTAAATGTAGTTTTTAGTACATTCCTGTCCACCAATCAGAGCACACCACTCATGTCTCCATTTCAAAGTTTAAATGGAGTTTCTAGGTGAAAATATGCCCTGAACTCAGCTGTCACTCAAGTACTACCGAGTACTAGCGAGTACTACCGAGTACTACCAAGTACTACCGAGTACTACTGAGTCTCAAGTACTGAGAACTACTAGGTACAATGTATTGTCAAACAGTTGAGTGCTTCGCACTCAACTGTTTCCCTGTACAGGTCACTGAACTCAGCTGTCACTCAAGTACTAGCGAGCACTACCGAGTACTACCGAGTACTACCGAGTACTACTGAGTCTCAAGTACTGAGAACTACTAGGTACAATGTATTGTCAAACAGTTGAGTGCTTCGCACTCAACTGTTTCCCTGTACAGGTCACTGAACTCAGCTGTCACTCAAGTACTACCGAGTACTACCAAGTACTACCGAGTACTACTGAGACTCAAGTACTGAGAACTACTAGGTACAATGTACTTGCAAACAGTTGAGTGCTTCGCACTCAACTGTTTCCCTGTACAGGTCACTGAACTCAGCTGCCACTCAAGTACTACCGAGTACTAGCGAGTACTACCGAGTACTACTGAGACTCAAGTACTGAGAACTACTAGGTACAGGTCACTGAACTCAGCTGTCACTCAAGTACTACCGAGTACTCCATTTTAAAGTTTAAATGGAGTTTCTAGGTGAAAGTATGGCTGAGCTGAAGAGGTTTGACTAAAAAAACTACATATCCCACTACTAATGTAGTTTTAGTACATTCCTGTCCTCCAATCAGAGCACACCTGCTGTCAGTTATGAAGATCAGTGCCACACAGTGCTGTCACCATGGCAACGGCCCTTGCTGCGTGTGTATGACTGCTTTGGAGCGTCTCTCTGCTTCTCTCTATCGCTCAATTCCCCCTCTGCGCATGGGTCCGAACAAAAGCATGCCACGCTCACACCGAAACTCCTATCGCCAAAATTTTCGCACCGTTAGCGCCACAAGACTCGGCTGAAGACACTGATGACTTTTATTTTTTCCTAGTGTCAGAAATGTGGACGCTAGGGCGAGTTAGAAATGCTCTTCATATCAGGTTTCTTTGAAAATCTGCTTCTAAATTAACATTGGAGCGGATGACGAGAAAACCTGACTTGGCCGCGCTTAGAGGTTGCTAGTTCAAATTCTGTAAATCGCACAGACTTTTTGAGCACATTGTGAGCGACAGGACAAGTTTGTCTACAAAATTGGAAAATATCACGTCTGTAGAGTGAAGATTGTGGCCGGGAGGAGTTTGGAAAGGAAAAAGATCTGAGAAGCCCCCACACTCTAAGCGATGATGTCACGCACTCTAGCCCAGAAGGTTCCGCGCAATACACACCCATTGAAATCTCAGGATTTCTCCCAAAACGATCATGGTCATTGAACAGTGATTGATCAAAAACTATATGAGCTATTGAAACGCGGATTGACACACCAGGACACAAGACTTGTGTCTACGTTTTAGAGTTTAAATGGAGTTTCTAGGTGAAAGTATGCCTGCGCAGCAGGCGTTTGAAAAGCTACAATTTCTGCTTTTTTTTTTTCGTCCGTCCCATTCATTCCTATGGGAGTTTTTGAGGTGGTTTTTCGCGACTTACGTCGCGAAAAATTAATATTCTGGACTTCTTTTTAGTAGCACACCGATCCCGATCAAGGCGCACGTTTTGATGTTACATTTGCGTAGGTGCTCGTTTTTTTTCGGTACGAGTAGGAAATCAAAAAAAGTAAGAAGAGGAATAATAATAAGAAAAAACACGCAGGATTTTAATAGGTGGCTGTGCTTCGCACAGCCACCTACTGTTTGTCTCTGCAAACAGTAGGTGGCTGTGCTTAGCACTGCCTCCCTAACTAGAAAATTCCCCCGCCGGGAAATTTTGAGAGGGAGGCAGTGGGCCGCCGCCCGGGGGTAAAAGTTTAAAGTTTAAACGGAGTTTCTAGGTGAAAGTATGCCCGAGCAGACGACGTTTGACTAAAAAAACTACATTTCCCATTACTAAATGTAGTTTTTAGTACCTTCCTGTCCACCAATCAGAGCACACCACTCGTGTCTCCATTTTAAAGTTTAAATGGAGTTTCTAGGTGAAAGTATGGCTGAGTTGAAGACGTTTGACTAAAAAAACTACATTTCCCACTACTAAATGTAGTTTTAGTACATTCCTGTCCACCAATCAGAGCACACCACTCGTCTCTCCATTTTAAAGTTTAAATGGAGTTTCTAGGTGAAAGTATGTCCGAATAGAAGACGTTTGACTAAAAAAACTACATTTCCCACTACTAAATGTAGTTCTTAGTACATTCCTGTCCACCAATCAGAGCACACCACTCGTGTCTCCATTTTAAAGTTTAAATGGAGTTTCTAGGTGAAAGTATGGACGAGAAGAAGACGTTTGACTAAAAAAACTACATTTCCCACTACTAAATGTAGTTCTTAGTACATTCCTGTCCACCAATCAGAGCACACCACTCGTGTCTCCATTTTAAAGTTTAAATGGAGTTTCTGGGTGAAAGTATGGACGAGAAGAAGACGTTTGACTAAAAAAACTACATTTCCCACTACTAAATGTAGTTCTTAGTACATTCCTGTCCACCAATCAGAGCACACCACTCGTGTCTCCATTTCAAAGTTTAAACGGAGTTTCTAGGTGAAAATATGCCCTGAACTCAGCTGTCACTCAAGTACTACCGAGTACTAGCGAGTACTAGCGAGTACTAGCGAGTACTACCGAGTACTACCAAGTACTACCGAGTACTACTGAGTCTCAAGTACTGAGAACTACTAGGTACAATGTATTGTCAAACAGTTGAGTGCTTCGCACTCAACTGTTTCCCTTACAGGTCACTGAACTCAGCTGTCACTCAAGTACTAGCGAGTACTAGCGAGTACTAGCGAGTACTACCAAGTACTAACGAGTACTACTGAGTCTCAAGTACTGAGAACTACTAGGTACAATGTATGGTCAAACAGTTGAGTGCTTCGCACTCAACTGTTTCCCAGTACATGTCATTGAACTCAGCTGCCACTCAAGTACTACCGAGTACTACCGAGTACTACCGAGTACTACCGAGTACTAGCGAGTAGTACTGAGACTCAAGTACTGAGAACTACTAGGTACAGGTCACTGAACTCAGCTGTCACTCAAGTACTACCGACTACTCCATTTTAAAGTTTAAATGGAGTTTCTAGGTGAAAGTATGGCTGAGCTGAAGAGGTTTGACTAAAAAAACTACATATCCCACTACTAATGTAGTTTTAGTACATTCCTGTCCTCCAATCAGAGCACACCTGCTGTCAGTTATGAAGATCAGTGCCACACAGTGCTGTCACCATGGCAACGGCCCTTGATGCGTGTGTATGACTGCTTTGGAGCGTCTCTCTGCTTCTCTCTATCGCTCAATTCCCCCTCTGTGCATGGGTCCGAACAAAAGCATGCCACGCTCACACCGAAACTCCTATCGCCAAAATTTTCGCACCGTTAGCGCCACGAGACTCGGCTGAAGACACTGATGACTTTTATTTTTTCCTAGTGTCAGAAATGTGGACGCTAGGGCGAGTTAGAAATGCTGTTCATATCAGGTTTCTTTGAAAATCTGCTTCTAAATTAACATTGGAGCGGATGACGAGAAAACCTGACTTGGCCGCGCTTAGAGGTTGCTAGTTCAAATTCTGTAAATCGCACAGACTTTTTGAGCACATTGTGAGCGACAGGACAAGTTTGTCTACAAAATTGGAAAATATCACGTCTGTAGAGTGAAGATTGTGGCCGGGAGGAGTTTGGAAAGGAAAAAGATCTGAGAAGCCCCCACACTCTAAGCGATGATGTCACGCACTCTAGCCCAGAAGGTTCCGCGCAATACACACCCATTGAAATCTCAGGATTTCTCCCAAAACGATCATGGTTATTGAACAGTGATTGATCAAAAACTATATGAGCTATTGAAACGCGAATTGACACACCAAGACAGAAGACTTGTGTCTACGTTTTAGAGTTTAAATGGAGTTTCTAGTTGAAAGTATGACTGCGCAGCAGGCGTTTGAAAAACGACAATGAATGTTCCTTTTTTTTCGCTCGTCCCATTCATTTCAATGGGAAAATTTCGGTGGTTTTTCGCGACTAGCGTCGCGAAAAATTAATATTCTGGACATCTTTTAAGTAGCACACCGATCCCAATCAAGGCGCACGTTTTGATGTTACATTCGCGTAGGTGCTCGTTTATGTTTTTTAGGAGTAGGAAATCAAAAAAAGGTAAGAAGAGGAAGAATAACTAGAAAATTCCCCCGCCGGGAAATTTTGAGAGGGAGGCAGTGGGCCGCCGCCCGGGGGTGTGTCTGTAAAAGTTTAAAGTTTAAACGGAGTTTCTAGGTGAAAGAATGACCGAGCAGAAGACGTTTGACTAAAAAAACTACATTTCCCATTACTAAATGTAGTTTTTAGTACCTTCCTGTCCACCAATCAGAGCACACCACTCGTGTCTCCATTTTAAAGTTTAAATGGAGTTTCTAGGTGAAAGTATGGACGAGAAGAAGACCTTTGACTAAAAAAACTACATTTCCCACTACTAAATGTAGTTCTTAGTACATTCCTGTCCACCAATCAGAGCACACCACTCGTCTCTCCATTTTAAAGTTTAAATGGAGTTTCTAGGTGAAAATATGCCCTGAACTCAGCTGTCACTCAAGTATTACCGAGTACTAGCGAGTACTAGCGAGTACTACCAAGTACTACCGAGTACTACTGAGTCTCAAGTACTGAGAACTACTAGGTTCAATGTATTGTCAAACAGTTGAGTGCTTCGCACTCAACTGTTTCCCTGTACAGGTCACTGAACTCAGCTGTCACTCAAGTACTAGCGAGTACTACCGAGTACTACCGAGTACTACTGAGTCTCAAGTACTGAGAACTACTAGGTACAATGTATTGTCAAACAGTTGAGTGCTTCGCACTCAACTGTTTCCCAGTACATGTCACTGAACTCAGCTGTCACTCAAGTACTACCGAGTACTACCGAGTACTACCAAGTACTACCGAGTACTACTGAGACTCAAGTACTGAGAACTACTAGGTACAATGTACTTGCAAACAGTTGAGTGCTTCGCACTCAACTGTATGCCAGTACTTGTGTCTCATTTTAAAGTTTAAATGGAGTGTCTAGGTGAAAGTATGGACGAGCAGAAGAGGTTTGACTAAAAAAACTACATATCCCACTACTAATGTAGTTTTAGTACATTCCTGTCCTCCAATCAGAGCACACCTGCTGTCAGTTATGAAGATCAGTGCCACACAGTGCTGTCACCATGGCAACGGCCCTTGCTGCGTGTGTATGACTGCTTTGGAGCGTCTCTCTGCTTCTCTCTAACGCTCAATTCCCCCTCTGCGCATGGGTCCGAACAAAAGCATGCCACGCTCACACCGAAACTCCTATCGCCAAAATTTTCGCACCGTTAGCGCCACGAGACTCGGCTGAAGACACTGATGACTTTTATTTTTTCCTAGTTTCAGAAATGTGGACGCTAGGGCGAGTTAGAAATGCTGTTCATATCAGGTTTCTTTGAAAATCTGCTTCTAAATTAACATTGGAGCGGATGACGAGAAAACCTGACTTGGCCGCGCTTAGAGGTTGCTAGTTCAAATTCTGTAAATCGCACAGACTTTTTGAGCACATTGTGAGCGACAGGACAAGTTTGTCTACAAAATTGGAAAATATCACGTCTGTAGAG
Source organism: Eutrigla gurnardus (assembly GCF_963514095.1). Taxonomy (NCBI): domain Eukaryota; kingdom Metazoa; phylum Chordata; class Actinopteri; order Perciformes; family Triglidae; genus Eutrigla; species Eutrigla gurnardus. The sequence continues at coordinate 19,094,622 of NC_139938.1, forward strand.
TGAAGATTGTGGCCGGGAGGAGTTTGGAAAGAAAAAAACACTGAGAAGCCCCCACACTCTAACTGATGATGTCACGCACTCTAGCCCAGAAGGTTCCGCGCAATACACACCCATTATAATCTCATGATTTCTCCCAAAACGATCATGGTCATTGAACAGTGATTGATCAAAAACTATATGAGCTATTGAAACGCGGATTGGCACACCAGCACACAAGACTTGTGTCTACGTTTTAGAGTTTAAATGGAGCTTCTAGGTGAAAGTATGCCTGTGCAGCAGGCGTTTGAAAAGCTACATTTTCTGCTTTTTTTTTTTCGCTCGTCCCATTCATTTCAATGGGAAAATTTCGTTGGTTTTTCGCGACTAGCGTCGCGAAAAATAAATATTCTGGACATTTTTGAAGTAGCACACCGATCGCGATCAAGGCGCACGTTTTGATGTTACATTCGCGTAGGTGCTCGTTTTTGTTTGGTAGTTTTAGCGAATCAAAAAAAGCGGGTAAGAGGAAGAATAATAAGAAAAAACACGCAGGATAACAATAGGTGGCTGTGCTTCGCACAGCCACCTACTGTTTGTCTCTGCAAACAGTAGGTGGCTGTGCTTAGCACTGCCTCCCTAACTAGAAAATTCCCCCGCCGGGAAATTTTGAGAGGGAGGCAGTGGGCCGCCGCCCGGGGGTAAAAGTTTAAAGTTTAAACGGAGTTTCTAGGTGAAAGTATGGCTGAGTTGAAGACGTTTGACTAAAAAAACTACATTTCCCACTACTAAATGTAGTTTTAGTACATTCCTGTCCACCAATCAGAGCACACCACTCGTGTCTCCATTTTAAAGTTTAAATGGAGTTTCTAGGTGAAAGTATGGACGAGAAGAAGACGTTTGACTAAAAAAACTACATTTCCCACTACTAAATGTAGTTCTTAGTACATTCCTGTCCACCAATCAGAGCACACCACTCGTGTCTCCATTTTAAAGTTTAAATGGAGTTTCTGGGTGAAAGTATGGACGAGAAGAAGACGTTTGACTAAAAAAACTACATTTCCCACTACTAAATGTAGTTCTTAGTACATTCCTGTCCACCAATCAGAGCACACCACTCGTGTCTCATTTTAAAGTTTAAATGGAGTGTCTAGGTGAAAGTATGGACGAGCAGAAGACGATTGACTAAAAAAACTACATATCCCACTACTAATGTAGTTTTAGTACATTCCTGTCCACCAATCAGAGCACACCACTCGTGTCTCCATTTTAAAGTTTAAATGGAGTTTCTAGGTGAAAATATGCCCTGAACTCAGCTGTCACTCAAGTACTACCGAGTACTAGCGAGTACTAGCGAGTACTACCGAGTACTACCAAGTACTACCGAGTACTACTGAGTCTCAAGTACTGAGAACTACTAGGTACAATTTATTGTCAAACAGTTGAGTGCTTCGCACTCAACTGTTTCCCTTACAGGTCACTGAACTCAGCTGTCACTCAAGTACTAGCGAGTACTACCGAGTACTACCGAGTACTACCGAGTACTACTGAGTCTCAAGTACTGAGAACTACTAGGTACAATGTATTGTCAAACAGTTGAGTGCTTCGCACTCAACTGTTTCCCTGTACAGGTCACTGAACTCAGCTGTCACTCAAGTACTAGCGAGTACTACCGAGTACTACCGAGTACTACTGAGTTTCAAGTACTGAGAACTACTAGGTACAATGTACTTGCAAACAGTTGAGTGCTTCGCACTCAACTGTATGCCAGTACTTGTGTCTCATTTTAAAGTTTAAACGGAGTTTCTAGGTGAAAGTATGCCCGAGCAGTCGACGTTTGACAAAAAAAACTACATTTCCCACTACTAAATGTAGTTCTTAGTACATTCCTGTCCACCAATCAGAGCACACCACTCGTGTCTCCATTTTAAAGTTTAAATGGAGTTTCTAGGTGAAAGTATGACCGAGCAAAAGACGTTTGACTAAAAAAACTACATTTCCCACTACTAAATGTAGTTTTTAGTACATTCCTGTCCACCAATCAGAGCACACCACTCGTGTCTCCATTTTAAAGTTTAAACGGAGTTACTAGGTGAAAGTATGGCTGAGTTGAAGACGTTTGACTAAAAAAACTACATTTCCCACTACTAAATGTAGTTTTAGTGCATTCCTGTCCATCAATCAGAGCACACCACTCGTGTCTCCATTTTAAAGTTTAAATGGAGTTTCTAGGTGAAAGTATGTCCGAGTAGAAGACGTTTGACTAAAAAAACTACATTTCCCATTACTAAATGTAGTTTTTAGTACATTCCTGTCCACCAATCAGAGCACACCACTCGTGTCTCCATTTTAAAGTTTAAATGTAGTTTCTAGGTGAAAGTATGGACGAGAAGAAGACGTTTGACTAAAAAAACTACATTTCCCACTACTAAATGTAGTTCTTAGTACATTCCTGTCCACCAATCAGAGCACACCACTCGTGTCTCCATTTTAAAGTTTAAATGGAGTTTCTGGGTGAAAGTATGGACGAGAAGAAGACGTTTGACTAAAAAAACTACATTTCCCACTACTAAATGTAGTTCTTAGTACATTCCTGTCCACCAATCAGAGCACACCACTCGTCTCTCCATTTTAAAGTTTAAATGGAGTTTCTAGGTGAAAATATGCCCTGAACTCAGCTGTCACTCAAGTATTACCGAGTACTAGCGAGTACTAGCGAGTACTAGCGAGTACTACCGAGTACTACCAAGTACTACCGAGTACTACTGAGTCTCAAGTACTGAGAACTACTAGGTACATTGTATTGTCAAACAGTTGAGTGCTTCGCACTCAACTGTTTCCCAGTACATGTCACTGAACTCAGCTGTCACTCAAGTACTACCGAGTACTACCAAGTACTACCGAGTACTACTGAGTCTCAAGTACTGAGAACTACTAGGTACATTGTATTGTCAAACAGTTGAGTGCTTCGCACTCAACTGTTTCCCAGTACATGTCACTGAACTCAGCTGTCACTCAAGTACTACCGAGTACTACCAAGTACCACCGAGTACTACTGAGACTCAAGTACTGAGAACTAGTAGGTACTATGTACTTGCAAACAGTTGAGTGCTTCGCACTCAACTGTTTCCCAGTACATGTCACTGAGCTCAGCTGCCACTCAAGTACTACCGAGTACTAGCGAGTACTAGCGAGTAGTACTGAGACTCAAGTACTGAGAACTACTAGGTACAATGTATTGTCAAACAGTTGAGTGCTTCGCACTCAACTGTTTCCCTGTACAGGTCACTGAACTCAGCTGTCACTCAAGTACTACCGAGTACTACCGAGTACTACTGAGACTCAAGTGCTGAGAACTACTAGGTACAATGTATTGTAAAACAGTTGAGTGTTTCGCACTCAACTGTTAGCCAATACATGTCACTGAACTCAGCTGTCACTCAAGTACTACCGAGTACTAGCGAGTACTACCGAGTACTACCAAGTACTACCGAGTACTACTGAGTCTCAAGTACTGAGAACTACTAGGTACAATGTATTGTCAAACAGTTGAGTGCTTCGCACTCAACTGTTTCCCAGTACATGTCACTGAACTCAGCTGTCACCTTAAGTACTACCGAGTACTACCAAGTACCACCGAGTACTACTGAGATTCAAGTACTGAGAACTACTAGCTACAATGTATTGTCAAACAGTTGAGTGCTTCGCACTCAACTGTTTCCCTGTACAGGTCACTGAACTCAGCTGCCACTCAAGTACTACCGAGTACTAGCGAGTACTACCGAGTACTACCGAGTACTACTGAGTCTCAAGTACTGAGAACTACTAGGTACAATGTATTGTCAATCAGTTGAGTGCTTCGCACTCAACTGTTTCCCTGTACAGGTCACTGAACTCAGCTGTCACTCAAGTACTACCGAGTACTACCGAGTACTACCGAGTACTACTGAGACTCAAGTACTGAGAACTACTAGGTACAATGTACTTGCAAACAGTTGAGTGCTTCGCACTCAACTGTATGCCAGTACTTGTGTCTCATTTTAAAGTTTAAATGGAGTGTCTAGGTGAAAGTATGGCTGAGCTGAAGAGGTTTGACTAAAAAAACTACATATCCCACTACTAATGTAGTTTTAGTACATTCCTGTCCACCAATCAGAGCACACCACTCATGTCTCCATTTTAAAGTTTAAATGGAGTTTCTAGGTGAAAATATGCCCTGAACTCAGCTGTCACTCAAGTACTACCGAGTACTAGCGAGTACTACCAAGTACTACCGAGTACTACTGAGTCTCAAGTACTGAGAACTACTAGGTACAATGTATTGTCAAACAGTTGAGTGCTTCGCACTCAACTGTTTCCCAGTACATGTCACTGAACTCAGCTGTCACTCAAGTACTACCGAGTACTACCAAGTACTACCGAGTACTACTGAGTCTAAAGTACTGAGAACTACTAGATACAATGTATTGTCAAACAGTTGAGTGCTTCGCACTCAACTGTTTCCCAGTACATGTCACTGAACTCAGCTGTCACTCAAGTACTACCGAGTACTACCAAGTACCACCGAGTACTACTGAGACTCAAGTACTGAGAACTAGTAGGTACTATGTACTTGCAAACAGTTGAGTGCTTCGCACTCAACTGTTTCCCAGTACATGTCACTGAACTCAGCTGCCACTCAAGTACTACCGAGTACTACCGAGTACTACCGAGTACTAGCGAGTACTACTGAGACTCAAGTACTGAGAACTACTAGGTACAGGTCACTGAACTCAGCTGTCACTCAAGTACTACCGAGTACTCCATTTTAAAGTTTAAATGGAGTTTCTAGGTGAAAGTATGGCTGAGCTGAAGAGGTTTGACTAAAAAAACTACATATCCCACTACTAATGTAGTTTTAGTACATTCCTGTCCTCCAATCAGAGCACACCTGCTGTCAGTTATGAAGATCAGTGCCACACAGTGCTGTCACCATGGCAACGGCCCTTGCTGCGTGTGTATGACTGCTTTGGAGCGTCTCTCTGCTTCTCTCTATCGCTCAATTCCCCCTCTGCGCATGGGTCCGAACAAAAGCATGCCACGCTCACACCGAAACTCCTATCGCCAAAATTTTCGCACCGTTAGCGCCACGAGACTCGGCTGAAGACACGGATGATTTTTATTTTTTCCTAGTGTCAGAAATGTGGACGCTAGGGCGAGTTAGAAATGCTGTTCAGATCAGGTTTCTTTGAAAATCTGCTTCTAAATTAACATTAGAGCGGATGACGAGAAAACCTGACTTGGCCGCGCTTAGAGGTTGCTAGTTCAAATTCTGTAAATCGCACAGACTTTTTGAGCACATTGTGAGAGACAGGACAAGTTTGTCTACAAAATTGGAAAATATCACGTCTGTAGAGTGAAGATTGTGGCCGGGAGGAGTTTGGAAAGGAAAAAGATCTGAGAAGCCCCCACACTCTAACTGATGATGTCACGCACTCTAGCCCAGAAGGTTCCGCGCAATACACACCCATTATAATCTCATGATTTCTCCCAAAACGATCATGGTCATTGAACAGTGATTGATCAAAAACTATATGAGCTATTGAAACGCGGATTGGCACACCAGCACACAAGACTTGTGTCTACGTTTTAGAGTTTAAATGGAGCTTCTAGGTGAAAGTATGCCTGTGCAGCAGGCGTTTGAAAAGCTACCTTTTCTGCTTTTTTTTTTTCGCTCGTCCCATTCATTTCAATGGGGAAATTTCGGTGCTTTTTCGCGACTTACGTCGCGAAAAATTAATATTCTGGACTTCTTTTTAGTAGCACACCGATCCCGATCAAGGCGCACGTTTTGATGTAACATTCGCGTAGGTGCTCGTTTTTGTTTGGCAGTTTTAGGGAATCAAAAAAAGGTAAGAAGAGGAATAATAATATGAAGAAAAAACACGCAGGATAACAATAGGTGGCTGTGCTTCGCACAGCCACCTACTGTTTGTCTCTGCAAACAGTAGGTGGCTGTGCTTAGCACTGCCTCCCTAACTAGAAAATTCCCCCGCCGGGAAATTTTGAGAGGGAGGCAGTGGGCCGCCGCCCGGCGGTGTGTCTGTAAAAGTTTAAAGTTTAAACGGAGTTTCTAGGTGAAAGAATGACCGAGCAGAAGACGTTTGACTAAAAAAACTACATTTCCCACTACTAAATGTAGTTTTTAGTACATTCCTGTCCACCAATCAGAGCACACCACTCGTGTCTCCATTTTAAAGTTTAAATGGAGTTTCTAGGTGAAAGTATGACCGAGCAGAAGACGTTTGACTAAAAAAACTACATTTCCCACTACTAAATGTAGTTCTTAGTACATTCCTGTCCACCAATCAGAGCACACCACTCGTGTCTCCATTTTAAAGTTTAAATGGAGTTTCTAGGTGAAAGAATGACCGAGCAGAAGACGTTTGACTAAAAAAACTACATTTCCCACTACTAAATGTAGTTCTTAGTACATTCCTGTCCACAAATCAGAGCACACCACTCGTGTCTCCATTTTAAAGTTTAAATGGAGTTTCTAGGTGAAAATATGCCCTGAACTCAGCTGTCACTCAAGAACTACCGAGTACTAGCGAGTACTAGCGAGTACTAGCGAGTACTAGCGAGTACTACCAAGTACTACCGAGTACTACCGAGTCTCAAGTACTGAGAACTACTAGGTACAATGTATTGTCAAACAGTTGAGTGCTTCGCACTCAACTGTTTCCCAGTACATGTCATTGAACTCAGCTGTCACTCAAGTACTACCGAGTACTACCAAGTACTACCGAGTACTACTGAGTCTCAAGTACTGAGAACTACTAGGTACAATGTATTGTCAAACAGTTGAGTGCTACGCACTCAACTGTTTCCCTGTACAGGTCACTGAACTCAGCTGTCACTCAAGTACTACCGAGTACTAGCGAGTACTACCGAGTACTACCAAGTACTACTGAGTACTACTGAGTCTCAAGTACTGAGAACTACTAGGTACAATGTATTGTCAAACAGTTGAGTGCTTCGCACTCAACTGTTTCCCAGTACATGTCACTGAACTCAGCTGTCACTCAAGTACTACCGAGCACTACCGAGTACTACCGAGTACTAGCGAGTACTACTGAGACTCAAGTACTGAGAACTACTAGGTACAGGTCACTGAACTCAGCTGTCACTCAAGTACTACCAAGTACTCCATTTTAAAGTTTAAATGGAGTTTCTAGGTGAAAGTATGGCTGAGCTGAAGAGGTTTGACTAAAAAAACTACATATCCCACTACTAATGTAGTTTTAGTACATTCCTGTCCTCCAATCAGAGCACACCTGCTGTCAGTTATGAAGATCAGTGCCACACAGTGCTGTCACCATGGCAACGGCCCTTGCTGCGTGTGTATGACTGCTTTGGAGCGTCTCTCTGCTTCTCTCTATCGCTCAATTCCCCCTCTGCGCATGGGTCCGAACAAAAGCATGCCACGCTCACACCGAAACTCCTATCGCCACAATTTTCGCACCGTTAGCGCCACGAGACTCGGCTGAAGACACGGATGACTTTTATTTTTTCCTAGTGTCAGAAATGTGGACGCTAGGGCGAGTTAGAAATGCTGTTCAGATCAGGTTTCTTTGAAAATCTGCTTCTAAATTAACATTAGAGCGGATGACGAGAAAACCTGACTTGGCCGCGCTTAGAGGTTGCTAGTTCAAATTCTGTAAATCGCACAGACTTTTTGAGCACATTGTGAGAGACAGGACAAGTTTGTCTACAAAATTGGAAAATATCACGTCTGTAGAGTGAAGATTGTGGCCGGGAGGAGTTTGGAAAGGAAAAAGATCTGAGAAGCCCCCACACTCTAACTGATGATGTCACGCACTCTAGCCCAGAAGGTTCCGCGCAATACACACCCATTATAATCTCACGATTTCTCCCAAAACGATCATGGTCATTGAACAGTGATTGATCAAAAACTATAAGAGCTATTGAAACGCGGATTGACACACCAAGACAGAAGACTTGTGTCTACGTTTTAGAGTTTAAATGGAGTTTCTAGGTGAAAGTATGACTGCGCAGCAGGCGTTTGAAAAGCTACAATTTCTGCTTTCTTTTTTTCGCTCATTTTTTACTAATCCCATTCATTTCAATGGGGAAATTTCGGTGGTTTTTCGCGACTTACGTCGCGAAAAATTAATATTCTGGACTTCTTTTAAATAGCACACCGATCCCGATCAAGGCGCACGTTTTGATGTAACATTCACGTAGGTGCTCGTTTTTGTTTGGCAGTTTTAGGGAATCAAAAAAAAAGAGGAAGAGGAATAAGAAGAAAAAACGCGTCGGATTTCAATAGGTGGCTGTGCTTCGCACAGCCACCTACTGTTTGTCTCTGCAAACAGTAGGTGGCTGTGCTTAGCACTGCCTCCCTAACTAGAAAATTCCCCCGCCGGGAAATTTTGAGAGGGAGGCAGTGGGCCGCCGCCCGGGGGTAAAAGTTTAAAGTTTAAACGGAGTTTCTAGGTGAAAGAATGACCGAGCAGAAGACGTTTGACTAAAAAAACTACATTTCCCATTACTAAATGTAGTTTTTAGTACCTTCCTGTCCACCAATCAGAGCACACCACTCGTGTCTCCATTTTAAAGTTTAAATGGAGTTTCTGGGTGAAAGTATGGACGAGAAGAAGACGTTTGACTAAAAAAACTACATTTCCCACTACTAAATGTAGTTCTTAGTACATTCCTGTCCACCAATCAGAGCACACCACTCGTGTCTCCATTTTAAAGTTTAAATGGAGTTTCTAGGTGAAAGTATGACCGAGCAAAAGACGTTTGACTAAAAAAACTACATTTCCCACTACTAAATGTAGTTCTTAGTACATTCCTGTCCACCAATCAGAGCACACCACTCGTGTCTCCATTTTAAAGTTTAAATGGAGTTTCTAGGTGAAAGTATGGACGAGAAGAAGACGTTTGACTAAAAAAACTACATTTCCCACTACTAAATGTAGTTCTTAGTACATTCCTGTCCACCAATCAGAGCACACCACTCGTGTCTCCATTTTAAAGTTTAAATGGAGTTTCTAGGTGAAAATATACCCTGAACTCAGCTGTCACTCAAGTACTACCGAGTACTAGCGAGTACTACCGAGTACTACCAAGTACTACCGAGTACTACTGAGTCTCAAGTACTGAGAACTACTAGGTACAATGAGTTGTCAAACAGTTGAGTGCTTCGCACTCAACTGTTTCCCAGTACATGTCACTGAACTCAGCTGTCACTCAAGTACTACCGAGTACTACCAAGTACTACCGAGTACTACTGAGTCTCAAGTACTGAGAACTACTAGGTACAATGTATTGTCAAACAGTTGAGTGCTTCGCACTCAACTGTTTCCCAGTACATGTCACTGAACTCAGCTGTCACTCAAGTACTACCGAGTACTACCAAGTACCACCGAGTACTACTGAGACTCAAGTACTGAGAACTAGTAGGTACTATGTACTTGCAAACAGTTGAGTGCTTCGCACTCAACTGTTTCCCAGTACATGTCACTGAACTCAGCTGCCACTCAAGTACTACCGAGTACTACCGAGTACTAGCGAGTACTAGCGAGTAGTACTGAGACTCAAGTACTGAGAACTACTAGGTACAATGTATTGTCAATCAGTTGAGTGCTTCGCACTCAACTGTTTCCCTGTACAGGTCACTGAACTCAGCTGTCACTCAAGTACTACCGAGTACTACCGAGTACTAGCGAGTACTACTGAGACTCAAGTACTGAGAACTACTAGGTACAGGTCACTGAACTCAGCTGTCACTCAAGTACTACCGAGTACTCCATTTTAAAGTTTAAATGGAGTTTCTAGGTGAAAGTATGGCTGAGCTGAAGAGGTTTGACTAAAAAAACTACATATCCCACTACTAATGTAGTTTTAGTACATTCCTGTCCTCCAATCAGAGCACACCTGCTGTCAGTTATGAAGATCAGTGCCACACAGTGCTGTCACCATGGCAACGGCCCTTGCTGCGTGTGTATGACTGCTTTGGAGCGTCTCTCTGCTTCTCTCTATCGCTCAATTCCCCCTCTGCGCATGGGTCCGAACAAAAGCATGCCACGCTCACACCGAAACTCCTATCGCCACAACTTTCGCACCGTTAGCGCCACGAGACTCGGCTGAAGACACTGATGACTTTTATTTTTTCCTAGTGTCAGAAATGTGGACGCTAGGGCGAGTTAGAAATGCTGTTCAGATCAGGTTTCTTTGAAAATCTGCTTCTAAATTAACATTGGAGCGGATGACGAGAAAACCTGACTTGGCCGCGCTTAGAGGTTGCTAGTTCAAATTCTGTAAATCGCACAGACTTTTTGAGCACATTGTGAGCGACAGGACAAGTTTGTCTACAAAATTGGAAAATATCACGTCTGTAGAGTGAAGATTGTGGCCGGGAGGAGTTTGGAAAGGAAAAAGATCTGAGAAGCCCCCACACTCTAACTGATGATGTCACGCACTCTAGCCCAGAAAGTTCCGCGCAATACACACCCATTATAATCTCACGATTTCTCCCAAAACGATCATGGTCATTGAACAGTGATTGATCAAAAACTATAAGAGCTATTGAAACGCGGATTGACACACCAAGACAGAAGACTTGTGTCTACGTTTTAGAGTTTAAATGGAGTTTCTAGGTGAAAGTATGACTGCGCAGCAGGCGTTTGAAAAGCTACAATTTCTGCTTTCTTTTTTTCGCTCATTTTTTACTAATCCCATTCATTTCAATGGGGAAATTTCGGTGGTTTTTCGCGACTTACGTCGCGAAAAATTAATATTCTGGACTTCTTTTAAATAGCACACCGATCCCGATCAAGGCGCACGTTTTGATGTAACATTCGCGTAGGTGCTCGTTTTTGTTTGGCAGTTTTAGGGAATCAAAAAAAAAGAGGAAGAGGAATAAGAAGAAAAAACGCGTCGGATTTCAATAGGTGGCTGTGCTTCGCACAGCCACCTACTGTTTGTCTCTGCAAACAGTAGGTGGCTGTGCTTAGCACTGCCTCCCTAACTAGAAAATTCCCCCGCCGGGAAATTTTGAGAGGGAGGCAGTGGGCCGCCGCCCGGGGGTGTGTCTGTAAAAGTTTAAAGTTCAAACGGAGTTTCTAGGTGAAAGAATGACCGAGCAGAAGACGTTTGACTAAAAAAACTACATTTCCCACTACTAAATGTAGTTTTTAGTACATTCCTGTCCACCAATCAGAGCACACCACTCGTGTCTCCATTTTAAAGTTTAAATGGAGTTTCTAGGTGAAAATATGCCCTGAACTCAGCTGTCACTCAAGTACTAGCGAGTACTACCGAGTACTACCAAGTACTACCGAGTACTACTGAGTCTCAAGTACTGAGAACTACTAGGTACAATGTATTGTCAAACAGTTGAGTGCTTCGCACTCAACTGTTTCCCTGTACAGGTCACTGAACTCAGCTGTCACTCAAGTACTAGCGAGTACTACCGAGTACTACCGAGTACTACCGAGTACTACTGAGACTCAAGTACTGAGAACTACTAGGTACAATGTATTGTCAAACAGTTGAGTGCTTCGCACTCAACTGTTTCCCTGTACAGGTCACTGAACTCAGCTGTCACTCAAGTACTACCGAGTACTACCGAGTACTACCAAGTACTACCGAGTACTACCCAGTACTACTGAGTCTCAAGTACTGAGAACTACTAGGTACAATGTACTTGTGTCTCATTTTAAAGTTTAAATGGAGTTTCTAGGTGAAAGTATGGACGAGAAGAAGACGGTTGACTAAAAAAAACTACATTTCCCACTACTAAATGTAGTTCTTAGTACATTCCTGTCCACCAATCAGAGCACACCACTCGTGTCTCCATTTTAAAGTTTAAATGGAGTTTCTAGGTGAAAATATTCCCTGAACTCAGCTGTCACTCAAGTACTACCGAGTACTAGCGAGTACTACCGAGTACTACCAAGTACTACCGAGTACTACTGAGTCTCAAGTACTGAGAACTACTAGGTACAATGTATTGTCAAACAGTTGAGTGCTTCGCACTCAACTGTTTCCCAGTACATGTCACTGAACTCAGCTGTCACTCAAGTACTACCGAGTACTACCAAGTACTACCGAGTACTACTGAGTCTCAAGTACTGAGAACTACTAGGTACAATGTATTGTCAAACAGTTGAGTGCTTCGCACTCAACTGTTTCCCAGTACATGTCACTGAACTCTGCTGTCACTCAAGTACTACCGAGTACTACCAAGTACCACCGAGTACTACTGAGACTCAAGTACTGAGAACTAGTAGGTACTATGTACTTGCAAACAGTTGAGTGCTTCTCCCAGTACATGTCACTGAACTCAGCTGCCACTCAAGTACTACCGAGTACTACCGAGTACTACCGAGTAGTACTGAGACTCAAGTACTGAGAACTACTAGGTACAATGTATTGTAAAACAGTTGAGTGCTTCGCACTCAACTGTTAGCCAATACATGTCACTGAACTCAGCTGTCACTCAAGTACTACCGAGTACTCCATTTTAAAGTTTAAATGGAGTTTCTAGGTGAAAGTATGGCTGAGCTGAAGAGGTTTGACTAAAAAAACTACATATCCCACTACTAATGTAGTTTTAGTACATTCCTGTCCTCCAATCAGAGCACACCTGCTGTCAGTTATGAAGATCAGTGCCACACAGTGCTGTCACCATGGCAACGGCCCTTGCTGCGTGTGTATGACTGCTTTGGAGCGTCTCTCTGCTTCTCTCTATCGCTCAATTCCCCCTCTGCGCATGGGTCCGAACAAAAGCATGCCACGCTCACACCGAAACTCCTTTCGCTAAAATTTTCGCACCGTTAGCGCCACAAGACTCGGCTGAAGACACTGATGACTTTTATTTTTTCCTAGTGTCAGAAATGTGGACGCTAGGGCGAGTTAGAAATGTTGTTCAGATCAGGTTTCTTTGACAATCTGCTTCTAAATTAACATTGGAGCGGATGACGAGAAAACCTGACTTGGCCGCGCTTAGAGGTTGCTAGTTCAAATTCTGTAAATCGCACTGACTTTTTGAGCACATTGTGAGCGACAGGACAAGTTTGTCTACAAAATTGGAAAATATCACGTCTGTAGAGTGAAGACTGTGGCCGGGAGGAGTTTGGAAAGAAAAATCTACTGAGAAGCCCCCACACTCTAACTGATGATGTCACGCACTCTAGCCCAGAAGGTTCCGCGCAATACACACCCATTATAATCTCATGATTTCTCCCAAAACGATCATGGTCATTGAACAGTGATTGATCAAAAACTATATGAGCTATTGAAACGCGGATTGGCACACCAGCACACAAGACTTGTGTCTACGTTTTAGAGTTTAAATGGAGTTTCTAGCTGAAAGTATGACTGAGCAGCAGGCGTTTGAAAAGCTACAATTTATGCTTTTTTTTTTTCGCTCGTCCCATTCATTTCAATGGGGAAATTTCGGTGGTTTTTCGCGACTTACGTCGCGAAAAATTAATATTCTGGACTTCTTTTTAGTAGCACACCGATCCCGATCAAGGCGCACGTTTTGATGTAACATTCGCGTAGGTGCTCGTTTTTGTTTGGCAGTTTTAGGGAATCAAAAAAAGGTAAGAAGAGGAATAATAATATGAAGAAAAAACACGCAGGATAACAATAGGTGGCTGTGCTTCGCACAGCCACCTACTGTTTGTCTCTGCAAACAGTAGGTGGCTGTGCTTAGCACTGCCTCCCTAACTAGAAAATTCCCCCGCCGGGAAATTTTGAGAGGGAGGCAGTGGGCCGCCGCCCGGGGGTGTGTCTGTAAAAGTTTAAAGTTTAAACGGAGTTTCTAGGTGAAAGAATGACCGAGCAGAAGACGTTTGACTAAAAAAACTACATTTCCCACTACTAAATGTAGTTTTTAGTACATTCCTGTCCACCAATCAGAGCACACCACTCGTGTCTCCATTTTAAAGTTTAAATGGAGTTTCTAGGTGAAAGAATGACCGAGCAGAAGACGTTTGACTAAAAAAACTACATTTCCCATTACTAAATGTAGTTTTTAGTACATTCCTGTCCACCAATCAGAGCACACCACTCCTGTCTCCATTTTAAAGTTTAAACGGAGTTTCTAGGTGAAAGAATGACCGAGCAGAAGACGTTTGACTAAAAAAACTACATTTCCCACTACTTAATGTAGTTTTTAGTGCATTCCTGTCCACCAATCAGAGCACACCACTCGTGTCTCCATTTTAAAGTTTAAATGGAGTTTCTAGGTGAAAGTATGTCCGAGTAGAAGACGTTTGACTAAAAAAACTACATTTCCCATTACTAAATGTAGTTTTTAGTACATTCCTGTCCACCAATCAGAGCACACCACTCGTGTCTCCATTTTAAAGTTTAAATGGAGTTTCTAGGTGAAAGTATGGACGAGAAGAAGACGTTTGACTAAAAAAACTACATTTCCCACTACTAAATGTAGTTCTTAGTACTCAGTTGAGTGCTTCGCACTCAACTGTTTCCCTGTACAGGTCACTGAACTCAGCTGTCACTCAAGTACTACCGAGTACTACCGAGTACTACTGAGACTCAAGTACTGAGAACTACTAGGTACAATGTATTGTCAAACAGTTGAGTGCTTCGCACTCAACTGTTTCCCAGTACAGGTCACTGAACTCAGCTGTCACTCAAGTACTACCGAGTACTACCGAGTACTACTGAGACTCAAGTACTGAGAACTACTAGGTACAATGTATTGTCAAACAGTTGAGTGCTTCGCACTCAACTGTTTCCCAGTACAGGTCACTGAACTCAGCTGTCACTCAAGTACTAGCGAGTACTACCGAGTACTACCGAGTACTACCGAGTACTACTGAGTCTCAAGTACTGAGAACTACTAGGTACAGGTCACTGAACTCAGCTGTCACTCAAGTACTACCGAGTACTCCATTTTAAAGTTTAAATGGAGTTTCTAGGTGAAAGTATGGCTGAGCTGAAGAGGTTTGACTAAAAAAACTACATATCCCACTACTAATGTAGTTTTAGTGCATTCCTGTCCTCCAATCAGAGCACACCTGCTGTCAGTTATGAAAATCAGTGCCACACAGTGCTGTCACCATGGCAACGGCCCTTGCTGCGTGTGTATGACTGCTTTGGAGCGTCTCTCTGCTTCTCTCTAACGCTCAATTCCCCCTCTGCGCATGGGTCCGAACAAAAGCTTGCCACGCTCACACCGAAACTCCTATCGCCAAAATTTTCGCACCGTTAGCGCCACGAGACTCGGCTGAAGACACTGATGACTTTTATTTTTTCCTAGTGTCAGAAATGTGGACGCTAGGGCGAGTTAGAAATGCTGTTCATATCAGGTTTCTTTGAAAATCTGCTTCTAAATTAACATTGGAGCGGATGACGAGAAAACCTGACTTGGCCGCGCTTAGAGGTTGCTAGTTCAAATTCTGTAAATCGCACAGACTTTTTGAGCACATTGTGAGCGACAGGACAAGTTTGTCTACAAAATTGGAAAATATCACGTCTGTAGAGTGAAGATTGTGGCCGGGAGGAGTTTGGAAAGAAAAAAACACTGAGAAGCCCCCACACTCTAAGCGATGATGTCACGCACTCTAGCCCAGAAGGTTCCGCGCAATACACACCCATTGTAATCTCAGGATTTCTCCCAAAACGATCATGGTCATTGAACAGTGATTGATCAAAAACTATATGAGCTATTGAAACGCGGATTGGCACACCCGGACACAAGACTTGTGTCTACGTTTTAGAGTTTAAATGGAGTTTCTAGGTGAAAGTATGACTGAGCAGCAGGCGTTTGAAAAGCTACCTTTTCTGCTTTTTTTTTTTCTTTTTTTTTCGCTCGTCCCATTCATTCCTATGGGATTTTTTGAGGTGGTTTTTCGCGACTTACGTCGCGAAAAATTAATATTCTGGACTTCTTTTAAGTAGCACACCGATCCCGATCAAGCCGCACGTTTTGATGTTACATTCGCCTAGGTGCTCGTTTTTGTTCGGTAGGAGTAGCGAATCAAAAAAACGGGAGGAGGAATAATAAGAAACTAGAAAATTCCCCCGCCGGGAAATTCTGAGAGGGAGGCAGTGGGCCGCCGCCCGGGGGTGTGTCTGTAAAAGTTTAAAGTTTAAACGGAGTTTCTAGGTGAAAGTATGCCCGAGCAGACGACTTTTGACTCAAAAAACTACATTTCCCACTACTTAATGTAGTTCTTAGTACATTCCTGTCCACCAGTCAGAGCACACCACTCGTGTCTCCATTTTAAAGTTTAAATGGAGTTTCTAGGTGAAAGTATGAGCGAGCAGAAGACGTTTGACTAAAAAAACTACATTTCCCACTACTAAATGTAGTTTTTAGTACATTCCTGTCCAACAATCAGAGCACACCACTCGTGTCTCCATGTTAAAGTTTAAATGGAGTTTCTAGGTGAAAGTATGGACGAGAAGAAGACGTTTGACTAAAAAAACTACATTTCCCACTACTAAATGTAGTTCTTAGTACATTCCTGTCCACCAATCAGAGCACACCACTCCTGTCTCCATTTTAAAGTTTAAATGGAGTTTCTAGGTGAAAGTATGACCGAGCAGAAGACATTTGACTAAAAAAACTACATTTCCCATTACTAAATGTAGCTTTTAGTACATTCCTGTCCACCAATCAGAGGACACCACTCGTGTCTCCATTTTAAAGTTTAAATGGAGTTTCTAGGTGAAAGTATGGACGAGAAGAAGACGTTTGACTAAAAAAACTACATTTCCCACTACTAAATGTAGTTCTTAGTACATTCCTGTCCACCAATGAGAGCACACCACTCGTGTCTCCATTTTAAAGTTTAAATGGAATTTCTAGGTGAAAGTATGACCGAGCAAAAGATGTTTGACTAAAAAAACTACATTTCCCACTACTAAATGTAGTTCTTAGTACATTCCTGTCCACCAATCAGAGCACACCACTCGTGTCTCCATTTTAAAGTTTAAATGGAGTTTCTAGGTGAAAGAATGACCGAGCAGAAGACGTTTGACTAAAAAAACTACATTTCCCACTACTAAATGTAGTTTTTAGTACATTCCTGTCCACCAATCAGAGCACACCACTCGTGTCTCCATTTTAAAGTTTAAATGGAGTTTCTAGGTGAAAGTATGACCGAGCAGAAGACGTTTGACTAAAAAAACTACATTTCCCAATACTAAATGTAGTTTTTAGTACATTCCTGTCCACCAATCAGAGCACACCACTCGTGTCTCCATTTTAAAGTTTAAATGGAGTTTCTAGGTGAAAATATGCCCTGAACTCAGCTGTCACTCAAGTACTACCGAGTACTAGCGAGTACTACCGAGTACTACCAAGTACTACCGAGTACTACTGAGTCTCAAGTACTGAGAACTACTAGGTACAATGTATTGTCAAACAGTTGAGTGCTTCGCACTCAACTGTTTCCCAGTACATGTCACTGAACTCAGCTGTCACTCAAGTACTACCGAGTACTACCGAGTACTAGCGAGTACTAGCGAGTAGTACTGAGACTCAAGTACTGAGAACTACTAGGTACAATGTATTGTCAAACAGTTGAGTGCTTTGCACTCAACTGTTTCCCTGTACAGGTCACTGAACTCAGCTGTCACTCAAGTACTACCGAGTACTACCAAGTACTACCGAGTACTACCAAGTACTACCGAGTACTACTGAGTCTCAAGTACTGAGAACTACTAGGTACAATGTATTGTTAAACAGTTGAGTGCTTCGCACTCAACTGTTTCCCAGTACATGTCACTGAACTCAGCTGTCACTCAAGTACTACCGAGTACTAGCGAGTACTACCGAGTACTACCAAGTACTACCGAGTACTACTGAGTCTCAAGTACTGAGAACTACTAGGTACAATGTATTGTTAAACAGTTGAGTGCTTCGCACTCAACTGTTTCCCAGTACATGTCACTGAACTCAGCTGTCACTCAAGTACTACCGAGTACTACCAAGTACTACCGAGTACTACTGAGTCTCAAGTACTGAGAACTACTAGGTACAATGTATTGTTAAACAGTTGAGTGCTTCGCACTCAACTGTTTCCCTGTACAGGTCACTGAACTCAGCTGTCACTCAAGTACTAGCGAGTACTACCGAGTACTACCGAGTACTACTGAGACTCAAGTACTGAGAACTACTAGGTACAATGTACTTGCAAACAGTTGAGTGCTTCGCACTCAACTGTATGCCAGTACTTGTGTCTCATTTTAAAGTTTAAATGGAGTGTCTAGTTGAAAGTATGGCTGAGCTGAAGAGGTTTGACTAAAAAAACTACATATCCCACTACTAATGTAGTTTTAGTACATTCCTGTCCTCCAATCAGAGCACACCTGCTGTCAGTTATGAAGATCAGTGCCACACAGTGCTGTCACCATGGCAATGGCCCTTGCTGCGTGTGTATGACTGCTTTGGAGCGTCTCTCTGCTTCTCTCTATCGCTCAATTCCCCCTCTGCGCATGGGTCCGAACAAAAGCATGCCACGCTCACACCGAAACTCCTATCGCCAAAATTTTCGCACCGTTAGCGCCACAAGACTCGGCTGAAGACACTGATGACTTTTATTTTTTCCTAGTGTCAGAAATGTGGACGCTAGGGCGAGTTAGAAATGCTGTTCAAATCAGGTTTCTTTGAAAATCTGCTTCTAAATTAACATTGGAGCGGATGACGAGAAAACCTGACTTGGCCGCGCTTAGAGGTTGCTAGTTCAAATTCTGTAAATCGCACAGACTTTTTGAGCACATTGTGAGAGACAGGACAAGTTTGTCTACAAAATTGGAAAATATCACGTCTGTAGAGTGAAGATTGTGGCCGGGAGGAGTTTGGAAAGAAAAATCTACTGAGAAGCCCCCACACTCTAACTGATGATGTCACGCACTCTAGCCCAGAAGGTTCCGCGCAATACACACCCATTATAATCTCATGATTTCTCCCAAAACGATCATGGTCATTGAACAGTGATTGATCAAAAACTATATGAGCTATTGAAACGCGGATTGGCACACCAGTACACAAGACTTGTGTCTACGTTTTAGAGTTTAAATGGAGTTTCTAGCTGAAAGTATGCCTGCGCAGCAGGCGTTTGAAAAGCTACAATTTATGCTTTTTTTTTGTCGCTCGTCCCATTCATTCCTATGGGACTAATTTGCGGTGGTTTTTCGCGACTTACGTCGCGAAAAATTAATATTCTGGACTTCTTTTAAATAGCACACCGATCCCGATCAAGCCGCACGTTTTGATGTAACATTCCCCTAGGTGCTCGTTTTTGTTTGGCAGTTTTAGGGAATCAAAAAAACGGGAGGAGGAAGAATAAGAAAAAACACGTCGGATTTCAATAGGTGGCTGTGCTTCGCACAGCCACCTACTGTTTGTCTCTGCAAACAGTAGGTGGCTGTGCTTAGCACTGCCTCCCTAACTAGAAAATTCCCCCGCCGGGAAATTTTGAGAGGGAGGCAGTGGGCCGCCGCCCGGGGGTAAAAGTTTAAAGTTTAAACGGAGTTTCTAGGTTAAAGTATGCCCGAGCAGACGACGTTTGACTAAAAAAACTACATTTCCCACTACTAAATGTAGTTTTTAGTACCTTCCTGTCCACCAATCAGAGCACACCACTCGTGTCTCCATTTTAAAGTTTAAATGGAGTTTCTAGGTGAAAGTATGGACGAGAAGAAGACGTTTGACTAAAAAAACTACATTTCCCACTACTAAATGTAGTTCTTAGTACATTCCTGTCCACCAATCAGAGCACACCACTCGTGTCTCCATTTTAAAGTTTAAATGGAGTTTCTAGGTGAAAATATGCCCTGAACTCAGCTGTCACTCAAGTACTACCGAGTACTAGCGAGTACTAGCGAGTACTACCGAGTACTACCGAGTACTACTGAGTCTCAAGTACTGAGAACTACTAGGTACAATGTATTGTCAAACAGTTGAGTGCTTCACACTCAACTGTTTCCCTGTACAGGTCACTGAACTCAGCTGTCACTCAAGTACTAGCGAGTACTACCGAGTACTACCGAGTACTACCGAGTACTACTGAGTCTCAAGTACTGAGAACTACTAGGTACAATGTATTGTCAAACAGTTGAGTGCTTCGCACTCAACTGTTTCCCTGTACAGGTCACTGAACTCAGCTGTCACTCAAGTACTAGCGAGTACTACCGAGTACTACCAAGTACTACCAAGTACTACCGAGTACTACTGAGTCTCAAGTACTGAGAACTACTAGGTACAATGTATTGTAAAACCAATACATGCCAATACATGTCACTGAACTCAGCTGTCACTCAAGTACTACCGAGCACTACCGAGTACTACCGAGTACTACCGAGTACTAGCGAGTACTACTGAGACTCAAGTACTGAGAACTACTAGGTACAGGTCACTGAACTCAGCTGTCACTCAAGTACTACCGAGTACTCCATTTTAAAGTTTAAATGGAGTTTCTAGGTGAAAGTATGGCTGAGCTGAAGAGGTTTGACTAAAAAAACTACATATCCCACTACTAATGTAGTTTTAGTACATTCCTGTCCTCCAATCAGAGCACACCTGCTGTCAGTTATGAAGATCAGTGCCACACAGTGCTGTCACCATGGCAACGGCCCTTGCTGCGTGTGTATGACTGCTTTGGAGCGTCTCTCTGCTTCTCTCTATCGCTCAATTCCCCCTCTGCGCATGGGTCCGAACAAAAGCATGCCACGCTCACACCGAAACTCCTATTGCCAAAATTTTCGAACCGTTAGCGCCACAAGACTCGGCTGAAGACAGTGATGACTTTTATTTTTTCCTAGTGTCAGAAATGTGGACGCTAGGGCGAGTTAGAAATGCTCTTCATATCAGGTTTCTTTGAAAATCTGCTTCTAAATTAACATTGGAGCGGATGACGAGAAAACCTGACTTGGCCGCGCTTAGAGGTTGCTAGTTCAAATTCTGTAAATCGCACAGACTTTTTGAGCACATTGTGAGAGACAGGACAAGTTTGTCTACAAAATTGGAAAATATCACGTCTGTCGAGTGAAGATTGTGGCCGGGAGGAGTTTGGAAAGGAAAAAAATCTGAGAAGCCCTCACACTCTAAGCGATGATGTCACCCACTCTAGCCCAGAAGGTTCCGCGCAATACACACCCATTATAAACTCATGATTTCTCCCAAAACAATCATGGTCATTGAACAGTGATTGATCAGAAACTATATGACCTATTGAAACGCGGATTGGCACACGAGGACACAAGACTTGTGTCTACGTTTTAGAGTTTAAATGGAGTTTCTAGGTGAAAGTATGCCTGAGCAACAGGTGTTTGAAAAACGACATTTTCTGCTTTTTTTTTTCCGCTCATCCCATTCATTTCAATGGGAAAAATTTCGTTGGTTTTTCGCGACTTACGTCGCGAAAAATTCGTGTTCGGCTAAGAAAAGCAATAGCACGCCGATCCCGATCGAACCACACGCTTTGATATATCACTTGTCCTACAACTCTTATCGCTGTAGAAGTTTTAGGCACTCGCCCCCGAGCACTGGTCCCTTCAGCTTATAGCTGTAGGGACCAGTGCTCGGTGCGATTGCCCCGTGGCCCTAAAAACACGTCGGATTTCAATAGGTGGCTGTGCTTCGCACAGCCACCTACTGTTTGTCTCTGCAAACAGTAGGTGGCTGTGCTTAGCACTGCCTCCCTAATAAGAAAAAACGTGCAGGATAACAATAGGTGGCTGTGCTTCGCACAGCCACCTACTGTTTGTCTCTGCAAACAGTAGGTGGCTGTGCTTAGCACTGCCTCCCTAAAAACACGTCGGATTTCAATAGGTGGCTGTGCTTCGCACAGCCACCTACTGTTTGTCTCTGCAAACAGTAGGTGGCTGTGCTTAGCACTGCCTCCCTAACTAGAAAATTCCCCCGCCGGGAAATTTTGAGAGGGAGGCAGTGGGCCGCCGCCCGGGGGTAAAAGTTTAAAGTTTAAACGGAGTTTCTAGGTGAAAGAATGACCGAGCAGAAGACGTTTGACTAAAAAAACTACATTTCCCACTACTAAATGTAGTTCTTAGTACATTCCTGTCCACCAATCAGAGCACACCACTCGTGTCTCCATTTTAAAGTTTAAATGGAGTTTCTAGGTGAAAGTATGGACGAGAAGAAGACGTTTGACTAAAAAAACTACATTTCCCACTACTAAATGTAGTTCTTAGTACATTCCTGTCCACCAATCATAGCACACCACTCGTGTCTCCATTTTAAAGTTTAAATGGAGTTTCTAGGTGAAAGTATGACCAAGCAAAAGACGTTTGACTAAAAAAACTACATTTCCCACTACTAAATGTAGTTTTTAGTACATTCCTGTCCACCAATCAGAGCACACCACTCGTGTCTCCATTTTACAGTTTAAATGGAGTTTCTAGGTGAAAATATGCCCTGAACTCAGCTGTCACTCAAGTACTACCGAGTACTAGCGAGTACTACCGAGTACTACCAAGTACTACCGAGTACTACTGAGGCTCAAGTACTGAGAACTACTAGATACAATGTATTGTCAAACAGTTGAGTGCTTCGCACTCAACTGTTTCCCTGTACAGGTCACTGAACTCAGCTGTCACTCAAGTACTAGCGAGTACTACCGAGTACTACCGAGTACTACTGAGACTCAAGTACTGAGAACTACTAGGTACAATGTATTGTCAAACAGTTGAGTGCTTCGCACTCAACTGTTTCCCTGTACATGTCACTGAACTCAGCTGTCACTCAAGTACTACCGAGTACTACCGAGTACTACCAAGTACTACCGAGTACTACTGAGTCTCAAGTACTGAGAACTACTAGGTACAATGTATTGTCAAACAGTTGAGTGCTTCGCACTCAACTGTTTCCCAGTACATGTCACTGAACTCAGCTGTCACTCAAGTACTACCGAGTACTACCAAGTACCACCGAGTACTACTTAGACTCAAGTACTGAGAACTAGTAGGTACTATGTACTTGCAAACAGTTGAGTGCTTCGCACTCAACTGTTTCCCAGTACATGTCACTGAACTCAGCTGCCACTCAAGTACTACCGAGTACTAGCGAGTACTAGCGAGTAGTACTGAGACTCAAGTACTGAGAACTACTAGGTACAATGTATTGTCAAACAGTTGAGTGCTTCGCACTCAACTGTTTCCCTGTACAGGTCACTGAACTCAGCTGTCACTCAAGTACTACCGAGTACTACCGAGTACTACTGAGACTCAAGTACTGAGAACTACTAGGTACAATGTATTGTAAAACAGTTGAGTGCTTCGCACTCAACTGTTAGCCAATACATGTCACTGAACTCAGCTGTCACTCAAGTACTACCGAGCACTACCGAGTACTACCGAGTACTACCGAGTACTAGCGAGTACTACTGAGACTCAAGTACTGAGAACTACTAGGTACAGGTCACTGAACTCAGCTGTCACTCAAGTACTACCGAGTACTCCATTTTAAAGTTTAAATGGAGTTTCTAGGTGAAAGTATGGCTGAGCTGAAGAGGTTTGACTAAAAAAACTACATATCCCACTACTAATGTAGTTTTAGTACATTCCTGTCCTCCAATCAGAGCACACCTGTCAGTTATGAAGATCAGTGCCACACAGTGCTGTCACCATGGCAACGGCCCTTGCTGCGTGTGTATGACTGCTTTGGAGCGTCTCTCTGCCTCTCTCTATCGCTCAATTCCCCCTCTGCGCATGGGTCCGAACAAAAGCATGCCACGCTCACACCGAAACTCCTATCGCCAAAATTTTCGCACCGTTAGCGCCACGAGACTCGGCTGAAGACACTGATGACTTTTATTTTTTCCTAGTGTCAGAAATGTGGACGCTAGGGCGAGTTAGAAATGTTGTTCAGATCAGGTTTCTTTGAAAATCTGCTTCTAAATTAACATTAGAGCGGATGACGAGAAAACCTGACTTGGCCGCGCTTAGAGGTTGCTAGTTCAAATTCTGTAAATCGCACAGACTTTTTGAGCACATTGTGAGAGACAGGACAAGTTTGTCTACAAAATTGGAAAAAATCACGTCTGTAGAGTGAAGATTGTGGCCGGGAGGAGTTTGGAAAGGAAAAAGATCTGAGAAGCCCCCACACTCTAACTGATGATGTCACGCACTCTAGCCCAGAAGGTTCCGCGCAATACACACCCATTATAATCTCACGATTTCTCCCAAAACGATCATGGTCATTGAACAGTGATTGATCAAAAACTATATGAGCTATTGAAACGCGGATTGACACACCAGGACACAAAACTTGTGTCTACGTTTTAGAGTTTAAATGGAGTTTCTAGGTGAAAGTATGACTGAGCAGCAGGCGTTTGAAAAGCTACCTTTTCTGCTTTGTTTTTTTCGCTCATTTTTTACTAATCCCATTCATTTCAATGGGGAAATTTCGGTGGTTTTTCGCGACTTACGTCGCGAAAAATTAATATTCTGGACTTCTTTTAAATAGCACACCGATCCCGATCAAGGCGCACGTTTTGATGTAACATTCGCGTAGGTGCTCGTTTTTGTTTGGCAGTTTTAGGGAATCAAAAAAAAAGAGGAAGAGGAAGAATAAGAAACTAGAAAATTCCCCCGCCGGGAAATTTTGAGAGGGAGGCAGTGGGCCGCCGCCCGGGGGTAAAAGTTTAAAGTTTAAACGGAGTTTCTAGGTGAAAGTATGCCCGAGCAGACGACGTTTGACTAAAAAAACTACATTTCCCACTACTAAATGTAGTTTTTAGTACATTCCTGTCCACCAATCAGAGCCCACCACTCGTGTCTCCATTTTAAAGTTTAAACGGAGTTTCTAGGTTAAAGTATGCCCGAGCAGACGACGTTTGACTAAAAAAACTACATTTCCCAATACTAAATGTAGTTTTTAGTACATTCCTGTCCAACAATCAGAGCACACCACTCGTGTCTCCATTTTAAAGTTTAAATGGAGTTTGTAGGTGAAAGTATGTCCGAGTAGAAGACGTTTGACTAAAAAAACTACATTTCCCATTACTAAATGTAGTTTTTAGTACATTCCTGTCCACCAATCAGAGCACACCACTCGTGTCTCCATTTTAAAGTTTAAATGGAGTTTCTGGGTGAAAGTATGGACGAGAAGAAGACGTTTGACTAAAAAAACTACATTTCCCACTACTAAATGTAGTTCTTAGTACATTCCTGTCCACCAATCAGAGCACACCACTCGTGTCTCCATTTTAAAGTTTAAATGGAGTTTCTAGGTGAAAGTATGGACGAGAAGAAGACGTTTGACTAAAAAAACTACATTTCCCACTATTAAATGTAGTTCTTGGTACATTCCTGTCCACCAATCAGAGGACACCACTCGTGTCTCCATTTTAAAGTTTAAATGGAGTTTCTAGGTGAAAATATGCCCTGAACTCAGCTGTCACTCAAGTACTACCGAGTACTAGCGAGTACTGCCGAGTACTACCAAGTACTACCGAGTACTACTGAGTCTCAAGTACTGAGAACTACTAGGTACAATGTATTGTCAAACAGTTGAGTGCTTCGCACTCAACTGTTTCCCAGTACATGTCACTGAACTCAGCTGTCACTCAAGTACTACCGAGTACTACCGAGTACTACTGAGACTCAAGTACTGAGAACTACTAGGTACAATGTATTGTAAAACAGTTGAGTGCTTCGCACTCAACTGTTTCCCTGTACAGGTCACTGAACTCAGCTGTCACTCAAGTACTACCGAGTACTACCGAGTACTACCAAGTACTACCGAGTACTACTGAGACTCAAGTACTGAGAACTACTAGTTACAATGTATTGTCAAACAGTTGAGTGCTTCGCACTCAACTGTTTCCCTGTACATGTCACTGAACTCAGCTGTCACTCAAGTACTAGCGAGTACTACCGAGTACTACCAAGTACTACCGAGTACTACTGAGTCTCAAGTACTGAGAACTACTAGGTACAATGTATTGTAAAACCAATACATGCCAATACATGTCACTGAACTCAGCTGTCACTCAAGTACTACCGAGTACTCCATTTTAAAGTTTAAATGGAGTTTCTAGGTGAAAGTATGGCTGAGCTGAAGAGGTTTGACTAAAAAAACTACATATCCCACTACTAATGTAGTTTTAGTACATTCCTGTCCTCCAATCAGAGCACACCTGCTGTCAGTTATGAAGATCAGTGCCACACAGTGCTGTCACCATGGCAACGGCCCTTGCTGCGTGTGTATGACTGCTTTGGAGCGTCTCTCTGCTTCTCTCTATCGCTCTATTCCCCCTCTGCACATGGGTCCGAACAAAAGCATGCCACGCTCACACCGAAACTCCTATCGCCAAAATTTTCGCACCGTTAGCGCCACAAGACTCGGCTGAAGACACTGATGACTTTTATTTTTTCCTAGTGTCAGAAATGTGGACGCTAGGGCGAGTTAGAAATGCTGTTCAGATCAGGTTTCTTTGAAAATCTGCTTCTAAATTAACATTGGAGCGGATGACGAGAAAACCTGACTTGGCCGCGCTTAGAGGTTGCTAGTTCAAATTCTGTAAATCGCACAGACTTTTTGAGCACATTGTGAGAGACAGGACAAGTTTGTCTACAAAATTGGAAAATATCACGTCTGTAGAGTGAAGACTGTGGCCGGGAGGAGTTTGGAAAGAAAAATCTACTGAGAAGCCCCCACACTCTAACTGATGATGTCACGCACTCTAGCCCAGAAGGTTCCGCGCAATACACACCCATTATAATCTCATGATTTCTCCCAAAACGATCATGGTCATTGAACAGTGATTGATCAAAAACTATATGAGCTATTGAAACGCGGATTGACACACCAGGACACAAGACTTGTGTCTACGTTTTAGAGTTTAAATGGAGTTTCTAGGTGAAAATATGCCTGCGCAGCAGGCGTTTGAAAAGCTACAATTTCTGCTTTTTTTTTGTCGCTTGTCCCATTCATTCCTATGGGACTAATTTGCGGTGGTTTTTCGCGACTTACGTCGCGAAAAATTAATATTCTGGACTTCTTTTAAATAGCACACCGATCCTGATCAAGCCGCACGTTTTGATGTAACATTCCCCTAGGTGCTCGTTTTTGTTTGGCAGTTTTAGGGAATCAAAAAAACGGGAGGAGGAAGAATAAGAAAAAACACGTCGGATTTCAATAGGTGGCTGTGCTTCGCACAGCCACCTACTGTTTGTCTCTGCAAACAGTAGGTGGCTGTGCTTAGCACTGCCTCCCTAACTAGAAAATTCCCCCGCCGGGAAATTTTGAGAGGGAGGCAGTGGGCCGCCGCCCGGGGGTGTGTCTGTAAAAGTTTAAAGTTTAAACGGAGTTTCTAGGTGAAAGAATGACCGAGCAGAAGACGTTTGACTAAAAAAACTACATTTCCCACTACTAAATGTAGTTTTTAGTACATTCCTGTCCACCAATCAGAGCACACCACTCGTGTCTCCATTTTAAAGTTTAAATGGAGTTTCTGGGTGAAAGTATGGACGAGAAGAAGACGTTTGACTAAAAAAACTACATTTCCCACTACTAAATGTAGTTTTTAGTACATTCCTGTCCACCAATCAGAGCACACCACTCGTGTCTTCATTTTAAAGTTTAAATGGAGTTTCTAGGTGAAAGTATGACCGAGCAAAAGACGTTTGACTAAAAAAACTACATTTCCCACTACTAAATGTAGTTTATAGTACATTCCTGTCCACCAATCAGAGCACACCACTCGTCTCTCCATTTTAAAGTTTAAATGGAGTTTCTAGGTGAAAATATGCCCTGAACTCAGCTGTCACTCAAGTACTACCGAGTACTAGCGAGTACTACCGAGTACTACCAAGTACTACCGAGTACTACTGAGTCTCAAGTACTGAGAACTACTAGGTACAATGTATTGTCAAACAGTTGAGTGCTTCGCACTCAACTGTTTCCCAGTACATGTCACTGAACTCAGCTGTCACTCAAGTACTACCGAGTACTACCAAGTACCACCGAGTACTACTGAGACTCAAGTACTGAGAACTACTAGGTACAATGTATTGTCAAACAGTTGAGTGCTTCGCACTCAACTGTTTCCCAGTACATGTCACTGAACTCAGCTGCCACTCAAGTACTACCGAGTACTACCGAGTACTAGCGAGTACTAGCGAGTAGTACTGAGACTCAAGTACTGAGAACTACTAGGTACAATGTATTGTCAAACAGTTGAGTGCTTCGCACTCAACTGTTTCCCTGTACAGGTCACTGAACTCAGCTGTCACTCAAGTACTACCGAGTACTAGCGAGTACTACTGAGACTCAAGTACTGAGAACTACTAGGTACAGGTCACTGAACTCAGCTGTCACTCAAGTACTACCGAGTACTCCATTTTAAAGTTTAAATGGAGTTTCTGGGTGAAAGTATGGACGAGAAGAAGACGTTTGACTAAAAAAACTACATTTCCCAATACTAAATGTAGTTTTTAGTACAATCCTGTCCACCAATCAGAGCACACCACTCGTGTCTCCATTTTAAAGTTTAAATGGAGTTTCTAGGTGAAAATATGCCCTGAACTCAGCTGTCACTCAAGTACTACCGAGTACTACCAAGTACTACCGAGTACTACTGAGTCTCAAGTACTGAGAACTACTAGGTACAATGTATTGTCAAACAGTTGAGTGCTTCGCACTCAACTGTTTCCCAGTACATGTCACTGAACTCAGCTGTCACCTAAGTACTACCGAGTACTACCGAGTACTACCGAGTACTAGCGAGTACTACTGAGACTCAAGTACTGAGAACTACTAGGTACAGGTCACTGAACTCAGCTGTCACTCAAGTACTACCGAGTACTCCATTTTAAAGTTTAAATGGAGTTTCTAGGTGAAAATATGGCTGAGCTGAAGAGGTTTGACTAAAAAAACTACATATCCCACTACTAATGTAGTTTTAGTACATTCCTGTCCTCCAATCAGAGCACACCTGCTGTCAGTTATGAAGATCAGTGCCACACAGTGCTGTCACCATGGCAACGGCCCTTGCTGCGTGTGTATGACTGCTTTGGAGCGTCTCTCTGCTTCTCTCTATCGCTCAATTCCCCCTCTGCGCATGGGTCCGAACAAAAGCATGCCACGCTCACACCGAAACTCCTATCGCCAAAATTTTCGCACCGCTAGCGCCACAAGACTCGGCTGAAGACACTGATGACTTTTATTTTTTCCTAGTGTCAGAAATGTGGACGCTAGGGCGAGTTAGAAATGCTGTTCAGATCAGGTTTCTTTGAGTATCTGCTTCTAAATTAACATTGGAGCGGATGACGAGAAAACCTGACTTGGCCGCGCTTAGAGGTTGCTAGTTCAAATTCTGTAAATCGCACAGACTTTTTGAGCACATTGTGAGCGACAGGACAAGTTTGTCTACAAAATTGGAAAATATCACGTCTGTAGAGTGAAGATTGTGGCCGGGAGGAGTTTGGAAAGGAAAAAGATCTGAGAAGCCCCCACACTCTAAGCGATGATGTCACGCACTCTAGCCCAGAAGGTTCCGCGCAATACACACCCATTATAATCTCATGATTTCTCCCAAAACGATCATGGTCATTGAACAGTGATTGATCAAAAACTATATGAGCTATTGAAACGCGGATTGGCACACCAGCACACAAGACTTGTGTCTACGTTTTAGAGTTTAAATGGAGTTTCTAGGTGAAAGTATGACTGAGCAGCAGGCGTTTGAAAAGCTACAATTTCTGCTTTTTTTTTTCGCTCATTTTTTACTAATCCCATTCATTTCAATGGGGAAATTTCGGTGGTTTTTCGCGACTTACGTCGCGAAAAATTAATATTCTGGACTTCTTTTAAATAGCACACCGATCCCGATCAAGGCGCACGTTTTGATGTAACATTCGCGTAGGTGCTCGTTTTTGTTTGGCAGTTTTAGGGAATCAAAAAAAAAGAGGAAGAGGAATAATAAGAAGAAACACGCAGGATAACAATAGGTGGCTGTGCTTCGCACAGCCACCTACTGTTTGTCTCTGCAAACAGTAGGTGGCTGTGCTTAGCACTGCCTCCCTAAAAACACGTAGGATTTCAATAGGTGGCTGTGCTTCGCACAGCCACCTACTGTTTGTCTCTGCAAACAGTAGGTGGCTGTGCTTAGCACTGCCTCCCTAACTAGAAAATTCCCCCGCCGGGAAATTTTGAGAGGGAGGCAGGGGGCCGCCGCCCGGGGGTGTGTCTGTAAAAGTTTAAAGTTTAAACGGAGTTTCTAGGTGAAAGAATGACCGAGCAGAAGACGTTTGACTAAAAAAACTACATTTCCCACTACTAAATGTAGTTTTCAGTACCTTCCTGTCCACCAATCAGAGCACATCACTCGTGTCTCCATTTTAAAGTTTCAATGGAGTTTCTAGGTGAAAGTATGCCCGAGCAGAAGAGGTTTGACTAAAAAAACTACATTTCCCAATACTAAATGTAGTTTTTAGTACATTCCTGTCCACCAATCAGAGCACACCACTCGTGTCTCCATTTTAAAGTTTAAATGGAGTTTCTAGGTGAAAGTATGGCCGAGCTGAAGACGTTTGACTAAAAAAACTACATTTCCCACTACTAAATGTAGTTTTTAGTACATTCCTGTCCACCAATCAGAGCACACCACTCGTGTCTCCATTTTAAAGTTTAAATGGAGTTTCTAGGTGAAAATATGACCGAGCAAAAGACGTTTGACTAAAAAAACTACATTTCCCACTACTAAATGTAGTTTTTAGTACATTCCTGTCCACCAATCAGAGCACACCACTCGTGTCTCCATTTTAAAGTTTAAATGGAGTTTCTAGGTGAAAATATGCCCTGAACTCAGCTGTCACTCAAGTACTACCGAGTACTAGCGAGTACTACCGAGTACTACCAAGTACTACCGAGTACTACTGAGTCTCAAGTACTGAGAACTACTAGGTACAATGTATTGTCAAACAGTTGAGTGCTTCGCACTCAACTGTTTCCCTGTACAGGTCACTGAACTCAGCTGTCACTCAAGTACTAGCGAGTACTACCGAGTACTACCGAGTACTACCGAGTACTACTGAGTCTCAAGTACTGAGAACTACTAGGTACAATGTATTGTCAAACAGTTGAGTGCTTCGCACTCAACTGTTTCCCTGTACAGGTCACTGAACTCAGCTGTCACTCAAGTACTACCGAGTACTACCAAGTACTACCGAGTACTACTGAGACTCAAGTACTGAGAACTACTAGGTACAATGTACTTGCAAACAGTTGAGTGCTTCGCACTCAACTGTTTCCCTGTACATGTCACTGAACTCAGCTGTCACTCAAGTACTAGCGAATACTACCGAGTACTACCAAGTACTACCAAGTACTACTGAGACTCAAGTACTGAGAACTACTAGCTACAATGTATTGTCAAACAGTTGAGTGCTTTGCACTCAACTGTTTCCCTGTACAGGTCACTGAACTCAGCTGCCACTCAAGTACTACCGAGTACTAGCGAGTACTACCGAGTACTACTGAGACTCAAGTACTGAGAACTACTAGGTACAGGTCACTGAACTCAGCTGTCACTCAAGTACTACCGAGTACTCCATTTTAAAGTTTAAATGGAGTTTCTAGGTGAAAGTATGGCTGAGCTGAAGAGGTTTGACTAAAAAAACTACATATCCCACTACTAATGTAGTTTTAGTACATTCCTGTCCTCCAATCAGAGCACACCTGCTGTCAGTTATGAAGATCAGTGCCACACAGTGCTGTCACCATGGCAACGGCCCTTGCTGCGTGTGTATGACTGCTTTGGAGCGTCTCTCTGCTTCTCTCTATCGCTCAATTCCCCCTCTGCGCATGGGTCCGAACAAAAGCATGCCACGCTCACACCGAAACTCCTATCGCCAAAATTTTCGCACCGTTAGCGCCACAAGACTCGGCTGAAGACACTGATGACTTTTATTTTTTCCTAGTGTCAGAAATGTGGACGCTAGGGCGAGTTAGAAATGCTGTTCAGATCAGGTTTCTTTGAAAATCTGCTTCTAAATTAACATTGGAGCGGATGACGAGAAAACCTGACTTGGCCGCGCTTAGAGGTTGCTAGTTCAAATTCTGTAAATCGCACAGACTTTTTGAGCACATTGTGAGCGACAGGACAAGTTTGTCTACAAAATTGGAAAATATCACGTCTGTAGAGTGAAGATTGTGGCCGGGAGGAGTTTGGAAAGGAAAAAGATCTGAGAAGCCCCCACACTCTAACTGATGATGTCACGCACTCTAGCCCAGAAGGTTCCGCGCAATACACACCCATTATAATCTCACGATTTCTCCCAAAACGATCATGGTCATTGAACAGTGATTGATCAAAAACTATATGAGCTATTGAAACGCGGATTGACACACCAGGACACAAGACTTGTGTCTACGTTTTAGAGTTTAAATGGAGTTTCTAGGTGAAAGTATGACTGAGCAGCAGGCGTTTGAAAAGCTACCTTTTCTGCTTTGTTTTTTTCGCTCATTTTTTACTAATCCCATTCATTTCAATGGGGAAATTTCGGTGGTTTTTCGCGACTTATGTCGCGAAAAATTAATATTCTGGACTTCTTTTAAATAGCACACCGATCCCGATCAAGGCGCACGTTTTGATGTAACATTCGCGTAGGTGCTCGTTTTTGTTTGGCAGTTTTAGGGAATCAAAAAAAAAGAGGAAGAGGAAGAATAAGAAACTAGAAAATTCCCCCGCCGGGAAATTTTGAGAGGGAGGCAGTGGGCCGCCGCCCGGGGGTAAAAGTTTAAAGTTTAAACGGAGTTTCTAGGTGAAAGTATGCCCGAGCAGACGACGTTTGACTAAAAAAACTACATTTCCCCTTACTAAATGTAGTTTTTAGTACATTCCTGTCCACCAATCAGAGCACACCACTCCTGTCTCCATTTTAAAGTTTAAATGGAGTTTCTAGGTGAAAGTATGCCCGAGCAGAAGAGGTTTGACTAAAAAAACTACATTTCCCACTACTAAATGTAGTTCTTAGTACATTCCTGTCCACCAATCAGAGCACACCACTCGTGTCTCCATTTTAAAGTTTAAATGGAGTTTCTAGGTGAAAGTATGACCAAGCAGAAGACGTTTGACTAAAAAAACTACATTTCCCACTAAGAAATGTAGTTCTTAGTACATTCCTGTCCACCAATCAGAGCACACCACTCGTGTCTCCATTTTAAAGTTTAAATGGAGTTTCTGGGTGAAAGTATGGACGAGAAGAAGACGTTTGACTAAAAAAACTACATTTCCCACTACTAAATGTAGTTCTTAGTACATTCCTGTCCACCAATCAGAGCACACCACTCGTCTCTCCATTTTAAAGTTTAAATGGAGTTTCTAGGTGAAAATATGCCCTGAACTCAGCTGTCACTCAAGTATTACCGAGTACTAGCGAGTACTAGCGAGTACTACCAAGTACTACCGAGTACTACTGAGTCTCAAGTACTGAGAACTACTAGGTACAATGTATTGTCAAACAGTTGAGTGCTTCGCACTCAACTGTTTCCCTGTACAGGTCACTGAACTCAGCTGTCACTCAAGTACTAGCGAGTACTACCAAGTACTACCGAGTACTACTGAGTCTCAAGTACTGAGAACTACTAGGTACAATGTATTGTCAAACAGTTGAGTGCTTCGCACTCAACTGTTTCCCAGTACATGTCACTGAACTCAGCTGCCACTCAAGTACTACCGAGTACTACCGAGTACTACTGAGACTCAAGTACTGAGAACTACTAGGTACAATGTATTGTAAAACAGTTGAGTGCCAATACATGTCACTGAACTCAGCTGTCACTCAAGTACTACCGAGCACTACCGAGTACTACTGAGTCTCAAGTACTGAGAACTACTAGGTACAATGTACTTGCAAACAGTTGAGTGCTTCGCACTCAACTGTATGCCAGTACTTGTGTCTCATTTTAAAGTTTAAATGGAGTTTCTAGGTGAAAGTATGACCGAGCAAAAGACGTTTGACTAAAAAAACTACATTTCCCACTACTAAATGTAGTTTTTAGTACATTCCTGTCCACCAATCAGAGCACACCACTCGTGTCTCCATTTTAAAGTTTAAATGGAGTTTCTAGGTGAAAATATGCCCTGAACTCAGCTGTCACTCAAGTACTACCGAGTACTAGCGAGTACTACCGAGTACTACCAAGTACTACCGAGTACTACTGAGTCTCAAGATCTGAGAACTACTAGGTACAATGTATTGTCAAACAGTTGAGTGCTTCGCACTCAACTGTTTCCCAGTACATGTCACTGAACTCAGCTGTCACTCAAGTACTACCGAGTACTAGCGAGTACTACTGAGTACTACCAAGTACTACCGAGTACTACTGAGTCTCAAGTACTGAGAACTACTAGGTACAATGTATTGTCAAACAGTTGAGTGCTTCGCACTCAACTGTTTCCCAGTACATGTCACTGAACTCAGCTGTCACTCAAGTACTACCGAGTACTAGCGAGTACTACCGAGTACTACCAAGTACTACCGAGTACTACTGAGTCTCAAGTACTGAGAACTACTAGGTACAATGTATTGTCAAACAGTTGAGTGCTTCGCACTCAACTGTTTCCCAGTACATGTCACTGAACTCAGCTGTCACTCAAGTACTACCGAATACTACCAAGTACTACCGAGTACTACTGAGTCTCAAGTACTGAGAACTACTAGGTACAATGTATTGTCAAACAGTTGAGTGCTTCGCACTCAACTGTTTCCCAGTACATGTCACTGAACTCAGCTGTCACTCAAGTACTACCGAGTACTACCAATTACTACCGAGTACTACTGAGTCTCAAGTACTGAGAACTACTAGGTACAATGTATTGTCAAACAGTTGAGTGCTTCGCACTCAACTGTTTCCCTGTACAGGTCACTGAACTCAGCTGTCACTCAAGTACTACCAAGTACTACCGAGTACTACCGAGTACTACTGAGTCTCAAGTACTGAGAACTACTAGGTACAATGTATTGTCAAACAGTTGAGTGCTTCGCACTCAACTGTTTCCCTGTACAGGTCACTGAACTCAGCTGTCACTCAAGTACTACTGAGTACTACCGAGTACTGCCAAGTACTACCGAGTACTACTGAGTCTTAAGTACTGAGAACTACTAGGTACAATGTATTGTAAAGCAGTTGAGTGCTTCGCACTCAACTGTTTCCCTGTACAGGTCACTGAACTCAGCTGTCACTCAAGTACTACCGAGTACTAGCGAGTACTACCGAGTACTACCGAGTACTACTGAGACTCAAGTACTGAGAACTACTAGGTACAGGTCACTGAACTCAGCTGTCACTCAAGTACTACCGAGTACTAGCGAGTACTACCGAGTACTACCAAGTACTACCGAGTACTACTGAGTCTCAAGTACTGAGAACTACTAGGTACAATGTATTGTCAAACAGTTGAGTGCTTCGCACTCAACTGTTTCCCAGTACATGTCACTGAACTCAGCTGTCACTCAAGTACTACCGAGTACTACCGAGTACTACCGAGTAGTACTGAGACTCAAGTACTGAGAACTACTAGGTACAGGTCACTGAACTCAGCTGTCACTCAAGTACTACCGAGTACTCCATTTTAAAGTTTAAATGGAGTTTCTAGGTGAAAGTATGGCTGAGCTGAAGAGGTTTGACTAAAAAAACTACATATCCCACTACTAATGTAGTTTTAGTACATTCCTGTCCTCCAATCAGAGCACACCTGCTGTCAGTTATGAAGATCAGTGCCACACAGTGCTGTCACCATGGCAACGGCCCTTGCTGCGTGTGTATGACTGCTTTGGAGCGTCTCTCTGCTTCTCTCTATCGCTCAAATCCCCCTCTGCGCATGGGTCCGAACAAAAGCTTGCCACGCTCACACCGAAACTCCTATCGCCACAATTTTCGCACCGTTAGCGCCACGAGACTCGGCTGAAGACACTGATGACTTTTATTTTTTCCTAGTGTCAGAAATGTGGACGCTAGGGCGAGTTAGAAATGCTGTTCAGATCAGGTTTCTTTGAAAATCTGCTTCTAAATTAACATTGGAGCGGATGACGAGAAAACCTGACTTGGCCGCGCTTAGAGGTTGCTAGTTCAAATTCTGTAAATCGCACAGACTTTTTGAGCACATTGTGAGCGACAGGACAAGTTTGTCTACAAAATTGGAAAATATCACGTCTGTAGAGTGAAGATTGTGGCCGGGAGGAGTTTGGAAAGGAAAAAGATCTGAGAAGCCCCCACACTCTAACTGATGATGTCACGCACTCTAGCCCAGAAGGTTCCGCGCAATACACACCCATTATAATCTCATGATTTCTCCCAAAACGATCATGGTCATTGAA
Organism: Eutrigla gurnardus; assembly: GCF_963514095.1. Classification (NCBI taxonomy): domain Eukaryota; kingdom Metazoa; phylum Chordata; class Actinopteri; order Perciformes; family Triglidae; genus Eutrigla; species Eutrigla gurnardus. The sequence goes on from NC_139938.1 coordinate 19,130,940, forward strand.
CAGTGATTGATCAAAAACTATATGAGCTATTGAAACGCGGATTGACACACCAGGACACAAGACTTGTGTCTACGTTTTAGAGTTTAAATGGAGTTTCTAGGTGAAAGTATGACTGAGCAGCAGGCGTTTGAAAAGCTACCTTTTCTGCTTTTTTTTTTTCTTTTTTTTTCGCTCGTCCCATTCAGGTCACTGTACTCAGCTGTCACTCAAGTACTACGGAGTACTACCAAGTACTACCGAGTACTACTGAGTCTCAAGTACTGAGAACTACTAGGTACAATGTATTGTCAAACAGTTGAGTGCTTCGCACTCAACTGTTTCCCAGTACATGTCACTGAACTCAGCTGTCACTCAAGTACTACCGAGTACTACCAAGTACCACCGAGTACTACTGAGACTCAAGTACTGAGAACTACTAGGTACAGGTCACTGAACTCAGCTGTCACTCAAGTACTACCGAGTACTCCATTTTAAAGTTTAAATGGAGTTTCTAGGTGAAAGTATGGCTGAGCTGAAGAGGTTTGACTAAAAAAACTACATATCCCACTACTAATGTAGTTTTTAGTACATTCTTGTCCACCAATCAGAGCACACCTGCTGTCAGTTATGAAGATCAGAGCCACAGAGTGCTGTCACCATGGCAACGGCCCTTGCTGCGTGTGTATGACTGCTTTGGAGCGTCTCTCTGCTTCTCTCTAACGCTCAATTCCCCCTCTGCGCATGGGTCCGAACAAAAGCTTGCCACGCTCACACCGAAACTCCTATCGCCAAAATTTTCGCACCGTTAGCGCCACGAGACTCGGCTGAAGACACTGATGACTTTTATTTTTTCCTAGTGTCAGAAATGTGGACGCTAGGGCGAGTTAGAAATGCTGTTCATATCAGGTTTCTTTGAAAATCTGCTTCTAAATTAACATTGGAGCGGATGACGAGAAAACCTGACTTGGCCGCGCTTAGAGGTTGCTAGTTCAAATTCTGTAAATCGCACAGACTTTTTGAGCACATTGTGAGCGACAGGACAAGTTTGTCTACAAAATTGGAAAATATCACGTCTGTAGAGTGAAGATTGTGGCCGGGAGGAGTTTGGAAAGGAAAAAGATCTGAGAAGCCCCCACACTCTAAGCGATGATGTCACGCACTCTAGCCCAGAAGGTTCCGCGCAATACACACCCATTATAATCTCATGATTTCTCCCAAAACGATCATGGTCATTGAACAGTGATTGATCAAAAACTATATGAGCTATTGAAACGCGGATTGGCACACCAGCACACAAGACTTGTGTCTACGTTTTAGAGTTTAAATGGAGTTTCTAGGTGAAAGTATGACTGAGCAGCAGGCGTTTGAAAAGCTACAATTTCTGCTTTTTTTTTTCGCTCATTTTTTACTAATCCCATTCATTTCAATGGGGAAATTTCGGTGGTTTTTCGCGACTTACGTCGCGAAAAATTAATATTCTGGACATTTTTGAAGTAGCACACCGATCGCGATCAAGGCGCACGTTTTGATGTTACATTCGCGTAGGTGCTCGTTTTTGTTTGGCAGTTTTAGGGAATCAAAAAAAGCCGTAGGAAGAATAATAATAAGAAAAAACGCGCAGGATAACAATAGGTGGCTGTGCTTAGCACTGCCTCCCTAACTAGAAAATTCCCCCGCCGGGAAATTTTGAGAGGGAGGCAGTGGGCCGCCGCCCGGGGGTAAAAGTTTAAAGTTTAAACGGAGTTTCTAGGTGAAAGTATGGCTGAGTTGAAGACGTTTGACTAAAAAAACTACATTTCCCACTACTAAATGTAGTTTTAGTACATTCCTGTCCACCAATCAGAGCACACCACTCGTGTCTCCATTTTAAAGTTTAAATGGAGTTTCTAGGTGAAAGTATGTCCGAGTAGAAGACGTTTGACTAAAAAAACTACATTTCCCATTACTAAATGTAGTTTTTAGTACATTCCTGTCCACCAATCAGAGCACACCACTCGTGTCTCCATTTTAAAGTTTAAATGGAGTTTCTAGGTGAAAGTATGACCGAGCAGACGACGTTTGACTAAAAAAACTACATTTCCCATTACTAAATGTAGTTTTTAGTACCTTCCTGTCCACCAATCAGAGCAAACCACTCGTGTCTCCATTTTAAAGTTTAAATGGAGTTTCTAGGTGAAAGTATGACCGAGCAGAAGACGTTTGACTAAAAAAACTACATTTCCCACTACTAAATGTAGTTTTTAGTACATTCCTGTCCACCAATCACAGCACACCACTCGTGTCTCCATTTTAAAGTTTAAATGGAGTTTCTAGGTGAAAATATGCCCTGAACTCAGCTGTCACTCAAGTACTACCGAGTACTAGCGAGTACTACCGAGTACTACCAAGTACTACCGAGTACTACTGAGTCTCAAGTACTGAGAACTACTAGGTACAATGTATTGTCAAACAGTTGAGTGCTTCGCACTCAACTGTTTCCCTGTACAGGTCACTGAACTCAGCTGTCACTCAAGTACTAGCGAGTACTACCGAGTACTACCGAGTACTACCGAGTACTACTGAGTCTCAAGTACTGAGAACTACTAGGTACAATGTATTGTCAAACAGTTGAGTGCTTCGCACTCAACTGTTTCCCTGTACAGGTCACTGAACTCAGCTGTCACTCAAGTACTAGCGAGTACTACCGAGTACTACCAAGTACTACCGAGTACTACTGAGTCTCAAGTACTGAGAACTACTAGGTACAATGTATTGTCCCAGTACATGTCACTGAACTCAGCTGTCACTCAAGTACTACCGAGTACTACCAAGTACTACCGAGTACTACTGAGTCTCAAGTAGTGAGAACTACTAGGTACAATGTATTGTCAAACAGTTGAGTGCTTCGCACTCAACTGTTTCCCAGTACATGTCACTGAACTCAGCTGTCACTCAAGTACTACCGAGTACTACCGAGTACTAGCGAGTAGTACTGAGACTCAAGTACTGAGAACTACTAGGTACAATGTATTGTCAAACAGTTGAGTGCTTCGCACTCAACTGTTTCCCTGTACAGGTCACTGAACTCAGCTGTCACTCAAGTGCTACCGAGTACTACCGAGTACTACTGAGACTCAAGTACTGAGAACTACTAGGTACAATGTATTGTAAAACAGTTGAGTGCTTCGCACTCAACTGTTAGCCAATACATGTCACTGAACTCAGCTGTCACTCAAGTACTACCGAGCACTACCGAGTACTACCGAGTACTATCGAGTACTAGCGAGTACTACTGAGACTCAAGTACTGAGAACTACTAGGTACAGGTCACTGAACTCAGCTGTCACTCAAGTACTACCAAGTACTCCATTTTAAAGTTTAAATGGAGTTTCTAGGTCAAAGTATGGCTGAGCTGAAGAGGTTTGACTAAAAAAACTACATATCCCACTACTAATGTAGTTTTAGTACATTCCTGTCCTCCAATCAGAGCACACCTGCTGTCAGTTATGAAGATCAGTGCCACACAGTGCTGTCACCATGGCAACGGCCCTTGCTGCGTGTGTATGACTGCTTTGGAGCGTCTCTCTGCTTCTCTCTATCGCTCAATTCCCCCTCTGCGCATGGGTCCGAACAAAAGCATGCCACGCTCACACCGAAACTCCTATCGCCAAAATTTTTGCACCGTTAGCGCCACGAGACTCGGCTGAAGACACTGATGACTTTTATTTTTTCCTAGTGTCAGAAATGTGGACGCTAGGGCGAGTTAGAAATGCTCTTCATATCAGGTTTCTTTGAAAATCTGCTTCTAAATTAACATTGGAGCGGATGACGTGAAAACCTGACTTGGCCGCGCTTAGAGGTTGCTAGTTCAAATTCTGTAAATCGCACAGACTTTTTGAGCACATTGTGAGCGACAGGACAAGTTTGTCTACAAAATTGGAAAATATCACGTCTGTAGAGTGAAGATTGTGGCCGGGAGGAGTTTGGAAAGGAAAAAGATCTGAGAAGCCCCCACACTCTAACTGATGATGTCACGCACTCTAGCCCAGAAGGTTCCGCGCAATACACACCCATTGAAATCTCAGGATTTCTCCCAAAACGATCATGGTCATTGAACAGTGATTGATCAAAAACTATATGAGCTATTGAAACGCCGATTGACACACCAAGACAGAAGACTTGTGTCTACGTTTTAGAGTTTAAATGGAGTTTCTAGCTGAAAGTCTGACTGAGCAGCAGGCGTTTGAAAAGCTACATTTTCTGTTTTGTTTTTTTCGCTCGTCCCATTCATTTCAATGGGGAAATTTCAGTGGTTTTTCGCGACTTACGTCGCGAAAAATTAATATTCTGGACTTCTTTTAAATAGCACACCGATCCCGATCAAGGCGCACGTTTTGATGTAACATTTGCGTAGGTGCTAGTTTTTGTTAGGCAGTTTTAGGGAATCAAAAAAAGGTAAGAAGAGGAATAATAAGAAGAAACTAGAAAATTCCCCCGCCGGGAAATTTTGAGAGGGAGGCAGTGGGCCGCCGCCCGGGGGTAAAAGTTTAAAGTTTAAACGGAGTTTCTAGGTGAAAGTATGCCCGAGCAGACGACGTTTGACTAAAAAAACTACATTTCCCACTACTAAATGTAGTTTTTAGTACATTCCTGTCAACCAATCAGAGCACACCACTCGTGTCTCCATTTTAAAGTTTAAATGGAGTTTCTAGGTGAAAGTATGACCGAGCAAAAGACGTTTGACTAAAAAAACTACATTTCCCAATACTAAATGTAGTTTTTAGTACATTCCTGTGCACCAATCAGAGCACACCACTCGTGTCTCCATTTTAAAGTTTAAATGGAGTTTCTAGGTGAAAGTATGACCAAGCAGAAGACGTTTGACTAAAAAAACTACATTTCCCATTACTAAATGTAGTTTTTAGTATATACCTGTCCACCAATCAGAGCACACCACTCGTGTCTCCATTTTAAAGTTTAAATGGAGTTTCTAGGTGAAAGTATGGACGAGCAGACGACGTTTGACTAAAAAAACTACATTTCCCATTACTAAATGTAGTTTTTAGTACCTTCCTGTCCACCAATCAGAGCACACCACTCATGTCTCCATTTTAAAGTTTAAATGGAGTTTCTAGGTGAAAGTATGGCCGAGCTGAAGACGTTTGACTAAAAAGACTACATTTCCCACTACTAAATGTAGTTCTTAGTACATTCCTCTCCAGCAATCAGAGCACACCACTCGTGTCTCCATTTTAAAGTTAAAATGGAGTTTCTGGGTGAAAGTATGGACGAGAAGAAGACGTTTGACTAAAAAAACTACATTTCCCACTACTAAATGTAGTTCTTAGTACATTCCTGTCCACCAATCAGAGCACACCACTCGTGTCTCCATTTTAAAGTTTAAATGGAGTTTCTAGGTGAAAGTATGACCGAGCAGAAGACGTTTGACTAAAAAAACTACATTTCCCAATACTAAATGTAGTTTTTAGTACATTCCTGTCCACCAATCAGAGCACACCACTCGTGTCTCCATTTTAAAGTTTAAATGGAGTTTCTAGGTGAAAATATGCCCTGAACTCAGCTGTCACTCAAGTACTACCGAGTACTAGCGAGTACTACCGAGTACTACCAAGTACTACCGAGTACTACTGAGTCTCAAGTACTGAGAACTACTAGGTACAATGTATTGTCAAACAGTTGAGTGCTTCGCACTCAACTGTTTCCCTGTACAGGTCACTGAACTCAGCTGTCACTCAAGTACTAGCGAGTACTACCGAGTACTACCGAGTACTAGCGAGTACTACTGAGACTCAAGTACTGAGAACTACTAGGTACAGGTCACTGAACTCAGCTGTCACTCAAGTACTACCGAGTACTCCATTTTAAAGTTTAAATGGAGTTTCTAGGTGAAAGTATGGCTGAGCTGAAGAGGTTTGACTAAAAAAACTACATATCCCACTACTAATGTAGTTTTTAGTACATTCTTGTCCACCAATCAGAGCACACCTGCTGTCAGTTATGAAGATCAGAGCCACAGAGTGCTGTCACCATGGCAACGGCCCTTGCTGCGTGTGTATGACTGCTTTGGAGCGTCTCTCTGCTTCTCTCTAACGCTCAATTCCCCCTCTGCGCATGGGTCCGAACAAAAGCTTGCCACGCTCACACCGAAACTCCTATCGCCAAAATTTTCGCACCGTTAGCGCCACGAGACTCGGCTGAAGACACTGATGACTTTTATTTTTTCCTAGTGTCAGAAATGTGGACGCTAGGGCGAGTTAGAAATGCTGTTCATATCAGGTTTCTTTGAAAATCTGCTTCTAAATTAACATTGGAGCGGATGACGAGAAAACCTGACTTGGCCGCGCTTAGAGGTTGCTAGTTCAAATTCTGTAAATCGCACAGACTTTTTGAGCACATTGTGAGCGACAGGACAAGTTTGTCTACAAAATTGGAAAATATCACGTCTGTAGAGTGAAGATTGTGGCCGGGAGGAGTTTGGAAAGGAAAAAGATCTGAGAAGCCCCCACACTCTAAGCGATGATGTCACGCACTCTAGCCCAGAAGGTTCCGCGCAATACACACCCATTATAATCTCATGATTTCTCCCAAAACGATCATGGTCATTGAACAGTGATTGATCAAAAACTATATGAGCTATTGAAACGCGGATTGGCACACCAGCACACAAGACTTGTGTCTACGTTTTAGAGTTTAAATGGAGTTTCTAGGTGAAAGTATGACTGCGCAGCAGGCGTTTGAAAAGCTACATTTTCTGCTTTTTTTTTTTCGCTCGTCCCATTCATTTCAATGGGAAAATTTCGTTGGTTTTTCGCGACTGACGTCGCGAAAAATTAATATTCTGGACATTTTTGAAGTATCACACCGATCCCGATCAAGGCGCACGTTTTGATGTTACATTCGCGTAGGTGCTCGTTTTTGTTTGGCAGTTTTAGGGAATCAAAAAAAAAGAGGAAGAGGAATAACTAGAAAATTCCCCCGCCGGGAAATTTTGAGAGGGAGGCAGTGGGCCGCCGCCCGGGGGTGTGTCTGTAAAAGTTTAAAGTTTAAACGGAGTTTCTAGGTGAAAGAATGACCGAGCAGAAGACGTTTGACTAAAAAAACTACATTTCCCACTACTAAATGTAGTTTTTAGTACATTCCTGTCCACCAATCAGAGCACACCACTCGTGTCTCCATTTTAAAGTTTAAATGGAGTTTCTAGGTGAAAGTATGACCGAGCAAAAGACGTTTGACTAAAAAAACTACATTTCCCACTACTAAATGTAGTTTTTAGTACATTCCTGTCCACCAATCAGAGCACACCACTCGTGTCTCCATTTTAAAGTTTAAATGGAGTTTCTAGGTGAAAATATGCCCTGAACTCAGCTGTCACTCAAGTACTACCGAGTACTAGCGAGTACTACCGAGTACTACCAAGTACTACCGAGTACTACTGAGTCTCAAGTACTGAGAACTACTAGGTACAATGTATTGTCAAACAGTTGAGTGCTTCGCACTCAACTGTTTCCCTGTACAGGTCACTGAACTCAGCTGTCACTGAAGTACTAGCGAGTACTACCGAGTACTACCGAGTACTACCGAGTACTACTGAGTCTCAAGTACTGAGAACTACTAGGTACAATGTATTGTCAAACAGTTGAGTGCTTCGCACTCAACTGTTTCCCTGTACAGGTCACTGAACTCAGCTGTCACTGAAGTACTAGCGAGTACTACCGAGTACTACCGAGTACTACCGAGTACTACTGAGTCTCAAGTACTGAGAACTACTAGGTACAATGTATTGTCAAACAGTTGAGTGCTTCGCACTCAACTGTTTCCCTGTACAGGTCACTGAACTCAGCTGTCACTCAAGTACTAGCGAGTACTACCGAGTACTACCGAGTACTAGTGAGTCTCAAGTACTGAGAACTACTAGGTACAATGTATTGTCAAACAGTTGAGTGCTTCGCACTCAACTGTTTCCCAGTACATGTCACTGAACTCAGCTGTCACTCAAGTACTACCGAGTACTACCGAGTACTACCGAGTACTACTGAGTCTCAAGTACAGAGAACTACTAGGTACAATGTATTGTCAAACAGTTGAGTGCTTCGCACTCAACTGTTTCCCAGTACATGTCACTGAACTCAGCTGTCACTCAAGTACTACCGAGTACTACCGAGTACTACCAAGTACTACCGAGTACTACTGAGACTCAAGTACTGAGAACTACTAGGTACAATGTACTTGCAAACAGTTGAGTGCTTCGCACTCAACTGTATGCCAGTACTTGTGTCTCATTTTAAAGTTTAAATGGAGTGTCTAGGTGAAAGTATGGACGAGCAGAAGAGGTTTGACTAAAAAAACTACATATCCCACTACTAATGTAGTTTTAGTACATTCCTGTCCTCCAATCAGAGCACACCTGCTGTCAGTTATGAAAATCAGTGCCACACAGTGCTGTCACCATGGCAACGGCCCTTGCTGCGTGTGTATGACTGCTTTGGAGCGTCTCTCTGCTTCTCTCTAACGCTCAATTCCCCCTCTGCGCATGGGTCCGAACAAAAGCTTGCCACGCTCACACCGAAACTCCTATCGCCAAAATTTTCGCACCGTTAGCGCCACGAGACTCGGCTGAAGACACTGATGACTTTTATTTTTTCCTAGTGTCAGAAATGTGGACGCTAGGGCGAGTTAGAAATGCTGTTCATATCAGGTTTCTTTGAAAATCTGCTTCTAAATTAACATTGGAGCGGATGACGAGAAAACCTGACTTGGCCGCGCTTAGAGGTTGCTAGTTCAAATTCTGTAAATCGCACAGACTTTTTGAGCACATTGTGAGAGACAGGACAAGTTTGTCTACAAAATTGGAAAATATCACGTCTGTAGAGTGAAGATTGTGGCCGGGAGGAGTTTGGAAAGGAAAAAGATCTGAGAAGCCCCCACACTCTAACTGATGATGTCACGCACTCTAGCCCAGAAGGTTCCGCGCAATACACACCCATTGAAATCTCACGATTTCTCCCAAAACGATCATGGTCATTGAACAGTGATTGATCAAAAACTATATGAGCTATTGAAACGCGGATTGGCACACCAGCACACAAGACTTGTGTCTACGTTTTAGAGTTTAAATGGAGTTTCTAGGTGAAAGTATGACTGAGCAGCAGGCGTTTGAAAAGCTACAATTTCTGCTTTTTTTTTTCGCTCATTTTTTACTAATCCCATTCATTTCAATGGGGAAATTTCGGTGGTTTTTCGCGACTTACGTCGCGAAAAATTAATATTCTGGACATTTTTGAAGTAGCACACCGATCGCGATCAAGGCGCACGTTTTGATGTTACATTCGCGTAGGTGCTCGTTTTTGTTTGGCAGTTTTAGGGAATCAAAAAAAGCCGTAGGAAGAATAATAATAAGAAAAAACGCGCAGGATAACAATAGGTGGCTGTGCTTCGCACAGCCACCTACTGTTTGTCTCTGCAAACAGTAGGTGGCTGTGCTTAGCACTGCCTCCCTAATAAGAAGAAAAAACACGTCGGATTTCAATAGGTGGCTGTGCTTCGCACAGCCACCTACTGTTTGTCTCTGCAAACAGTAGGTGGCTGTGCTTAGCACTGCCTCCCTAACTACAAAATTCACCCGCCGGGAAATTTTGAGAGGGAGGCAGTGGGCCGCCGCCCGGGGGTGTGTCTGTAAAAGTTTAAAGTTTAAACGGAGTTTCTAGGTGAAAGTATGACCGAGCAGAAGACGTTTGACTAAAAAAACTACATTTCCCACTACTAAATGTAGTTTTTAGTACATTCCTGTCCACCAATCAGAGCACACCACTCGTGTCTCCATTTTAAAGTTTAAATGGAGTTTCTAGGTGAAAGTATGGACGAGAAGAAGACGTTTGACTAAAAAAACTACATTTCCCACTACTAAATGTAGTTCTTAGTACATTCCTGTCCACCAATCAGAGCACACCACTCGTGTCTCCATTTTAAAGTTTAAATGGAGTTTCTAGGTGAAAGAATGACCGAGCAGAAGACGTTTGACTAAAAAAACTACATTTCCCATTACTAAATGTAGTTTTTAGTACCTTCCTGTCCACCAATAAGAGCACACCACTCGTGTCTCCATTTTAAAGTTTAAATGGAGTTTCTAGGTGAAAGTATGACCGAGCAGAAGACGTTTGACTAAAAAAAACTACATTTCCCATTACTAAATGTAGTTTTTAGTACATTCCTATCCACCAATCAGAGCACACCACTCGTGTCTCCATTTTAAAGTTTAAATGGAGTTTCTGGGTGAAAGTATGGACGAGAAGAAGACGTTTGACTAAAAAAACTACATTTCCCACTACTAAATGTAGTTCTTAGTACATTCCTGGCCACCAATCAGAGCACACCACTCGTGTCTCCATTTTAAAGTTTAAATGGAGTTTCTAGGTGAAAGTATGGACGAGAAGAAGACGTTTGACTAAAAAAACTACATTACCCACTACTAAATGTAGTTTTTAGTACATTCCTGTCCACCAATCAGAGCACACCACTCGTGTCTCCATTTTAAAGTTTAAATGGAGTTTCTAGGTGAAAGTATGACCGAGCAAAAGACGTTTGACTAAAAAAACTACATTTCCCACTACTAAATGTAGTTTTTAGTACATTCCTGTCCACCAATCAGAGCACACCACTCGTGTCTCCATTTTAAAGTTTAAATGGAGTTTCTAGGTGAAAGTATGACCGAGCAGAAGGCGTTTGACTCAAAAAACTACATTTCCCACTACTAAATGTAGTTCTTAGTACATTCCTGTCCACCAGTCAGAGCACACCACTCGTGTCTCCATTTTAAAGTTTAAATGGAGTTTCTAGGTGAAAGTATGAGCGAGCAGAAAACGTTTGACTAAAAAAACTACATTTCCCAATACTAAATGTAGTTTTTAGTACATTCCTGTCCACCAATCAGAGCACACCACTCGTGTCTCCATTTTAAAGTTTAAATGGAGTTTCTAGGTGAAAGTATGAGCGAGCAGAAGACGTTTGACTAAAAAAACTACATTTCTCACTACTAAATGTAGTTCTTAGTACATTCCTGTCCACCAATCAGAGCACACCACTCGTGTCTCCATTTTAAAGTTTAAATGGAGTTTCTAGGTGAAAATATGCCCTGAACTCAGCTGTCACTCAAGTACTACCGAGTACTAGCGAGTACTACCGAGTACTACCAAGTACTACCGAGTACTACTGAGTCTCAAGTACTGAGAACTACTAGGTACAATATATTGTCAAACAGTTGAGTGCTTCGCACTCAACTGTTTCCCAGTACATGTCACTGAACTCAGCTGTCACTCAAGTACTACCGAGTACTACCAAGTACCACCGAGTACTACTGAGACTCAAGTACTGAGAACTACTAGGTACAATGTATTGTCAAACAGTTGAGTGCTTCGCACTCAACTGTTTCCCAGTACATGTCACTGAACTCAGCTGCCACTCAAGTACTACCGAGTACTACCGAGTACTAGCGAGTACTAGCGAGTAGTACTGAGACTCAAGTACTGAGAACTACTAGGTACAATGTATTGTCAAACAGTTGAGTGCTTCGCACTCAACTGTTTCCCTGTACAGGTCACTGAACTCAGCTGTCACTCAAGTACTACCGAGTACTACCGAGTACTACTGAGACTCAAGTACTGAGAACTACTAGGTACAATGTATTGTAAAACAGTTGAGTGCTTCGCACTCAACTGTTAGCCAATACATGTCACTGAACTCAGCTGTCACTCAAGTACTAGCGAGTACTACCGAGTACTACCGAGTACTACTGAGACTCAAGTACTGAGAACTACTAGGTACAATGTACTTGCAAACAGTTGAGTGCTTCGCACTCAACTGTATGCCAGTACTTGTGTCTCATTTTAAAGTTTAAATGGAGTGTCTAGGTGAAAGTATGGACGAGCAGAAGAGGTTTGACTAAAAAAACTACATATCCCACTACTAATGTAGTTTTAGTACATTCCTGTCCTCCAATCAGAGCACACCTGCTGTCAGTTATGAAGATCAGTGCCACACAGTGCTGTCACCATGGCAACGGCCCTTGCTGCGTGTGTATGACTGCTTTGGAGCGTCTCTCTGCTTCTCTCTATCGCTCAATTCCCCCTCTGCGCATGGGTCCGAACAAAAGCATGCCACGCTCACACCGAAACTCCTATCGCCAAAATTTTCGCACCGTTAGCGCCACAAGACTCGGCTGAAGACACTGATGACTTTTATTTTTTCCTAGTGTATGAAATGTGGACGCTAGGGCGAGTTAGAAATGCTGTTCAGATCAGGTTTCTTTGAAAATCTGCTTCTAAATTAACATTGGAGCGGATGACGAGAAAACCTGACTTGGCCGCGCTTAGAGGTTGCTAGTTCAAATTCTGTAAATCGCACAGACTTTTTGAGCACATTGTGAGAGACAGGACAAGTTTGTCTACAAAATTGGAAAATATCACGTCTGTAGAGTGAAGACTGTGGCCGGGAGGAGTTTGGAAAGAAAAATCTACTGAGAAGCCCCCACACTCTAACTGATGATGTCACGCACTCTAGCCCAGAAGGTTCCGCGCAATACACACCCATTGAAATCTCAGGATTTCTCCCAAAACGATCATGGTCATTGAACAGTGATTGATCAAAAACTATATGAGCTATTGAAACGCGGATTGGCACACCAGCACACAAGACTTGTGTCTACGTTTTAGAGTTTAAATGGAGTTTCTAGGTGAAAGTATGACTGAGCAGCAGGCGTTTGAAAAGCTACAATTTCTGCTTTTTTTTTTCGCTCATTTTTTACTAATCCCATTCATTTCAATGGGGAAATTTCGGTGGTTTTTCGCGACTTACGTCGCGAAAAATTAATATTCTGGACATTTTTGAAGTAGCACACCGATCGCGATCAAGGCGCACGTTTTGATGTTACATTCGCGTAGGTGCTCGTTTTTGTTTGGCAGTTTTAGGGAATCAAAAAAAGCCGTAGGAAGAATAATAATAAGAAACTAGAAAATTCCCCCGCCGGGAAATTTTGAGAGGGAGGCAGTGGGCCGCCGCCCGGGGGTAAAAGTTTAAAGTTTAAACGGAGTTTCTAGGTGAAAGAATGACAGAGTAGAAGACGTTTGACTAAAAAAACTACATTTCCCATTACTAAATGTAGTTTTTAGTACATTCCTGTCCACCAATCAGAGCACACCACTCGTGTCTCCATTTTAAAGTTTAAATGTAGTTTCTAGGTGAAAGTATGGACGAGAAGAAGACGTTTGACTAAAAAAACTACATTTCCCACTACTAAATGTAGTTCTTAGTACATTCCTGTCCACCAATCAGAGCACACCACTCGTGTCTCCATTTTAAAGTTTAAATGGAGTTTCTGGGTGAAAGTATGGACGAGAAGAAGACGTTTGACTAAAAAAACTACATTTCCCACTACTAAATGTAGTTCTTAGTACATTCCTGTCCACCAATCAGAGCACACCACTCGTCTCTCCATTTTAAAGTTTAAATGGAGTTTCTAGGTGAAAATATGCCCTGAACTCAGCTGTCACTCAAGTATTACCGAGTACTAGCGAGTACTAGCGAGTACTAGCGAGTACTACCGAGTACTACCAAGTACTACCGAGTACTACTGAGTCTCAAGTACTGAGAACTACTAGGTACATTGTATTGTCAAACAGTTGAGTGCTTCGCACTCAACTGTTTCCCAGTACATGTCACTGAACTCAGCTGTCACTCAAGTACTACCGAGTACTACCAAGTACTACCGAGTACTACTGAGTCTCAAGTACTGAGAACTACTAGGTACATTGTATTGTCAAACAGTTGAGTGCTTCGCACTCAACTGTTTCCCAGTACATGTCACTGAACTCAGCTGTCACTCAAGTACTACCGAGTACTACCAAGTACCACCGAGTACTACTGAGACTCAAGTACTGAGAACTAGTAGGTACTATGTACTTGCAAACAGTTGAGTGCTTCGCACTCAACTGTTTCCCAGTACATGTCACTGAGCTCAGCTGCCACTCAAGTACTACCGAGTACTAGCGAGTACTAGCGAGTAGTACTGAGACTCAAGTACTGAGAACTACTAGGTACAATGTATTGTCAAACAGTTGAGTGCTTCGCACTCAACTGTTTCCCTGTACAGGTCACTGAACTCAGCTGTCACTCAAGTACTACCGAGTACTACCGAGTACTACTGAGACTCAAGTGCTGAGAACTACTAGGTACAATGTATTGTAAAACAGTTGAGTGTTTCGCACTCAACTGTTAGCCAATACATGTCACTGAACTCAGCTGTCACTCAAGTACTACCGAGTACTAGCGAGTACTACCGAGTACTACCAAGTACTACCGAGTACTACTGAGTCTCAAGTACTGAGAACTACTAGGTACAATGTATTGTCAAACAGTTGAGTGCTTCGCACTCAACTGTTTCCCAGTACATGTCACTGAACTCAGCTGTCACCTTAAGTACTACCGAGTACTACCAAGTACCACCGAGTACTACTGAGATTCAAGTACTGAGAACTACTAGCTACAATGTATTGTCAAACAGTTGAGTGCTTCGCACTCAACTGTTTCCCTGTACAGGTCACTGAACTCAGCTGCCACTCAAGTACTACCGAGTACTAGCGAGTACTACCGAGTACTACCGAGTACTACTGAGTCTCAAGTACTGAGAACTACTAGGTACAATGTATTGTCAATCAGTTGAGTGCTTCGCACTCAACTGTTTCCCTGTACAGGTCACTGAACTCAGCTGTCACTCAAGTACTACCGAGTACTACCGAGTACTACCGAGTACTACTGAGACTCAAGTACTGAGAACTACTAGGTACAATGTACTTGCAAACAGTTGAGTGCTTCGCACTCAACTGTATGCCAGTACTTGTGTCTCATTTTAAAGTTTAAATGGAGTGTCTAGGTGAAAGTATGGCTGAGCTGAAGAGGTTTGACTAAAAAAACTACATATCCCACTACTAATGTAGTTTTAGTACATTCCTGTCCACCAATCAGAGCACACCACTCATGTCTCCATTTTAAAGTTTAAATGGAGTTTCTAGGTGAAAATATGCCCTGAACTCAGCTGTCACTCAAGTACTACCGAGTACTAGCGAGTACTACCAAGTACTACCGAGTACTACTGAGTCTCAAGTACTGAGAACTACTAGGTACAATGTATTGTCAAACAGTTGAGTGCTTCGCACTCAACTGTTTCCCAGTACATGTCACTGAACTCAGCTGTCACTCAAGTACTACCGAGTACTACCAAGTACTACCGAGTACTACTGAGTCTAAAGTACTGAGAACTACTAGATACAATGTATTGTCAAACAGTTGAGTGCTTCGCACTCAACTGTTTCCCAGTACATGTCACTGAACTCAGCTGTCACTCAAGTACTACCGAGTACTACCAAGTACCACCGAGTACTACTGAGACTCAAGTACTGAGAACTAGTAGGTACTATGTACTTGCAAACAGTTGAGTGCTTCGCACTCAACTGTTTCCCAGTACATGTCACTGAACTCAGCTGCCACTCAAGTACTACCGAGTACTACCGAGTACTACCGAGTACTAGCGAGTACTACTGAGACTCAAGTACTGAGAACTACTAGGTACAGGTCACTGAACTCAGCTGTCACTCAAGTACTACCGAGTACTCCATTTTAAAGTTTAAATGGAGTTTCTAGGTGAAAGTATGGCTGAGCTGAAGAGGTTTGACTAAAAAAACTACATATCCCACTACTAATGTAGTTTTAGTACATTCCTGTCCTCCAATCAGAGCACACCTGCTGTCAGTTATGAAGATCAGTGCCACACAGTGCTGTCACCATGGCAACGGCCCTTGCTGCGTGTGTATGACTGCTTTGGAGCGTCTCTCTGCTTCTCTCTATCGCTCAATTCCCCCTCTGCGCATGGGTCCGAACAAAAGCATGCCACGCTCACACCGAAACTCCTATCGCCAAAATTTTCGCACCGTTAGCGCCACGAGACTCGGCTGAAGACACGGATGATTTTTATTTTTTCCTAGTGTCAGAAATGTGGACGCTAGGGCGAGTTAGAAATGCTGTTCAGATCAGGTTTCTTTGAAAATCTGCTTCTAAATTAACATTAGAGCGGATGACGAGAAAACCTGACTTGGCCGCGCTTAGAGGTTGCTAGTTCAAATTCTGTAAATCGCACAGACTTTTTGAGCACATTGTGAGAGACAGGACAAGTTTGTCTACAAAATTGGAAAATATCACGTCTGTAGAGTGAAGATTGTGGCCGGGAGGAGTTTGGAAAGGAAAAAGATCTGAGAAGCCCCCACACTCTAACTGATGATGTCACGCACTCTAGCCCAGAAGGTTCCGCGCAATACACACCCATTATAATCTCATGATTTCTCCCAAAACGATCATGGTCATTGAACAGTGATTGATCAAAAACTATATGAGCTATTGAAACGCGGATTGGCACACCAGCACACAAGACTTGTGTCTACGTTTTAGAGTTTAAATGGAGCTTCTAGGTGAAAGTATGCCTGTGCAGCAGGCGTTTGAAAAGCTACCTTTTCTGCTTTTTTTTTTTCGCTCGTCCCATTCATTTCAATGGGGAAATTTCGGTGCTTTTTCGCGACTTACGTCGCGAAAAATTAATATTCTGGACTTCTTTTTAGTAGCACACCGATCCCGATCAAGGCGCACGTTTTGATGTAACATTCGCGTAGGTGCTCGTTTTTGTTTGGCAGTTTTAGGGAATCAAAAAAAGGTAAGAAGAGGAATAATAATATGAAGAAAAAACACGCAGGATAACAATAGGTGGCTGTGCTTCGCACAGCCACCTACTGTTTGTCTCTGCAAACAGTAGGTGGCTGTGCTTAGCACTGCCTCCCTAACTAGAAAATTCCCCCGCCGGGAAATTTTGAGAGGGAGGCAGTGGGCCGCCGCCCGGGGGTAAAAGTTTAAAGTTTAAACGGAGTTTCTAGGTGAAAGTATGCCCGAGCAGTCGACGTTTGACTAAAAAAACTACATTTCCCACTACTAAATGTAGTTTTTAGTACATTCCTGTCCACCAATCAGAGCACACCACTCGTGTCTCCATTTTAAAGTTTAAATGGAGTTTCTAGGTGAAAGTATGCCCGAGCAGACGACGTTTGACTAAAAAAACTACATTTCCCACTACTAAATGTAGTTTTTAGTACATTCCTGTCCACCAATCAGAGCACACCACTCGTGTCTCCATTTTAAAGTTTAAATGGAGTTTCTAGGTGAAAGTATGGACGAGAAGAAGACGTTTGACTAAAAAAACTACATTTCCCACTACTAAATGTAGTTCTTAGTACATTCCTGTCCACCAATCAGAGCACACCACTCGTGTCTCCATTTTAAAGTTTAAATGGAGTTTCTAGGTGAAAATATGCCCTGAACTCAGCTGTCACTCAAGTACTACCGAGTACTAGCGAGTACTACCGAGTACTACCAAGTACTACCGAGTACTACTGAGTCTCAAGTACTGAGAACTACTAGGTACAATGTATTGTCAAACAGTTGAGTGCTTCGCACTCAACTGTTTCCCAGTACATGTCACTGAACTCAGCTGTCACTCAAGTACTACCGAGTACTACTGAGACTCAAGTCCTGAGAACTACTAGGTACAATGTATTGTAAAACAGTTGAGTGCTTCGCACTCAACTGTTAGCCAATACATGTCACTGAACTCAGCTGTCACTCAAGTACTACCGAGCACTACCGAGTACTACCGAGTACTACCGAGTACTAGCGAGTACTACTGAGACTCAAGTACTGAGAACTACTAGGTACAGGTCACTGAACTCAGCTGTCACTCAAGTACTACCGAGTACTCCATTTTAAAGTTTAAATGGAGTTTCTAGGTGAAAGTATGGCTGAGCTGAAGAGGTTTGACTAAAAAAACTACATATCCCACTACTAATGTAGTTTTAGTACATTCCTGTCCTCCAATCAGAGCACACCTGCTGTCAGTTATGAAGATCAGTGCCACACAGTGCTGTCACCATGGCAACGGCCCTTGCTGCGTGTGTATGACTGCTTTGGAGCGTCTCTCTGCTTCTCTCTATCGCTCAAATCCCCCTCTGCGCATGGGTCCGAACAAAAGCATGCCACGCTCACACCGAAACTCCTATCGCCAAAATTTTCGCACCGTTAGCGCCACAAGACTCGGCTGAAGACACTGATGACTTTTATTTTTTCCTAGTGTCAGAAATGTGGACGCTAGGGCGAGTTAGAAATGCTGTTCAGATCAGGTTTCTTTGAAAATCTGCTTCTAAATTAACATTGGAGCGGATGACGAGAAAACCTGACTTGGCCGCGCTTAGAGGTTGCTAGTTCAAATTCTGTAAATCGCACAGACTTTTTGAGCACATTGTGAGAGACAGGACAAGTTTGTCTACAAAATTGGAAAATATCACGTCTGTAGAGTGAAGATTGTGGCCGGGAGGAGTTTGGAAAGGAAAAAGATCTGAGAAGCCCCCACACTCTAACTGATGATGTCACGCACTCTAGCCCAGAAGGTTCCGCGCAATACACACCCATTATAATCTCACGATTTCTCCCAAAACGATCATGGTCATTGAACAGTGATTGATCAAAAACTATAAGAGCTATTGAAACGCGGATTGACACACCAAGACAGAAGACTTGTGTCTACGTTTTAGAGTTTAAATGGAGTTTCTAGGTGAAAGTATGACTGCGCAGCAGGCGTTTGAAAAGCTACAATTTCTGCTTTCTTTTTTTCGCTCATTTTTTACTAATCCCATTCATTTCAATGGGGAAATTTCGGTGGTTTTTCGCGACTTACGTCGCGAAAAATTAATATTCTGGACTTCTTTTAAATAGCACACCGATCCCGATCAAGGCGCACGTTTTGATGTAACATTCACGTAGGTGCTCGTTTTTGTTTGGCAGTTTTAGGGAATCAAAAAAAGGTAAGAAGAGGAATAAGAAGAAACTAGAAAATTCCCCCGCCGGGAAATTTTGAGAGGGAGGCAGTGGGCCGCCGCCCGGGGGTAAAAGTTTAAAGTTTAAACGGAGTTTCTAGGTGAAAGAATGACCGAGCAGAAGACGTTTGACTAAAAAAACTACATTTCCCACTACTAAATGTAGTTTTTAGTACATTCCTGTCCACCAATCAGAGCACACCACTCGTGTCTCCATTTTAAAGTTTAAATGGAGTTTCTAGGTGAAAATATGCCCTGAACTCAGCTGTCACTCAAGTACTACCGAGTACTAGCGAGTACTACCGAGTACTACCAAGTACTACCGAGTACTACTGAGTCTCAAGTACTGAGAACTACTAGGTACAATGTATTGTCAAACAGTTGAGTGCTTCGCACTCAACTGTTTCCCAGTACATGTCACTGAACTCAGCTGTCACTCAAGTACTACCGAGTACTACCGAGTACTAGCGAGTACTAGCGAGTAGTACTGAGACTCAAGTACTGAGAACTACTAGGTACAATGTATTGTCAAACAGTTGAGTGCTTCGCACTCAACTGTTTCCCTGTACAGGTCACTGAACTCAGCTGTCACTCAAGTACTACCGAGTACTACCGAGTACTACTGAGACTCAAGTACTGAGAACTACTAGGTACAATGTATTGTAAAACAGTTGAGTGCTTCGCACTCAACTGTTAGCCAATACATGTCACTGAACTCAGCTGTCACTCAAGTACTACCGAGCACTACCGAGTACTACCGAGTACTAGCGAGTACTACTGAGACTCAAGTACTGAGAACTACTAGGTACAGGTCACTGAACTCAGCTGTCACTCAAGTACTACCGAGTACTCCATTTTAAAGTTTAAATGGAGTTTCTAGGTGAAAGTATGGCTGAGCTGAAGAGGTTTGACTAAAAAAACTACATATCCCACTACTAATGTAGTTTTAGTACATTCCTGTCCTCCAATCAGAGCACACCTGCTGTCAGTTATGAAGATCAGTGCCACACAGTGCTGTCACCATGGCAACGGCCCTTGCTGCGTGTGTATGACTGCTTCGGAGCGTCTCTCTGCTTCTCTCTATCGCTCAATTCCCCCTCTGCGCATGGGTCCGAACAAAAGCATGCCACGCTCACACCGAAACTCCTATCGCCAAAATTTTCGCACCGTTAGCGCCACGAGACTCGGCTGAAGACACTGATGACTTTTATTTTTTCCTAGTGTCAGAAATGTGGACGCTAGGGCGAGTTAGAAATGCTGTTCATATCAGGTTTCTTTGAAAATCTGCTTCTAAATTAACATTGGAGCGGATGACGAGAAAACCTGACTTGGCCGCGCTTAGAGGTTGCTAGTTCAAATTCTGTAAATCGCACAGACTTTTTGAGCACATTGTGAGAGACAGGACAAGTTTGTCTACAAAATTGGAAAATATCACGTCTGTAGAGTGAAGATTGTGGCCGGGAGGAGTTTGGAAAGGAAAAAGATCTGAGAAGCCCCCACACTCTAAGCGATGATGTCACGCACTCTAGCCCAGAAGGTTCCGCGCAATACACACCCATTGTAATCTCAGGATTTCTCCCAAAACGATCATGGTCATTGAACAGTGATTGATCAAAAACTATATGAGCTATTGAAACGCGGATTGACACACCAGGACACAAGACTTGTGTCTACGTTTTAGAGTTTAAATGGAGTTTCTAGCTGAAAGTATGACTGAGCAGCAGGCGTTTGAAAAGCTACAATTTCTGCTTTTTTTTTGTCGCTCGTCCCATTCATTCCTATGGGACTAATTTGCGGTGGTTTTTCGCGACTTACGTCGCGAAAAATTAATATTCTGGACTTCTTTTAAATAGCACACCGATCCCGATCAAGCCGCACGTTTTGATGTAACATTCCCCTAGGTGCTCGTTTTTGTTTGGCAGTTTTAGGGAATCAAAAAAACGGGAGGAGGAAGAATAAGAAAAAACACGTCGGATTTCAATAGGTGGCTGTGCTTCGCACAGCCACCTACTGTTTGTCTCTGCAAACAGTAGGTGGCTGTGCTTAGCACTGCCTCCCTAACTAGAAAATTCCCCCGCCGGGAAATTTTGAGAGGGAGGCAGTGGGCCGCCGCCCGGGGGTAAACGTTTAAAGTTTAAACGGAGTTTCTAGGTGAAAGTATGCCCGAGCAGACGACGTTTGACTCAAAAAACTACATTTCCCACTACTAAATGTAGTTTTTAGTACATTCCTGTCCACCAATCAGAGCACACCACTCGTGTCTCCATTGTAAAGTTTAAATGGAGTTTCTAGGTGAAAGTATGGCCGAGCTGTAGACGTTTGACTAAAAAGACTACATTTCCCACTACTAAATGTAGTTCTTAGTACATTCCTCTCCACCAATCAGAGCACACCACTCGTGTCTCCATTTTAAAGTTTAAATGGAGTTTCTAGGTGAAAGTATGACCGAGCAAAAGACGTTTGACTAAAAAAACTACATTTCCCACTACTAAATGTAGTTCTTAGTACATTCCTGTCCACCAATCAGAGCACACCACTCGTGTCTCCATTTTAAAGTTTAAATGGAGTTTCTAGGTGAAAATATGCCCGGAACTCAGCTGTCACTCAAGTACTACCGAGTACTAGCGAGTACTAGCGAGTACTAGCGAGTACTACCGAGTACTACTGAGTCTCAAGTACTGAGAACTACTAGGTACATTGTATTGTCAATCAGTTGAGTGCTTCGCACTCAACTGTTTCCCTGTACAGGTCACTGAACTCAGTTGTCACTCAAGTACTAGCGAGTACTAGCGAGTACTACCAAGTACTACCGAGTACTACTGAGTCTCAAGTACTGAGAACTACTAGGTACAATGTATTGTCAAACAGTTGAGTGCTTCGCACTCAACTGTTTCCCAGTACATGTCACTGAACTCAGCTGTCACTCAAGTACTACCGAGTACTACCAAGTACTACCGAGTACTACTGAGTCTCAAGTACTGAGAACTACTAGGTACAATGTATTGTCAAACAGTTGAGTGTTTCGCACCCAACTGTTTCCCAGTACATGTCACTGAACTCAGCTGTCACTCAAGTACTACCGAGTACTACCAAGTACCACCGAGTACTACTGAGTCTCAAGTACTGAGAACTACTAGGTACAATGTATTGTCAAACAGTTGAGTGCTTCGCACTCAACTGTTTCCCTGTACAGGTCACTGAACTCAGCTGTCACTCAAGTACTACCGAGTACTACCGAGTACTACCAAGTACTACCGAGTACTACTGAGACTCAAGTACTGAGAACTACTAGGTACAATGTACTTGCAAACAGTTGAGTGCTTCGCACTCAACTGTATGCCAGTACTTGTGTCTCATTTTAAAGTTTAAATGGAGTGTCTAGGTGAAAGTATGGCTGAGCTGAAGAGGTTTGACTAAAAAAACTACATATCCCACTACTAATGTAGTTTTAGTACATTCCTGTCCTCCAATCAGAGCCCACCTGCTGTCAGTTATGAAGATCAGTGCCACACAGTGCTGTCACCATGGCAACGGCCCTTGCTGCGTGTGTATGACTGCTTTGGAGCGTCTCTCTGCTTCTCTCTATCGCTCAATTCCCCCTCTGCGCATGGGTCCGAACAAAAGCATGCCACGCTCACACCGAAACTCCTATCGCCAAAATTTTCGCACCGTTAGCGCCACAAGACTCGGCTGAAGACACTGATGACTTTTATTTTTTCCTAGTGTCAGAAATGTGGACGCTAGGGCGAGTTAGAAATGCTGTTCAGATCAGGTTTCTTTGAAAATCTGCTTCTAAATTAACATTGGAGCGGATGACGAGAAAACCTGACTTGGCCGCGCTTAGAGGTTGCTAGTTCAAATTCTGTAAATCGCACAGACTTTTTGAGCACATTGTGAGAGACAGGACAAGTTTGTCTACAAAATTGGAAAATATCACGTCTGTAGAGTGAAGATTGTGGCCGGGAGGAGTTTGGAAAGGAAAAAGATCTGAGAAGCCCCCACACTCTAACTGATGATGTCACGCACTCTAGCCCAGAAGGTTCCGCGCAATACACACCCATTATAATCTCACGATTTCTCCCAAAACGATCATGGTCATTGAACAGTGATTGATCAAAAACTATATGAGCTATTGAAACGCGGATTGGCACACCAGCACACAAGACTTGTGTCTACGTTTTAGAGTTTAAATGGAGCTTCTAGGTGAAAGTATGACTGCGCAGCAGGCGTTTGAAAAGCTACCTTTTCTGCTTTTTTTTTTTCGCTCGTCCCATTCATTTCAATGGGAAAATTTCGTTGGTTTTTCGCGACTGACGTCGCGAAAAATTAATATTCTGGACATTTTTGAAGTAGCACACCGATCCCGATCAAGGCGCACGTTTTGATGTTACATTCGCGTAGGTGCTCGTTTTTGTTTGGCAGTTTTAGGGAATCAAAAAAAAAGAGGAAGAGGAATAATAAGAAGAAAAAACACGTCGGATTTCAATAGGTGGCTGTGCTTCGCACAGCCACCTACTGTTTGTCTCTGCAAACAGTAGGTGGCTGTGCTTAGCACTGCCTCCCTAACTAGAAAATTCCCCCGCCGGGAAATTCTGAGAGGGAGGCAGTGGGCCGCCGCCCGGGGGTAAAAGTTTAAAGTTTAAACGGAGTTTCTAGGTGAAAGTATGCCCGAGCAGACGACGTTTGACTAAAAAAACTACATTTCCCATTAATAAATGTAGTTTTTAGTACCTTCCTGTCCACCAATCAGAGCACACCACTCGTGTCTCCATTTTAAAGTTTAAATGGAGTTTCTAGGTGAAAGTATGCCCGAGCAGACGACGTTTGACTAAAAAAACTACATTTCCCATTAATAAATGTAGTTTTTAGTACCTTCCTGTCCACCAATCAGAGCACACCACTCGTGTCTCCATTTTAAAGTTTAAACGGAGTTTCTAGGTGAAAGAATGACCGAGCAGAAGACGTTTGACTAAAAAAACTACATTTCCCACTACTAAATGTAGTTTTTAGTACATTCCTGTCCAACAATCAGAGCACACCACTCGTGTCTCCATTTTGAAGTTTAAATGGAGTTTCTAGGTGAAAGTATGGACGAGAAGAAGACGTTTGACTGAAAAAACTACATTTCCCACTACTAAATGTAGTTTTTAGTACATTCCTGTCCACCAATCAGAGCACACCACTCGTGTCTCCATTTTAAAGTTTAAATGGAGTTTCTAGGTGAAAATATGCCCTGAACTCAGCTGTCACTCAAGTACTACCGAGTACTAGCGAGTACTACCGAGTACTACCAAGTACTACCGAGTACTACTGAGTCTCAAGTACTGAGAACTACTAGGTACAATGTATTGTCAAACAGTTGAGTGCTTCGCACTCAACTGTTTCCCAGTACATGTCACTGAACTCAGCTGTCACTCAAGTACTACCGAGTACTACCGAGTACTACCAAGTACTACCGAGTACTACTGAGACTCAAGTACTGAGAACTAGTAGGTACAATGTATTGTCAAACAGTTGAGTGCTTCGCACTCAACTGTTTCCCTGTACAGGTCACTGAACTCAGCTGTCACTCAAGTACTAGCGAGTACTACCGAGTACTACCGAGTACTCCCGAGTACTACTGAGTCTCAAGTACTGAGAACTACTAGGTACAATGTATTGTCAAACAGTTGAGTGCTTCGCACTCAACTGTTTCCCAGTACATGTCACTGAACTCAGCTGTCACTCAAGTACTACCGAGTACTACCAAGTACTACCGAGTACTACTGAGCCTCAAGTACTGAGAACTACTAGGTACAATGTATTGTCAAATATGCCAGTACTTGTGTCTCATTTTAAAGTTTAAATGGAGTGTCTAGGTGAAAGTATGGCTGAGCTGAAGAGGTTTGACTAAAAAAACTACATATCCCACTACTAATGTAGTTTTAGTACATTCCTGTCCTCCAATCAGAGCACACCTGCTGTCAGTTATGAAGATCAGTGCCACACAGTGCTGTCACCATGGCAACGGCCCTTGCTGCGTGTGTATGACTGCTTTGGAGCGTCTCTCTGCTTCTCTCTATCGCTCAATTCCCCCTCTGCGCATGGGTCCGAACAAAAGCATGCCACGCTCACACCGAAACTCCTATCGCCAAAATTTTCGCACCGTTAGCGCCACGAGACTCGGCTGAAGACACTGATGACTTTTATTTTTTCCTAGTGTCAGAAATGTGGACGCTAGGGCGAGTTAGAAATGCTGTTCAGATCAGGTTTCTTTGAAAATCTGCTTCTAAATTAACATTGGAGCGGATGACGAGAAAACCTGACTTGGCCGCGCTTAGAGGTTGCTAGTTCAAATTCTGTAAATCGCACAGACTTTTTGAGCACATTGTGAGCGACAGGACAAGTTTGTCTACAGAATTGGAAAATATCACGTCTGTAGAGTGAAGATTGTGGCCGGGAGGAGTTTGGAAAGGAAAAAGATCTGAGAAGCCCCCACACTCTAAGCGATGATGTCACGCACTCTAGCCCAGAATGTTCCGCGCAATACACACCCATTGAAATCTCAGGATTTCTCCCAAAACGATCATGGTCATTGAACAGTGATTGATCAAAAACTATATGAGCTATTGAAACGCGGATTGGCACACCAGCACACAAGACTTGTGTCTACGTTTTAGAGTTTAAATGGAGTTTCTAGGTGAAAGTATGACTGAGCAGCAGGCTTTTGAAAAGCTACATTTTCTGCTTTTTTTTTTTCGCTCGTCCCATTCATTTCAATGGGAAAATTTCGTTGGTTTTTCGCGACTCACGTCGCGAAAAATTAATATTCTGGACTTTTTTGAAGTAGCACACCGATCGTGATCAAGGCGCACGTTTTGATGTTACATTCGCGTAGGTGCTCGTTTTTGTTTGGTAGCTTTAGCGAATCAAAAAAAGCGGGTAAGAGGAAGAATAATAAGAAACTAGAAAATTCCCCCGCCGGGAAATTTTGAGAGGGAGGCAGTGGGCCGACGCCCGGGGGTAAAAGTTTAAAGTTTAAACGGAGTTTCTAGGTGAAAGTATGGCTGAGTTGAAGACGTTTGACTAAAAAAACTACATTTCCCACTACTAAATGTAGTTTTAGTGCATTCCTGTCCACCAATCAGAGCACACCACTCGTGTCTCCATTTTAAAGTTTAAATGGAGTTTCTAGGTGAAAGTATGTCCGAGTAGAAGACGTTTGACTAAAAAAACTACATTTCCCATTACTAAATGTAGTTTTTAGTACATTCCTGTCCACCAATCAGAGCACACCACTCGTGTCTCCATTTTAAAGTTTAAATGGAGTTTCTAGGTGAAAGTATGGACGAGAAGAAGACGTTTGACTAAAAAAACTACATTTCCCACTACTAAATGTAGTTCTTAGTACATTCCTGTCCACCAATCAGAGCACACCACTCGTGTCTCCATTTTAAAGTTTAAATGGAGTTTCTAGGTGAAAATATGCCCTGAACTCAGCTGTCACTCAAGTACTAGCGAGTACTAGCGAGTACTACCGAGTACTACCAAGTACTACCGAGTACTACTGAGTCTCAAGTACTGAGAACTACTAGGTACAATGTATTGTCAAACAGTTGAGTGCTTCGCACTCAACTGTTTCCCAGTACATGTCACTGAACTCAGCTGTCACTCAAGTACTACCGAGTACTACCAAGTACTACCAAGTACTACTGAGTCTCAAGTACTGAGAACTACTAGGTACAATGTATTGTCAAACAGTTGAGTGCTTCGCACTCAACTGTTTCCCAGTACATGTCACTGAACTCAGCTGTCACTCAAGTACTACCGAGTACTACCAAGTACTACCGAGTACTACTGAGTCTCAAGTACTGAGAACTACTAGGTACAATGTATTGTCAAACAGTTGAGTCTTTCGCACTCAACTGTTTCCCAGTACATGTCACTGAACTCAGCTGTCACTCAAGTACTACCGAGTACTACCAAGTACCACCGAGTACTACTGAGACTCAAGTACTGAGAACTAGTAGGTACTATGTACTTGCAAACAGTTGAGTGCTTCGCACTCAACTGTTTCCCTGTACAGGTCACTGAACTCAGCTGTCACTCAAGTACTACCGAGTACTACCGAGTACTACTGAGACTCAAGTACTGAGAACTACTAGGTACAATGTATTGTAAAACAGTTGAGTGCTTCGCACTCAACTGTTTCCCTGTACAGGTCACTGAACTCAGCTGTCACTCAAGTACTACCGAGTACTACCGAGTACTACTGAGACTCAAGTACTGAGAACTACTAGGTACAATGTATTGTAAAACAGTTGAGTGCTTCGCACTCAACTGTTAGCCAATACATGTCACTGAACTCAGCTGTCACTCAAGTACTACCGAGCACTACCGAGTACTACCGAGTACTACCGAGTACTAGCGAGTACTACTGAGACTCAAGTACTGAGAACTACTAGGTACAGGTCACTGAACTCAGCTGTCACTCAAGTACTACCGAGTACTCCATTTTAAAGTTTAAATGGAGTTTCTAGGTGAAAGTATGGCTGAGCTGAAGAGGTTTGACTAAAAAAACTACATATCCCACTACTAATGTAGTTTTAGTACATTCCTGTCCTCCAATCAGAGCACACCTGCTGTCAGTTATGAAGATCAGTGCCACACAGTGCTGTCACCATGGCAACGGCCCTTGCTGCGTGTGTATGACTGCTTTGGAGCGTCTCTCTGCTTCTCTCTATCGCTCAATTCCCCCTCTGCGCATGGGTCCGAACAAAAGCATGCCACGCTCACACCGAAACTCCTATCGCCAAAATTTTCGCACCGTTAGCGCCACGAGACTCGGCTGAAGACACTGATGACTTTTATTTTTTCCTAGTGTCAGAAATGTGGACGCTAGGGCGAGTTAGAAATGCTGTTCAGATCAGGTTTCTTTGAAAATCTGCTTCTCAATTAACATTAGAGCGGATGACGAGAAAACCTGACTTGGCCGCGCTTAGAGGTTGCTAGTTCAAATTCTGTAAATCGCACAGACTTTTTGAGCACATTGTGAGCGACAGGACAAGTTTGTCTACAAAATTGGAAAATATCACGTCTGTAGAGTGAAGATTGTGGCCGGGAGGAGTTTGGAAAGAAAAATCTACTGAGAAGCCCCCACACTCTAACTGATGATGTCACGCACTCTAGCCCAGAAGGTTCCGCGCAATACACACCCATTGAAATCTCAGGATTTCTCCCAAAACGATCATGGTCATTGAACAGTGATTGATCAAAAACTATATGAGCTATTGAAACGCGGATTGGCACACCAGCACACAAGACTTGTGTCTACGTTTTAGAGTTTAAATGGAGCTTCTAGGTGAAAGTATGCCTGTGCAGCAGGCGTTTGAAAAGCTACCTTTTCTGCTTTGTTTTTTTCGCTCGTCCCATTCATTTCCAATGGGAAAATTTCGTTGGTTTTTCGCGACTCACGTCGCGAAAAATTAATATTCTGGACATTTTTGAAGTAGCACACCGATCGCGATCAAGGCGCACGTTTTGATGTTACATTCGCGTAGGTGCTCGTTTTTGTTTGGTAGTTTTAGCGAATCAAAAAAAGTAAGAAGAGGAAGAATAATAAGAAGAAAAAACACGCAGGATAACAATAGGTGGCTGTGCGAGCACAGCCACCTACTGTTTGTCTCTGCAAACAGTAGGTGGCTGTGCTTAGCACTGCCTCCCTAACTAGAAAATTCCCCCGCCGGGAAATTTTGAGAGGGAGGCAGTGGGCCGCCGCCCGGGGGTAAAAGTTTAAAGTTTAAACGGAGTTTCTAGGTGAAAGTATGCCCGAGCAGTCGACGTTTGACAAAAAAAACTACATTTCCCACTACTAAATGTAGTTCTTAGTACATTCCTGTCCACCAATCAGAGCACACCACTCGTGTCTCCATTTTAAAGTTTAAATGGAGTTTCTAGGTGAAAGTATGACCGAGCAAAAGACGTTTGACTAAAAAAACTACATTTCCCACTACTAAATGTAGTTTTTAGTACATTCCTGTCCACCAATCAGAGCACACCACTCGTGTCTCCATTTTAAAGTTTAAACGGAGTTACTAGGTGAAAGTATGGCTGAGTTGAAGACGTTTGACTAAAAAAACTACATTTCCCACTACTAAATGTAGTTTTAGTGCATTCCTGTCCATCAATCAGAGCACACCACTCGTGTCTCCATTTTAAAGTTTAAATGGAGTTTCTAGGTGAAAGTATGTCCGAGTAGAAGACGTTTGACTAAAAAAACTACATTTCCCATTACTAAATGTAGTTTTTAGTACATTCCTGTCCACCAATCAGAGCACACCACTCGTGTCTCCATTTTAAAGTTTAAATGTAGTTTCTAGGTGAAAGTATGGACGAGAAGAAGACGTTTGACTAAAAAAACTACATTTCCCACTACTAAATGTAGTTCTTAGTACATTCCTGTCCACCAATCAGAGCACACCACTCGTGTCTCCATTTTAAAGTTTAAATGGAGTTTCTGGGTGAAAGTATGGACGAGAAGAAGACGTTTGACTAAAAAAACTACATTTCCCACTACTAAATGTAGTTCTTAGTACATTCCTGTCCACCAATCAGAGCACACCACTCGTCTCTCCATTTTAAAGTTTAAATGGAGTTTCTAGGTGAAAATATGCCCTGAACTCAGCTGTCACTCAAGTATTACCGAGTACTAGCGAGTACTAGCGAGTACTAGCGAGTACTACCGAGTACTACCAAGTACTACCGAGTACTACTGAGTCTCAAGTACTGAGAACTACTAGGTACATTGTATTGTCAAACAGTTGAGTGCTTCGCACTCAACTGTTTCCCAGTACATGTCACTGAACTCAGCTGTCACTCAAGTACTACCGAGTACTACCAAGTACTACCGAGTACTACTGAGTCTCAAGTACTGAGAACTACTAGGTACATTGTATTGTCAAACAGTTGAGTGCTTCGCACTCAACTGTTTCCCAGTACATGTCACTGAACTCAGCTGTCACTCAAGTACTACCGAGTACTACCAAGTACCACCGAGTACTACTGAGACTCAAGTACTGAGAACTAGTAGGTACTATGTACTTGCAAACAGTTGAGTGCTTCGCACTCAACTGTTTCCCAGTACATGTCACTGAACTCAGCTGCCACTCAAGTACTACCGAGTACTAGCGAGTACTAGCGAGTAGTACTGAGACTCAAGTACTGAGAACTACTAGGTACAATGTATTGTCAAACAGTTGAGTGCTTCGCACTCAACTGTTTCCCTGTACAGGTCACTGAACTCAGCTGTCACTCAAGTACTACCGAGTACTACCGAGTACTACTGAGACTCAAGTGCTGAGAACTACTAGGTACAATGTATTGTAAAACAGTTGAGTGTTTCGCACTCAACTGTTAGCCAATACATGTCACTGAACTCAGCTGTCACTCAAGTACTACCGAGTACTAGCGAGTACTACCGAGTACTACCAAGTACTACCGAGTACTACTGAGTCTCAAGTACTGAGAACTACTAGGTACAATGTATTGTCAAACAGTTGAGTGCTTCGCACTCAACTGTTTCCCAGTACATGTCACTGAACTCAGCTGTCACCTTAAGTACTACCGAGTACTACCAAGTACCACCGAGTACTACTGAGATTCAAGTACTGAGAACTACTAGCTACAATGTATTGTCAAACAGTTGAGTGCTTCGCACTCAACTGTTTCCCTGTACAGGTCACTGAACTCAGCTGCCACTCAAGTACTACCGAGTACTAGCGAGTACTACCGAGTACTACCGAGTACTACTGAGTCTCAAGTACTGAGAACTACTAGGTACAATGTATTGTCAATCAGTTGAGTGCTTCGCACTCAACTGTTTCCCTGTACAGGTCACTGAACTCAGCTGTCACTCAAGTACTACCGAGTACTACCGAGTACTACCGAGTACTACTGAGACTCAAGTACTGAGAACTACTAGGTACAATGTACTTGCAAACAGTTGAGTGCTTCGCACTCAACTGTATGCCAGTACTTGTGTCTCATTTTAAAGTTTAAATGGAGTGTCTAGGTGAAAGTATGGCTGAGCTGAAGAGGTTTGACTAAAAAAACTACATATCCCACTACTAATGTAGTTTTAGTACATTCCTGTCCACCAATCAGAGCACACCACTCATGTCTCCATTTTAAAGTTTAAATGGAGTTTCTAGGTGAAAATATGCCCTGAACTCAGCTGTCACTCAAGTACTACCGAGTACTAGCGAGTACTACCAAGTACTACCGAGTACTACTGAGTCTCAAGTACTGAGAACTACTAGGTACAATGTATTGTCAAACAGTTGAGTGCTTCGCACTCAACTGTTTCCCAGTACATGTCACTGAACTCAGCTGTCACTCAAGTACTACCGAGTACTACCAAGTACTACCGAGTACTACTGAGTCTAAAGTACTGAGAACTACTAGATACAATGTATTGTCAAACAGTTGAGTGCTTCGCACTCAACTGTTTCCCAGTACATGTCACTGAACTCAGCTGTCACTCAAGTACTACCGAGTACTACCAAGTACCACCGAGTACTACTGAGACTCAAGTACTGAGAACTAGTAGGTACTATGTACTTGCAAACAGTTGAGTGCTTCGCACTCAACTGTTTCCCAGTACATGTCACTGAACTCAGCTGCCACTCAAGTACTACCGAGTACTACCGAGTACTACCGAGTACTAGCGAGTACTACTGAGACTCAAGTACTGAGAACTACTAGGTACAGGTCACTGAACTCAGCTGTCACTCAAGTACTACCGAGTACTCCATTTTAAAGTTTAAATGGAGTTTCTAGGTGAAAGTATGGCTGAGCTGAAGAGGTTTGACTAAAAAAACTACATATCCCACTACTAATGTAGTTTTAGTACATTCCTGTCCTCCAATCAGAGCACACCTGCTGTCAGTTATGAAGATCAGTGCCACACAGTGCTGTCACCATGGCAACGGCCCTTGCTGCGTGTGTATGACTGCTTTGGAGCGTCTCTCTGCTTCTCTCTATCGCTCAATTCCCCCTCTGCGCATGGGTCCGAACAAAAGCATGCCACGCTCACACCGAAACTCCTATCGCCAAAATTTTCGCACCGTTAGCGCCACGAGACTCGGCTGAAGACACGGATGATTTTTATTTTTTCCTAGTGTCAGAAATGTGGACGCTAGGGCGAGTTAGAAATGCTGTTCAGATCAGGTTTCTTTGAAAATCTGCTTCTAAATTAACATTAGAGCGGATGACGAGAAAACCTGACTTGGCCGCGCTTAGAGGTTGCTAGTTCAAATTCTGTAAATCGCACAGACTTTTTGAGCACATTGTGAGAGACAGGACAAGTTTGTCTACAAAATTGGAAAATATCACGTCTGTAGAGTGAAGATTGTGGCCGGGAGGAGTTTGGAAAGGAAAAAGATCTGAGAAGCCCCCACACTCTAACTGATGATGTCACGCACTCTAGCCCAGAAGGTTCCGCGCAATACACACCCATTATAATCTCATGATTTCTCCCAAAACGATCATGGTCATTGAACAGTGATTGATCAAAAACTATATGAGCTATTGAAACGCGGATTGGCACACCAGCACACAAGACTTGTGTCTACGTTTTAGAGTTTAAATGGAGCTTCTAGGTGAAAGTATGCCTGTGCAGCAGGCGTTTGAAAAGCTACCTTTTCTGCTTTTTTTTTTTCGCTCGTCCCATTCATTTCAATGGGGAAATTTCGGTGCTTTTTCGCGACTTACGTCGCGAAAAATTAATATTCTGGACTTCTTTTTAGTAGCACACCGATCCCGATCAAGGCGCACGTTTTGATGTAACATTCGCGTAGGTGCTCGTTTTTGTTTGGCAGTTTTAGGGAATCAAAAAAAGGTAAGAAGAGGAATAATAATATGAAGAAAAAACACGCAGGATAACAATAGGTGGCTGTGCTTCGCACAGCCACCTACTGTTTGTCTCTGCAAACAGTAGGTGGCTGTGCTTAGCACTGCCTCCCTAACTAGAAAATTCCCCCGCCGGGAAATTTTGAGAGGGAGGCAGTGGGCCGCCGCCCGGGGGTAAAAGTTTAAAGTTTAAACGGAGTTCCTAGGTGAAAGAATGACCGAGCAGAAGACGTTTGACTAAAAAAACTACATTTCCCATTACTAAATGTAGTATTTAGTACATTCCTGTCCACCAATCAGAGCACACCACTCATGTCTCCATTTTAAAGTTTAAATGGAGTTTCTAGGTGAAAGTATGGCCGAGCTGAAGACGTTTGACTAAAAAGACTACATTTCCCACTACTAAATGTAGTTCTTAGTACATTCCTGTCCACCAATCAGAGCACACCACTCGTGTCTCCATTTTAAAGTTTAAATGGAGTTTCTGGGTGAAAGTATGGACGAGAAGAAGACGTTTGACTAAAAAAACTACATTTCCCACTACTAAATGTAGTTCTTAGTACATTCCTGTCCACCAATCAGAGCACACCACTCGTGTCTCCATTTTAAAGTTTAAATGGAGTTTCTAGGTGAAAATATGCCCTGAACTCAGCTGTCACTCAAGTACTACCGAGTACTAGCGAGTACTACCGAGTACTACCAAGTACTACCGAGTACTACTGAGTCTCAAGTACTGAGAACTACTAGGTACAATGTATTGTCAAACAGTTGAGTGCTTCGCACTCAACTGTTTCCCAGTACATGTCACTGAACTCAGCTGTCACTCAAGTACTACCGAGTACTACCAAGTACTACCGAGAGCTACTGAGTCTCAAGTACTGAGAACTACTAGGTACAATGTATTGTCAAGCACTCAACTGTTTCCCTGTACAGGTCACTGAACTCAGCTGTCACTCAAGTACTAGCGAGTACTACCGAGTACTACCGAGTACTACTGAGTCTCAAGTACTGAGAACTACTAGGTACAATGTATTGTCAAACAGTTGAGTGCTTCGCACTCAACTGTTTCCCTGTACAGGTCACTGAACTAAGCTGTCACTCAAGTACTAGCGAGTACTACCGAGTACTACCGAGTACTACTGAGTCTCAAGTACTGAGAACTACTAGGTACAATGTATTGTCAAACAGTTGAGTGCTTCGCACTCAACTGTTTCCCAGTACATGTCATGAACTCAGCTGTCACTCAAGTACTACCGAGTACTACCAAGTACTACCGAGTACTACTGAGTCTCAAGTACTGAGAACTACTAGGTACAATGTATTGTCAAACAGTTGAGTGCTTCGCACTCAACTGTTTCCCTTTACAGGTCACTGAACTCAGCTGTCACTCAAGTACTACCGAGTACTAGCGAGTACTAGCGAGTACTAGCGAGTACTACCAAGTACTACCGAGTACTACTGAGTCTCAAGTACTGAGAACTACTAGGTATAATGTATTGTAAAACAGTTGAGTGCTTCGCACTCAACTGTTAGCCAATACATGTCACTGAACTCAGCTGTCACTCAAGTACTACCGAGTACTACCGAGTACTACCGAGTACTACCGAGTACTACTGAGACTCAAGTACTGAGAACTACTAGGTACAATGTACTTGCAAACAGTTGAGTGCTTCGCACTCAACTGTATGCCAGTACTTGTGTCTCATTTTAAAGTTTAAATGGAGTGTCTAGGTGAAAGTATGGACGAGCAGAAGAGGTTTGACTAAAAAAACTACATATCCCACTACTAATGTAGTTTTAGTACATTCCTGTCCTCCAATCAGAGCACACCTGCTGTCAGTTATGAAAATCAGTGCCACACAGTGCTGTCACCATGGCAACGGCCCTTGCTGCGTGTGTATGACTGCTTTGGAGCGTCTCTCTGCTTCTCTCTAACGCTCAATTCCCCCTCTGCGCATGGGTCCGAACAAAAGCTGCTTTTTTTTTTTCGCTCGTCCCATTCATTTCAATGGGGAAATTTCGGTGGTTTTTCGCGACTTACGTCGCGAAAAATTAATATTCTGGACTTCTTTTTAGTAGCACACCGATCCCGATCAAGGCGCACGTTTTGATGTAACATTCGCGTAGGTGCTCGTTTTTGTTTGGCAGTTTTAGGGAATCAAAAAAAGGTAAGAAGAGGAATAATAATATGAAGAAAAAACACGCAGGATAACAATAGGTGGCTGTGCTTCGCACAGCCACCTACTGTTTGTCTCTGCAAACAGTAGGTGGCTGTGCTTAGCACTGCCTCCCTAAAAACACGCAGGATTTCAATAGGTGGCTGTGCTTCGCACAGCCACCTACTGTTTGTCTCTGCAAACAGTAGGTGGCTGTGCTTAGCACTGCCTCCCTAACTAGAAAAAGCATTTCCTGTAGAAAATGCGTGGAAATGCTTTATGCTGAAGCAACGCTGGAAAAAAGCTGAATAGCTGAAGAGAATATTAATAAAGCTGAATATGTGGAAAGTTTGAAAAATCTGCATAGCTGAAGAGAATTTTCAAGAGCTGAATATTTGAAAAGTTTGAAAAGCTGAATAGCTGAAGAGAATATTTAAAAGGCTGAATATGTGAAAAGTTAAAAAAGCTGAATAGCTGAAGAGAATATTAAAAAAGCTGAATATGTGAAAAGTTTGAAAAAGCTGAATAGCTGAATATGAATATTAAAAGAGCTGAATATGTGAAAAGTTGAAGAAGCTGAATAGCTGAAGAGAATATTAAAAAAGCTGAATATTTGAAAAGTTTGAAAAAGTGTGTGTGTGTGTGTGTCTGTCTGTCTTCTTTGAAAAACTACAACTCCCACTGACTGCTCCTGTCCGCCAATCAGAGCGCACCTGCTGTCACTTCTGAGTGAGAGAGAGAGATAGACAGACATTTTTGAAATTTTGAGAGGGAGGCAGTGGGCCGCCGCCCGGGGGTAAAAGTTTAAAGTTTAAACGGAGTTTCTAGGTGAAAGAATGACCGAGCAGAAGACGTTTGACTAAAAAAAGTACATATCCCACTACTAAATGTAGTTTTTAGTACATTCCTGTCCACCAATCAGAGCACACCACTCGTGTCTCCATTTTAAAGTTTAAATGGAGTTTCTAGGTGAAAGTATGGACGAGCAGAAGACGTTTGACTAAAAAAAACTACATATTACCCAGGGGGCAAAATCCCATTTTTTTGGAAAACAGACACGGAGCGTTGTAAAAGGTTTGACACCAGAAATGATATCTAGGACCTTCAAGGAATAAAACCTGGGTGGACAACCCGGTCAACTAGCTGCTGGAAAGCTACAGGGGGCCAAAACCCCTCTATTTGGGTAATTTTCCTGGCGAAATTATGTAAATGCAAATATTTAGGTACTACAATGGAATAAATAGTCATACAACTATAAAATTTGACAGAGAGTATCATGACACATAGGGGGAGGCATGGAAACAAGATTCTGGGGCTTGTTGCAACTCAATTTTAAGATATCACCCTCAACATCCCAAAAAAGACAAAAAAAAGTACTGTTCGCCTGACAAATTCTCATGAACATTATTATTTTTCAGCACTTTATGGAGAATATCTATGCCCAACATGTATATACAAAACTTCCTTAATTCATAAGCTTCCATTTGAGTCCAAGATGGCCTTTCTACTAGCTACTGGAAAGCTACAGGCTGGCTCCAAACAATGCAACCCCTATTGTGAAAAACTACATGTTAACTGGCATTAACTGACATGATCCGAACATTCTATTTCTGGTCTCCCCAAAGTGAACAAGCAGTGCACTTGGGGTTTTCTGAATTGTTTGCTGTTCGAAAGAGGTAAATATACTTTAAATATTATTTCTTTATAAAATATTGAAGAATTTATTCATATCATTTACAGAAGGGCAATATTTGTTTGCCACCTATGCTAATTTTAGTTGTTCTGTTGTTTCAGCAATTGAAAGAATTGTAAGCTAGCTAGCAAGCACAGTTAGTTACTGTTAGCTAACATTCTAAAAAAAACTGTAAGTCTCTTGTACTATATTTTTCATTTTATCAATAGATATTTTTTTAAATATTATTTTTTTCATATAAAATATTGAAGGATTTACATTAATATGATGTACAGAAGGACAATTTGCTTGCCACCTATGCTAATTTGAGTTTTTTCTGATGTTTCAGCAATTGTAAGCTCGCTAGCAAGCACAGTTAGCTACTGTTGGCTAACATTCTGAAAGAATCTGTAAGTCCCTTGTCCTATATTTTTCATTTTATCAATATATTTTTTATCATTGATTGAGAGAATTTAATGTGACATACCAACCATTTGTTGTTTGTGCAGTGCTGTGTGGGGTCACATGTACACCTATGCCACAACTACACCTTTGTGTGTAATTGGCACAAGTAAGGAATAGAGTGAGTATTTTGAGATTGAGGCTGCACTACATATGCTATGTTTAAAATATTACTTTTTTTTTTAAAAGAACAATATATTGCAATTATTCACAATTGTATCCACTACTTCATAATTACAATGATATTGACCAGTAATTTTTTTGTATGTTCCTTCCTGTAGCAAGATGACAAGCCAGCCAATTAAACATTTGGGTGACACGGCCATGTCGCTGAAGCATGAGTCTCATAACAAGAGTTGTGAAGTTAAAAGCACTGACTACACAAAGTGCATCATATGTCAAGGACACTCCGTTAAATACCTAAATTTCATCACTCCTATAACAAAGCAAAAGTTTTTAAAAGCCATTGATGCACGTCAAGATGAGGTCTTCCAAAGACTGCTCAATGATTCTGCATCAAAAAAATGGTTGGAAGACAGTGCACCAAAGTGGCACCCAAAATGTCGAAATTGGTACATAAACAAGAAGAGCTACCAATATGCTGAGAAGAAACGTTCAACTGATATGAGAGCACGAGCATCAAATTTGGCTGATCCACGATTCACCTCCTCACACCATGATGTCAGGTCCAACAGACGAAACACTGAAAATTTTCAAACAAAGAAGAGGTGTGTAATTTGCAATAAGCAGTGGCTGCGAAGAAAGGAACCAATCTCTATGGTATCCACATTAAATAGTCAAAAGGCCATTGAGGAGAAAGCCAAGAAACTGGGTAGAGATGACATATTGTTGAGACTGATTGGGCAAGGTCATGATATGGTTGCCAATGGTATTGCCTACCATAAACCATGCATGAACAACTTCAAGGCTCAGCGCATTCATTCTGGAAAGCGAAGACTTAACCTGTATGCTGTTGCCTTTACTCGCCTCATGGAAGAACTGGAGGCTCCTCTTTTCCATGACCTGTCAGGATTCTTATTGAAATCAGTGCGTAACCGGTACCGAGAAATTCTGAAGGAGCTAGGTGTCAAAAATGCAGATGAGTACCGAACAATTAGTATGAAATTGAAGCTGCAGCAATACTTTGGTTCACGTGTTTCAGTCCTTAATCAGACATGTGGTTCAGGTTTCATGTGTGCATCAGGTGTACCCCTCGGTGATGCCCTGGAGAAGCTGAGGAGACTAGAAGCAGATCATATGCAGGATGAGAAACATCAAGCACTGCGACAAGCTGCAAAGATTCTTCGAGCAGATTGTGTGGACTGCATGAGGCAAACTCATAAGAAACATTCCACTGAGATATCCTTCACATCTGCTAATAACATGGTTCCCGACTCACTCTTCAACTTCACAGCTATGCTGTTTAATGACAAGATACCAGAACTCGGTGCAGAGGGAAGAGTCATTGTTGATCAGCCAACAGCAGAGAAAGCTATCATTATGTCACAGCATATCCTACAGCATGTCTCGAGGGTAACAACACCTTTGGGCATAGCCACTGCCTACCACATATTCAATCAGACACGTAGTAAATCGTTGATTATGCTGAACAACAGGCTGGGGCTTGGGATCAGTTATGAAAGTCTGCAGCGTCAGCTGACTGCACACAGTGAGAAGATCATGCAGCAGGTTGAAACTGTTGGTGTTTATGTCCCAGAGACAATGACTAAAAACTGCAAGATTCCCCATGTGTTTGCCATGGACAATCTGGACTGGAAGAAGAAGACACTAGATGGTGGGAGTTTCAATGCCACCTCTGCAATCATAATTGAAAACAAACAGATTGAGAGATTCCAAGAGGGTGCCAGTCTTCCCACTTCCACTCGTGACAGAAGAAAGACTCTCCATGATGTTGCTGACCCACCTGTTCCCATGTGTTACATCTCAGCTAAAGACAGGCAGAGGTCCAGGTCACTTGAGCACATTGAGAAGCTAGAGAGTCTGGCAACTTCCTCAGATGGTACAGCTGAAGACCTGTTGCTTATATGGCGCCTAGCAAGAATGGTTACAACTTCACAGCTGTTGAATTCTCCTCCAGATGCAGTACTGCCTGGATTTTCTGCCTTCTGTGCAGACCTCCATCCACATAGACAGGCCAGCACCATTGGTTATCTTCCTCTCATCCCAGCATCTCCAACTGATCCCGCAGTGATGAAAGAAGAGATGAAACGGCTGGTCAATACATCACATGCACTGGGAGACAAGTATACCATTATCACTGGAGACCAGGCTACATATGAACTTGCAGTTACCATCAGAGACAAGCACAGAGATGACTTTGACAGTGTAATCTTGCTGCTAGGGGGCTTTCACCAAGCTCATAACTATATGAAGGCTGTTTGCAAAATCATCAGGGATGCAGGTGCAGAAGATCTTCTTGTCGCAGCTGGTCTATGTCAGGAAGGGACTGTCAAGAAGATGTTTGGTGAGAAGGCTGACTACTATCAAACACTACATGCCCTCAGGATCCTCAGTGAGGCAATGTGGCGCTTGTACTGGGAAGCATTTGAGACATGGGCAGCAGACAGAGAAACAGAACACTGGCAATCACAGGTCGAAAATGTTGTGAAGAGGTTGTTTGAGAAAGATGCTACTGCCACTCAGAAGTTGGAGATCATCCAGATGTCACATCCACAGTTATCAGTTCTACGGGAGCAGATGTTGCTTTTTCAGAAATCACTGAGTGAACAACCAACATCCGTTTTCTGGTCAATCTTCCTGGAGATGTCCGACATTCTTCACAGGTTCATTTACTACCAACGAGAAGGCAACTGGGTAGGCCATCTCTCTGAATCAGCACAAATGCTGCCTTACCTCACTGCAGCAGGTCACTATAAATATGGGCAGCAATCTTTGCCTCTGTATTTGGCCGAGATGAAGAAACTACCTGAAACAGCTCCAGAGGTACATGAAGCACTGATGGCAGGTGCATTTGTTGGGAGGAGAGCAGATGGCAGTCACAATGGGGTCTCCCCTGACATGCTTCTGGAGCAGACATATAATGCAGATGCCAAGGAGGCAAGCGGTTTAGATGGCATTACACTCAACCCTGCTGCCCGGATGAAGTGGCTTTTCACAAAACCACTCACTGCAGCCATCTCTGCAGAGCTCAAGTCTATGCTGCACATCCATTCCTCCAGCCCACACCATGAATCTGGTTGGAGTCGTGTCACCAGGGATGCAGAGATGGTAGTCAAGGTCATGGCAGCAGTAGAGACCAACCCATTCACAACAGCCACGCCATGCCTGATCAACATATCAACTGGACAATGTGCAGATTCCACAGTCAAGGACAACCTGACAAATGTGAAAGTACTTGGTTTGAAGGCTCTGTCAGAGTCACTGTCCAGTGATCAGAAGAAGACAACTATTGTGAAGCTTAACACCTTCCACACACAAAACACGAAAGTCTCAAAGAAGTCTGAGGGAAAAACATCTTCATCTGGCAAGAGCAATGAAGTTACTGCCCTTCTGCGCATGACACAGATCATTGCTAGTGGTGGCGAACTCAACATTGTGGACTTCATCGGCAACCATGAGTGCAGTGTCTTTCCCCCATCCCTCTTCCAGGAAGATGGCAGTATGAGAAATGGTACCAAGGCAAGCCTAGTAAAGATTCTGAAAGAGGAGACCAAAGTGAACAGCATCCCTAATCTGCTTCAAGATGGCAAAAAGACAGCAGTAGTAGTTGATGCTATGTGTGCCATACGACACTGGTCTTTTCAAAAAGGGTAACTATTTGGAACCATTGCTAAGCGATACAAAAGCTTACTGCTGAATGATGTGCCTGCTTGCACTCAGATCATACACTTCTGTTGTGACAGGTACAGTGGGCCCAGCCTTAAATCAGCTGAGCAGGAGAAAAGATACGCCCGATCAAAACCAGCCAAAGTGTATGAAGTCAGTGAGCAGTTCACAGCTCCAGACCCAAATGAGTTTTTTGCAGTCTCAGCTAACAAAGCAAATCTTCTGAGCTTCCTCTGTGATAAATGGTGTGAGAATGAGCAACTGGGGCCTGTTCTTGGCCCAACTCATCTCTACCTGGGTGGTGGTTTCAAAGAAGAGACCAAGAGTGTGGTGCTGACAGAAGGGTCTGTTATGCATGTTCCTGCTCTGGAGTCTACACAGCAGGAGGCTGACACCAGGATCATACTCCACACCCTCTACAGTGTCCAGAATGAAGGAGTTGACAGAGTTGTCATACATGCAAATGACACTGACGTCATTACCATGTGTCTGTACTATGGTGCAACGCATCTAAGTGATCTAGCAGAGCTGTGGGTGAGAACAGCCCAAAATGCATACCTGCCTATCCATGAAATGGTTGTGGCACTGGGACCTTCACAGTGTTGTGCAATGCCATTTGTCCACAGTCTGAGTGGCAGAGATACAACTAGTTACCCATATTTCACTGGGAAGAAGGCATGGTTTAAGAACAGCATGATTCTGGACATACCTGCACTTAAAGAATTTGGTGAGAACTCAACCGATGCCATAACAGATGACGTCCTGAAGCAGGCACGGGACCTCACCATAGCTGTGTATACAGCCACAGCAGATCACTTTGAGGATTCAGACCTGGGCAAACTAAGAGCATACAAGTTCCTGAACAACAAATCAACACTCTTAAAGCTACTACCCCCAACAGAAGATGCATTTCTCCTGCACCTGAAAAGGGCTGCTCTAGCAACACTCATTGACAAGAGTGCACACATATCCAAGCCAGATATTCCCTTATGCACAGAATTTGGATGGTCTATGGATAATGGAAAAACAGTTCCTATCCCTTCTACAAAGCCAGCCTGGCCTGTGTCAATGAACAAGACAATCTCATGTGGATGTGTCAAAGGCTGCCAGAAGAACTGTTCCTGTGCAAAGAAGGCAGTTCCATGCTACATAGGGTGCCGTTGCCAGGGACTGACAACCAGATGCAACAGATTAAACACTGTGACATTGGAGCTCAGTGACAGCAGCAGTGAATCAGAAAACTAGGTACTAACACCAAAACGTGTTGTACCTGCTGTAATTTGGACATATATATGTCATGTTTTTTTTTTTTTAAATCCTATTATTATTAAATCCTATTAAATCCCAATCCTATGTTCTAGTTCTGGCCATGAGGATGGTTATTCTATGTTCAATTTATGAACATTTAAATGAAAATAAATGTTTTGCTGCCAGGAATTTTGTTTCTTTCATTGATCAATATTGCATATTTTTCATAAACACTGAGGCATTGATTTGTACAAATGATAGAAGAAAAAATTAAGAAACAGCACTTAACCCCATCTGGTAGAACACTGACTGGAAATTCTATTTCAGCACAATTCTCGATTTGGGATAGAGAGAAGACCGTTGGCCACAGCAAGTGAGGCTTTTGAGATAGAAAGGCCATCTTGGACTCAAATGGAAGCTTATGAATTAAGGAAGTTTTGTATATACATGTTGGGCATAGATATTCTCCATAAAGTGCTGAAAAATAATAATGTTCATGAGAATTTGTCAGGCGAACAGTACTTTTTTTTGTCTTTTTTGGGATGTTGAGGGTGATATCTTAAAATTGAGTTGCAACAAGCCCCAGAATCTTGTTTCCATGCCTCCCCCTATGTGTCATGATACTCTCTGTCAAATTTTATAGTTGTATGACTATTTATTCCATTGTAGTACCTAAATATTTGCATTTACATAATTTCGCCAGGAAAATTACCCAAATAGAGGGGTTTTGGCCCCCTGTAGCTTTCCAGCAGCTAGTTGACCGGGTTGTCCACCCAGGTTTTATTCCTTGAAGGTCCTAGATATCATTTCTGGTGTCAAACCTTTTACAATGCTCCGTGTCTGTTTTTTTGCTTGGCCCCCTGGGTATATCCCACTACTAAATGTAGTTTTTAGTACATTCTTGTCCACCAATCAGAGCACACCTGCTGTCAGTTATGAAGATCAGTGCCCCACAGTGCTGTTACCATGGCAACGGCCCTTGCTGCGTGTGTATGACTGCTTTGGAGCGTCTCTCTGCTTCTCTCTATCGCTCAATTCCCCCTCTGCGTTGGGTCCGAACAAAAGCTTGCCACGCTCACACCGAAACTCCTATCGCCAAAATGTTCACACCGTTAGCGCCACAAGACTCGGCTGAAGACACTGATGACTTTTATTTTTTCCTAGTGTCAGAAATGTGGACGCTAGGGCGAGTTAGAAAATGCTGTTCATATCAGGTTTCTTTGAAAATCTGCTTCTCAATTAACATTAGAGCGGATGAGGAAAAAAAGAGACTTGGCCGCGCTTAGAGGTTGCTAGTTCAAATTCTGTAAAACTCACAGAGATTTTGAGCACATTGTGAGAGACAGGACAAGTTTGTCTACAAAATTGGAAAATATCACGTCTGTAGAGTGAAGATCGTGGCCGGGAGGAGTTTGGAAAGGAAAAAACTCTGAGAAGCCCTCACACTCTAACTGTTGATGTCACGCACTCTAGCCCAGAAGGTTCCGCGCAATACACACCCATTGAAAACTCAAAAAAAGTCTGAAAACAGCATCATATTTAAACACTGATAATTTAAAAACTGTAATAGATATCACAATGAAAAGTAATAGCTGAATAGCTGAAGGTTTTATGAATGTTTTAAAATTTGAATGACGTCTGTAGGTGGAAGTATGCAGACTGCCATGCTTTTCAAAGAGGAGCATGTTAAAGAGGTTTTCAGGCTGATCTCCATAGGAATGCATTGAAAAAAAAATATGGAAAAGGCTGAATATGTGAAAAAGTATGAAAGGCTGAAAAAATGTTGAAGATATCCCGGAAAGAGCTGAAAAAGCTGAACATTTTGATAGCTGAATGGTTTTTGTAGCTGAAAGTATGCAGAAGCTAGAGGCGACCAAAAAACGTACGGAAGAAGAAAAATAAGAAAAATAAAGATTAGGATAACATAGGTTGGAAATGCTTGAAAGCATTTCCACCAACTAGAAAATTCCCCCGCCGGGAAATTTTGAGAGGGAGGCAGTGGGCCGCCGCCCGGGGGTGTGTCTGTAAAAGTTTAAAGTTTAAACGGAGTTTCTAGGTGAAAGAATGACCGAGCAGAAGACGTTTGACTAAAAAAACTACATTTCCCACTACTAAATGTAGTTTTTAGTACATTCCTGTCCACCAATCAGAGCACACCACTCGTGTCTCCATTTTAAAGTTTAAATGGAGTTTCTAGGTGAAAGTATGGACGAGAAGAAGACGTTTGACTAAAAAAACTACA
The DNA here is from genome assembly GCF_963514095.1 of Eutrigla gurnardus. NCBI lineage: Eukaryota > Metazoa > Chordata > Actinopteri > Perciformes > Triglidae > Eutrigla > Eutrigla gurnardus. The sequence continues at coordinate 19,175,346 of NC_139938.1, forward strand.
TTTCCCACTACTAAATGTAGTTCTTAGTACATTCCTGTCCACCAATCAGAGCACACCACTCGTGTCTCCATTTTAAAGTTTAAATGGAGTTTCTAGGTGAAAATATGCCCTGAACTCAGCTGTCACTCAAGTATTACCGAGTACTAGCGAGTACTAGCGAGTACTACCAAGTACTACCGAGTACTACTGAGTCTCAAGTACTGAGAACTACTAGGTACAATGTATTGTAAAACAGTTGAGTGCTTCGCACTCAACTGTTAGCCAATACATGTCACTGAACTCAGCTGTCACTCAAGTACTACCGAGCACTACCGAGTACTACCGAGTACTAGCGAGTACTACTGAGACTCAAGTACTGAGAACTACTAGGTACAGGTCACTGAACTCAGCTGTCACTCAAGTACTACCGAGTACTCCATTTTAAAGTTTAAATGGAGTTTCTAGGTGAAAGTATGGCTGAGCTGAAGAGGTTTGACTAAAAAAACTACATATCCCACTACTAATGTAGTTTTAGTACATTCCTGTCCTCCAATCAGAGCACACCTGCTGTCAGTTATGAAGATCAGTGCCACACAGTGCTGTCACCATGGCAACGGCCCTTGCTGCGTGTGTATGACTGCTTTGGAGCGTCTCTCTGCTTCTCTCTATCGCTCAATTCCCCCTCTGCGCATGGGTCCGAACAAAAGCATGCCACGCTCACACCGAAACTCCTATCGCCAAAATGTTCGCACCGTTAGCGCCACGAGACTCGGCTGAAGACACTGATGACTTTTATTTTTTCCTAGTGTCAGAAATGTGGACGCTAGGGCGAGTTAGAAATGCTGTTCAGATCAGGTTTCTTTGAAAATCTGCTTCTAAATTAACATTGGAGCGGATGACGAGAAAACCTGACTTGGCCGCGCTTAGAGGTTGCTAGTTCAAATTCTGTAAATCGCACAGACTTTTTGAGCACATTGTGAGAGACAGGACAAGTTTGTCTACAAAATTGGAAAATATCACGTCTGTAGAGTGAAGATTGTGGCCGGGAGGAGTTTGGAAAGGAAAAAGATCTGAGAAGCCCCCACACTCTAACTGATGATGTCACGCACTCTAGCCCAGAAGGTTCCGCGCAATACACACCCATTGAAATCTCAGGATTTCTCCCAAAACGATCATGGTCATTGAACAGTGATTGATCAAAAACTATATGAGCTATTGAAACGCGGATTGACACACCAGGACACAAGACTTGTGTCTACGTTTTAGAGTTTAAATGGAGTTTCTAGGTGAAAGTATGACTGAGCAGCAGGCGTTTGAAAAGCTACATTTTCTGCTCTTTTTTTTTCGCTCGTCCCATTCATTTCAATGGGAAAATTTCGTTTAAACGGAGTTTCTAGGTGAAAGTATGCCCGAGCAGACGACGTTTGACTAAAAAAACTACATTTCCCACTACTAAATGTAGTTTTTAGTACATTCCTGTCCACCAATCAGAGCACACCACTCGTGTCTCCATTTTAAAGTTTAAATGGAGTTTCTAGGTGAAAGTATGTCCGAGTAGAAGACGTTTGACTAAAAAAACTACATTTCCCATTACTAAATGTAGTTTTTAGTACATTCCTGTCCACCAATCAGAGCACACCACTCGTGTCTCTATTTTAAAGTTTAAATGGAGTTTCTAGGTGAAAGTATGGCTGAGCTGAAGAGGTTTGACTAAAAAAACTACATATCCCACTACTAATGTAGTTTTAGTACATTCCTGTCCTCCAATCAGAGCACACCACTCGTGTCTCCATTTTAAAGTTTAAATGGAGTTTCTGGGTGAAAGTATGGACGAGAAGAAGACGTTTGACTAAAAAAACTACATTTCCCACTACTAAATGTAGTTCTTAGTACATTCCTGTCCACCAATCAGAGCACACCACTCGTGTCTCCATTTTAAAGTTTAAATGGAGTTTCTAGGTGAAAATATGCCCTGAACTCAGCTGTCACTCAAGTACTACCGAGTACTAGCGAGTACTAGCGAGTACTAGCGAGTACTACCAAGTACTAACGAGTACTACTGAGTCTCAAGTACTGAGAACTACTAGGTACAATGTATTGTCAAACAGTTGAGTGCTTCGCACTCAACTGTTTCCCAGTACATGTCATTGAACTCAGCTGTCACTCAAGTACTACCGAGTACTACCAAGTACTACCGAGTACTACTGAGTCTCAAGTACTGAGAACTACTAGGTACAATGTATTGTCAAACAGTTGAGTGCTTCGCACTCAACTGTTTCCCTGTACAGGTCACTGAACTCAGCTGTCACTCAAGTACTAGCGAGTACTACCGAGTACTACCGAGTACTACTGAGTCTCAAGTACTGAGAACTACTAGGTACAATGTATTGTCAAACAGTTGAGTGCTTCGCACTCAACTGTTTCCCTGTACAGGTCACTGAACTCAGCTGTCACTCAAGTACTAGCGAGTACTACCGAGTACTACCGAGTACTACTGAGTCTCAAGTACTGAGAACTACTAGGTACAATGTATTGTCAAACAGTTGAGTGCTTCGCACTCAACTGTTTCCCTGTACAGGTCACTGAACTCAGCTGTCACTCAAGTACTAGCGAGTACTACCGAGTACTACCGAGTACTACCGAGTACTACTGAGACTCAAGTACTGAGAACTACTAGGTACAGGTCACTGAACTCAGCTGTCACTGAAGTACTACCGAGTACTCCATTTTAAAGTTTAAATGGAGTGTCTAGGTGAAAGTATGGCTGAGCTGAAGAGGTTTGACTAAAAAAACTACATATCCCACTACTAATGTAGTTTTAGTACATTCCTTTCCTCCAATCAGAGCACACCTGCTGTCAGTTATGAAGATCAGTGCCACACAGTGCTGTCACCATGGCAACGGCCCTTGCTGCGTGTGTATGACTGCTTTGGAGCGTCTCTCTGCTTCTCTCTATCGCTCAATTCCCCCTCTGCGTTTGGGTCCGAACAAAAGCTTGCCACGCTCACACCGAAACTCCTATCGCCAAAATTTTCGCACCGTTAGCGCCACGAGACTCGGCTGAAGACACTGATGACTTTTATTTTTTCCTAGTGTCAGAAATGTGGACGCTAGGGCGAGTTAGAAATGCTGTTCATATCAGGTTTCTTTGAAAATCTGCTTCTAAATTAACATTGGAGCGGATGACGAGAAAACCTGACTTGGCCGCGCTTAGAGGTTGCTAGTTCAAATTCTGTAAATCGCACAGACTTTTTGAGCACATTGTGAGAGACAGGACAAGTTTGTCTACAAAATTGGAAAATATCACGTCTGTAGAGTGAAGATTGTGGCCGGGAGGAGTTTGGAAAGGAAAAAGATCTGAGAAGCCCCCACACTCTAACTGATGATGTCACGCACTCTAGCCCAGAAGGTTCCGCGCAATACACACCCATTGAAATCTCAGGATTTCTCCCAAAACGATCATGGTCATTGAACAGTGATTGATCAAAAACTATATGAGCTATTGAAACGCGGATTGACACACCAAGACAGAAGACTTGTGTCTACGTTTTAGAGTTTAAATGGAGTTTCTAGGTGAAAGTATGACTGAGCAGCAGGCGTTTGAAAAGCTACATTTTCTGCTTTTTTTTTCCCATTCATTTTTTACTAATCCCATTCATTCCTATGGGACTAATTTGCGGTGGTTTTTCGCGACTTACGTCGCGAAAAATTAATATTCTGGACTTCTTTTAAATAGCACACCGATCCCGATCAAGCCGCACGTTTTGATGTAACATTCGCCTAGGTGCTCGTTTTTGTTTGGTAGTTTTAGGGAATCAAAAAAACGGGAGGAGGAAGAATAATAAGAAGAAACACGCAGGATTTCAATAGGTGGCTGTGCTTCGCACAGCCACCTACTGTTTGTCTCTGCAAACAGTAGGTGGCTGTGCTTAGCACTGCCTCCCTAAAAACACGCAGGATAACAATAGGTGGCTGTGCTTCGCACAGCCACCTACTGTTTGTCTCTGCAAACAGTAGGTGGCTGTGCTTAGCACTGCCTCCCTAAAAACGCGCAGGATAACAATAGGTGGCTGTGCTTCGCACAGCCACCTACTGTTTGTCTCTGCAAACAGTAGGTGGCTGTGCTTAGCACTGCCTCCCTAACTAGAAAATTCCCCCGCCGGGAAATTTTGAGAGGGAGGCAGTGGGCCGACGCCCGGGGGTGTGTCTGTAAAAGTTTAAAGTTTAAACGGAGTTTCTAGGTGAAAGAATGACCGAGCAGAAGACGTTTGACTAAAAAAACTACATTTCCCACTACTAAATGTAGTTCTTAGTACATTCCTGTCCACCAATCAGAGCACACCACTCGTGTCTCCATTTTAAAGTTTAAATGGAGTTTCTAGGTGAAAGTATGCCCGAGCAGAAGAGGTTTGACTAAAAAAACTACATTTCCCAATACTAAATGTAGTTTTTAGTACATTCCTGTCCACCAATCAGAGCACACCACTCGTGTCTCCATTTTAAAGTTTAAATGGAGTTTCTAGGTGAAAGTATGACCGAGCAAAAGACGTTTGACTAAAAAAACTACATTTCCCAATACTAAATGTAGTTTTTAGTACATTCCTGTCCACCAATCAGAGCAAACCACTCGTGTCTCCATTTTAAAGTTTAAATGGAGTTTCTAGGTGAAAGTATGGACGAGTAGAAGACGTTTGACTAAAAAAACTACATTTCCCATTACTAAATGTAGTTTTTAGTACATTCCTGTCCAACAATCAGAGCACACCACTCGTGTCTCCATTTTAAAGTTTAAATGGAGTTTCTAGGTGAAAGTATGGACGAGAAGAAGACGTTTGACTAAAAAAACTACATTTCCCACTACTAAATATAGTTTTTAGTACATTCCTGTCCACCAATCAGAGCACACCACTCGTCTCTCCATTTTAAAGTTTAAATGGAGTTTCTAGGTGAAAATATGCCCTGAACTCAGCTGTCACTCAAGTATTACCGAGTACTAGCGAGTACTAGCGAGTACTAGCGAGTACTACCGAGTACTACCAAGTACTACCGAGTACTACTGAGTCTCAAGTACTGAGAACTACTAGGTACAATGTATTGTCAAACAGTTGAGTGCTTCGCACTCAACTGTTTCCCTGTACAGGTCACTGAACTCAGCTGTCACTCAAGTACTAGCGAGTACTACCGAGTACTACCGAGTACTACTGAGTCTCAAGTACTGAGAACTACTAGGTACAATGTATTGTCAAACAGTTGAGTGCTTCGCACTCAACTGTTTCCCTGTACAGGTCACTGAACTCAGCTGTCACTCAAGTACTACCGAGTACTACCGAGTACTACCAAGTACTACCGAGTACTACTGAGACTCAAGTACTGAGAACTACTAGGTACAATGTACTTGCAAACAGTTGAGTGCTTCGCACTCAACTGTTTCCCGGTACATGTCACTGAACTCAGCTGTCACTGAAGTACTACCGAGTACTACCGAGTACTACCAAGTACTACCGAGTACTACTGAGTCTCAAGTACTGAGAACTACTAGGGACAATGTATTGTCAAACAGTTGAGTGCTTCGCACTCAACTGTTTCCCTGTACAGGTCACTGAACTCAGCTGTCACTCAAGTACTAGCGAATACTACCGAGTACTACCGAGTACGACTGAGACTCAAGTACTGAGAACTACTAGGTACAATGTACTTGCATATAGTTGAGTGCTTTGCACTCAACTGTATGCCAGTACTTGTGTCTCATTTTAAAGTTTAAATGGAGTTTCTAGGTGAAAATATGCCCTGAACTCAGCTGTCACTCAAGTACTACCGAGTACTAGCGAGTACTACCGAGTACTACCAAGTACTACCGAGTACTACTGAGTCTCAAGTACTGAGAACTACTAGGTACAATGTATTGTCAAACAGTTGAGTGCTTCGCACTCAACTGTTTCCCAGTACATGTCACTGAACTCAGCTGTCACTCAAGTACTACCGAGTACTACCAAGTACCACCGAGTACTACTGAGACTCAAGTACTGAGAACTAGTAGGTACTATGTACTTGCAAACAGTTGAGTGCTTCGCACTCAACTGTTTCCCAGTACATGTCACTGAACTCAGCTGCCACTCAAGTACTACCGAGTACTACCGAGTACTACCGAGTACTACCGAGTACTAGCGAGTAGTACTGAGACTCAAGTACTGAGAACTACTAGGTACAGGTCACTGAACTCAGCTGTCACTCAAGTACTACCGACTACTCCATTTTAAAGTTTAAATGGAGTTTCTAGGTGAAAGTATGGCTGAGCTGAAGAGGTTTGACTAAAAAAACTACATATCCCACTACTAATGTAGTTTTAGTACATTCCTGTCCTCCAATCAGAGCACACCTGCTGTCAGTTATGAAGATCAGTGCCACACAGTGCTGTCACCATGGCAACGGCCCTTGATGCGTGTGTATGACTGCTTTGGAGCGTCTCTCTGCTTCTCTCTATCGCTCAATTCCCCCTCTGTGCATGGGTCCGAACAAAAGCATGCCACGCTCACACCGAAACTCCTATCGCCAAAATTTTCGCACCGTTAGCGCCACGAGACTCGGCTGAAGACACTGATGACTTTTATTTTTTCCTAGTGTCAGAAATGTGGACGCTAGGGCGAGTTAGAAATGCTGTTCATATCAGGTTTCTTTGAAAATCTGCTTCTAAATTAACATTGGAGCGGATGACGAGAAAACCTGACTTGGCCGCGCTTAGAGGTTGCTAGTTCAAATTCTGTAAATCGCACAGACTTTTTGAGCACATTGTGAGCGACAGGACAAGTTTGTCTACAAAATTGGAAAATATCACGTCTGTAGAGTGAAGATTGTGGCCGGGAGGAGTTTGGAAAGGAAAAAGATCTGAGAAGCCCCCACACTCTAAGCGATGATGTCACGCACTCTAGCCCAGAAGGTTCCGCGCAATACACACCCATTGAAATCTCAGGATTTCTCCCAAAACGATCATGGTTATTGAACAGTGATTGATCAAAAACTATATGAGCTATTGAAACGCGAATTGACACACCAAGACAGAAGACTTGTGTCTACGTTTTAGAGTTTAAATGGAGTTTCTAGTTGAAAGTATGACTGCGCAGCAGGCGTTTGAAAAACGACAATGAATGTTCCTTTTTTTTCGCTCGTCCCATTCATATCAATGGGAAAATTTCGGTGGTTTTTCGCGACTAGCGTCGCGAAAAATTAATATTCTGGACATCTTTTAAGTAGCACACCGATCCCAATCAAGGCGCACGTTTTGATGTTACATTCGCGTAGGTGCTCGTTTATGTTTTTTAGGAGTAGGAAATCAAAAAAAGGTAAGAAGAGGAAGAATAACTAGAAAATTCCCCCGCCGGGAAATTTTGAGAGGGAGGCAGTGGGCCGCCGCCCGGGGGTGTGTCTGTAAAAGTTTAAAGTTTAAACGGAGTTTCTAGGTGAAAGAATGACCGAGCAGAAGACGTTTGACTAAAAAAACTACATTTCCCACTACTAAATGTAGTTTTTAGTACATTCCTGTCCACCAATCAGAGCACACCACTCGTGTCTCCATTTTAAAGTTTAAATGGAGTTTCTAGGTGAAAGTATGGACGAGAAGAAGACGTTTGACTAAAAAAACTACATTTCCCACTACTAAATGTAGTTTTAGTACATTCCTGTCCACCAATCAGAGCACACCACACGTGTCTCCATTTTAAAGTTTAAACGGAGTTTCTAGGTGAAAGTATGTCCGAGTAGAAGACGTTTGACTAAAAAAACTACATTTCCCACTACTAAATGTAGTTTTAGTACATTCCTGTCCACCAATCAGAGCACACCACTCATGTCTCCATTTTAAAGTTTAAATGGAGTTTCTAGGTGAAAGTATGTCCGAGTAGAAGACGTTTGACTAAAAAAACTACATTTCCCATTACTAAATGTAGTTTTAGTACATTCCTGTCCACCAATCAGAGCACACCACTCGTGTCTCCATTTTAAAGTTTAAATGGAGTTTCTAGGTGAAAGTATGGCTGAGTTGAAGACGTTTGACTAAAAAAACTACATTTCCCACTACTAAATGTAGTTTTAGTACATTCCTGTCCACCAATCAGAGCACACCACTCGTGTCTCCATTTTAAAGTTTAAATGGAGTTTCTAGGTGAAAGTATGGCTGAGTTGAAGACGTTTGACTAAAAAAACTACATTTCCCACTACTAAATGTAGTTTTAGTACATTCCTGTCCACCAATCAGAGCACACCACTCGTGTCTCCATTTTAAAGTTTAAATGGAGTTTCTAGGTGAAAATATGCCCTGAACTCAGCTGTCACTCAAGTACTACCGAGTACTAGCGAGTACTAGCGAGTACTACCGAGTACTACCAAGTACTACCGAGTACTACTGAGTCTCAAGTACTGAGAACTACTAGGTACAATGTATTATCAAACAGTTGAGTGCTTCGCACTCAACTGTTTCCCTGTACAGGTCACTGAACTCAGCTGTCACTCAAGTAGTACCGAGTACTACCAAGTACTACCGAGTACTACTGAGTCTCAAGTACTGAGAACTACTAGGTACAATGTATTGTCAAACAAACTGTTTCCCTGTACAGGTCACTGAACTCAGCTGTCACTCAAGTACTACCGAGTACTACCGAGTACTACCGAGTACTACTGAGACTCAAGTACTGAGAACTACTAGGTACAATGTACTTGCAAACAATGTACTTGCAAACAGTTGAGTGCTTCGCACTCAACTGTTTCCCTCTACAGGTCACTGAACTCAGCTGTCACTCAAGTACTAGCGAGTACTACCGAGTACTACCAAGTACTACCGAGTACTACTGAGTCTCAAGTACTGAGAACTACTAGGTACAATGTATTGTCAAACTGTTGAGTGCTTCGCACTCAACTGTTTCCCTGTACAGGTCACTGAACTCAGCTGTCACTCAAGTACTACCGAGTACTAGCGAGTACTACCGAGTACTACCGAGTACTACTGAGACTCAAGTACTGAGAACTACTAGGTACAGGTCACTGAACTCAGTTGTCACTCAAGTACTACCGAGTACTCCATTTTAAAGTTTAAATGGAGTTTCTAGGTGAAAGAATGGCTGAGCTGAAGAGGTTTGACTAAAAAAACTACATATCCCACTACTAATGTAGTTTTAGTACATTCCTGTCCTCCAATCAGAGCACACCTGCTGTCAGTTATGAAGATCAGTGCCACACAGTGCTGTCACCATGGCAACGGCCCTTGCTGCGTGTGTATGACTGCTTTGGAGCGTCTCTCTGCTTCTCTCTATCGCTCAATTCCCCCTCTGCGTTTGGGTCCGAACAAAAGCTTGCCACGCTCACACCGAAACTCCTATCGCCAAAATTTTCGCACCGTTAGCGCCACGAGACTCGGCTGAAGACACTGATGACTTTTATTTTTTCCTAGTGTCAGAAATGTGGACGCTAGGGCGAGTTAGAAATGCTCTTCATATCAGGTTTATTTGAAAATCTGCTTCTAAATTAACATTGGAGCGGATGACAAGAAAACCTGACTTGGCCGCGCTTAGAGGTTGCTAGTTCAAATTCTGTAAATCGCACAGACTTTTTGAGCACATTGTGAGAGACAGGACAAGTTTGTCTACAAAATTGGAAAATATCACGTCTGTAGAGTGAAGATTGTGGCCGGGAGGAGTTTGGAAAGAAAAAAACACTGAGAAGCCCCCACACTCTAAGCGATGATGTCACGCACTCTAGCCCAGAAGGTTCCGCGCAATACACACCCATTGTAATCTCAGGATTTCTCCCAAAACGATCATGGTCATTGAACAGTGATTGATCAAAAACTATATGAGCTATTGAAACGCGGATTGACACACCAGGACACAAGACTTGTGTCTACGTTTTAGAGTTTAAATGGAGCTTCTAGGTGAAAGTATGACTGCGCAGCAGGCGTTTGAAAAACGACAATGAATGTTCCTTTTTTTTCGCTCGTCCCATTCATTTCAATGGGGAAATTTCAGTGGTTTTTCGCGACTTACGTCGCGAAAAATTAATATTCTGGACTTCTTTTAAATAGCACACCGATCCCGATCAAGGCGCACGTTTTGATGTTACATTCGCGTAGGTGCTCGTTTTTGTTTGGCAGTTTTAGGGAATCAAAAAAAGGTAAGAAGAGGAAGAATAAGAAGAAACTAGAAAATTCCCCCGCCGGGAAATTTTGAGAGGGAGGCAGTGGGCCGCCGCCCGGGGGTGTGTCTGTAAAAGTTTAAAGTTCAAACGGAGTTTCTAGGTGAAAGAATGACCGAGCAGAAGACGTTTGACTAAAAAAACTACATTTCCCACTACTAAATGTAGTTTTTAGTACATTCCTGTCCACCAATCAGAGCACACCACTCGTGTCTCCATTTTAAAGTTTAAATGGAGTTTCTAGGTGAAAATATGCCCTGAACTCAGCTGTCACTCAAGTACTAGCGAGTACTACCGAGTACTACCAAGTACTACCGAGTACTACTGAGTCTCAAGTACTGAGAACTACTAGGTACAATGTATTGTCAAACAGTTGAGTGCTTCGCACTCAACTGTTTCCCTGTACAGGTCACTGAACTCAGCTGTCACTCAAGTACTAGCGAGTACTACCGAGTACTACCGAGTACTACCGAGTACTACTGAGACTCAAGTACTGAGAACTACTAGGTACAATGTATTGTCAAACAGTTGAGTGCTTCGCACTCAACTGTTTCCCTGTACAGGTCACTGAACTCAGCTGTCACTCAAGTACTACCGAGTACTACCGAGTACTACCAAGTACTACCGAGTACTACCCAGTACTACTGAGTCTCAAGTACTGAGAACTACTAGGTACAATGTACTTGTGTCTCATTTTAAAGTTTAAATGGAGTTTCTAGGTGAAAGTATGGACGAGAAGAAGACGGTTGACTAAAAAAAACTACATTTCCCACTACTAAATGTAGTTCTTAGTACATTCCTGTCCACCAATCAGAGCACACCACTCGTGTCTCCATTTTAAAGTTTAAATGGAGTTTCTAGGTGAAAATATGCCCTGAACTCAGCTGTCACTCAAGTACTACCGAGTACTAGCGAGTACTACCGAGTACTACCAAGTACTACCGAGTACTACTGAGTCTCAAGTACTGAGAACTACTAGGTACAATGTATTGTCAAACAGTTGAGTGCTTCGCACTCAACTGTTTCCCAGTACATGTCACTGAACTCAGCTGTCACTCAAGTACTACCGAGTACTACCAAGTACTACCGAGTACTACTGAGTCTCAAGTACTGAGAACTACTAGGTACAATGTATTGTCAAACAGTTGAGTGCTTCGCACTCAACTGTTTCCCAGTACATGTCACTGAACTCTGCTGTCACTCAAGTACTACCGAGTACTACCAAGTACCACCGAGTACTACTGAGACTCAAGTACTGAGAACTAGTAGGTACTATGTACTTGCAAACAGTTGAGTGCTTCTCCCAGTACATGTCACTGAACTCAGCTGCCACTCAAGTACTACCGAGTACTACCGAGTACTACCGAGTAGTACTGAGACTCAAGTACTGAGAACTACTAGGTACAATGTATTGTAAAACAGTTGAGTGCTTCGCACTCAACTGTTAGCCAATACATGTCACTGAACTCAGCTGTCACTCAAGTACTACCGAGTACTCCATTTTAAAGTTTAAATGGAGTTTCTAGGTGAAAGTATGGCTGAGCTGAAGAGGTTTGACTAAAAAAACTACATATCCCACTACTAATGTAGTTTTAGTACATTCCTGTCCTCCAATCAGAGCACACCTGCTGTCAGTTATGAAGATCAGTGCCACACAGTGCTGTCACCATGGCAACGGCCCTTGCTGCGTGTGTATGACTGCTTTGGAGCGTCTCTCTGCTTCTCTCTATCGCTCAATTCCCCCTCTGCGCATGGGTCCGAACAAAAGCATGCCACGCTCACACCGAAACTCCTTTCGCTAAAATTTTCGCACCGTTAGCGCCACAAGACTCGGCTGAAGACACTGATGACTTTTATTTTTTCCTAGTGTCAGAAATGTGGACGCTAGGGCGAGTTAGAAATGTTGTTCAGATCAGGTTTCTTTGACAATCTGCTTCTAAATTAACATTGGAGCGGATGACGAGAAAACCTGACTTGGCCGCGCTTAGAGGTTGCTAGTTCAAATTCTGTAAATCGCACAGACTTTTTGAGCACATTGTGAGCGACAGGACAAGTTTGTCTACAAAATTGGAAAATATCACGTCTGTAGAGTGAAGACTGTGGCCGGGAGGAGTTTGGAAAGAAAAATCTACTGAGAAGCCCCCACACTCTAACTGATGATGTCACGCACTCTAGCCCAGAAGGTTCCGCGCAATACACACCCATTATAATCTCATGATTTCTCCCAAAACGATCATGGTCATTGAACAGTGATTGATCAAAAACTATATGAGCTATTGAAACGCGGATTGGCACACCAGCACACAAGACTTGTGTCTACGTTTTAGAGTTTAAATGGAGTTTCTAGCTGAAAGTATGACTGAGCAGCAGGCGTTTGAAAAGCTACAATTTATGCTTTTTTTTTTTCGCTCGTCCCATTCATTTCAATGGGGAAATTTCGGTGGTTTTTCGCGACTTACGTCGCGAAAAATTAATATTCTGGACTTCTTTTTAGTAGCACACCGATCCCGATCAAGGCGCACGTTTTGATGTAACATTCGCGTAGGTGCTCGTTTTTGTTTGGCAGTTTTAGGGAATCAAAAAAAGGTAAGAAGAGGAATAATAATATGAAGAAAAAACACGCAGGATAACAATAGGTGGCTGTGCTTCGCACAGCCACCTACTGTTTGTCTCTGCAAACAGTAGGTGGCTGTGCTTAGCACTGCCTCCCTAACTAGAAAATTCCCCCGCCGGGAAATTTTGAGAGGGAGGCAGTGGGCCGCCGCCCGGGGGTAAAAGTTTAAAGTTTAAACGGAGTTTCTAGGTGAAAGTATGCCCGAGCAGTCGACGTTTGACAAAAAAAACTACATTTCCCACTACTAAATGTAGTTCTTAGTACATTCCTGTCCACCAATCAGAGCACACCACTCGTGTCTCCATTTTAAAGTTTAAATGGAGTTTCTAGGTGAAAGTATGACCGAGCAAAAGACGTTTGACTAAAAAAACTACATTTCCCACTACTAAATGTAGTTCTTAGTACATTCCTGTCCACCAATCAGAGCACACCACTCGTGTCTCCATTTTAAAGTTTAAATGGAGTTTCTAGGTGAAAGTTTGACCGAGCAAAAGACGTTTGACTAAAAAAACTACATTTCCCACTACTAAATGTAGTTTTTAGTACATTCCTGTCCACCAATCAGAGCACACCACTCGTGTCTCCATTTTAAAGTTTAAATGGAGTTTCTAGGTGAAAATATGCCCTGAACTCAGCTGTCACTCAAGTACTACCTAGTACTAGCGAGTACTACCGAGTACTACCAAGTACTACCGAGTACTACTGAGTCTCAAGTACTGAGAACTACTAGGTACAATGTATTGTCAAACAGTTGAGTGCTTCGCACTCAACTGTTTTTCCAGTACATGTCACTGAACTCAGCTGTCACTCAAGTACTACCGAGTACTACCAAGTACCACCGAGTACTACTGAGACTCAAGTACTGAGAACTAGTAGGTACTATGTACTTGCAAACAGTTGAGTGCTTCGCACTCAACTGTTTCCCAGTACATGTCACTGAACTCAGCTGCCACTCAAGTACTACCGAGTACTACCGAGTACTAGCGAGTAGTACTGAGACATAAGTACTGAGAACTACTAGGTACAATGTATTGTCAAACAGTTGAGTGCTTCGCACTCAACTGTTTCCCTGTACAGGTCACTGAACTCAGCTGTCACTCAAGTACTACCGAGTACTACCGAGTACTACTGAGACTCAAGTACTGAGAACTACTAGGTACAATGTATTGTAAAACAGTTGAGTGCTTCGCACTCAACTGTTAGCCAATACATGTCACTGAACTCAGCTGTCACTCAAGTACTACCGAGTACTAGCGAGTACTACCGAGTACTACCAAGTACTACCGAGTACTACTGAGTCTCAAGTACTGAGAACTACTAGGTACAATGTATTGTCAAACAGTTGAGTGCTTCGCACTCAACTGTTTCCCAGTACATGTCACTGAACTCAGCTGTCACTCAAGTACTACCGAGTACTACCAAGTACCACCGAGTACTACTGAGACTCAAGTACTGAGAACTACTAGGTACAGGTCACTGAACTCAGCTGTCACTCAAGTACTACCGAGTACTCCATTTTAAAGTTTAAATGGAGTTTCTAGGTGAAAGTATGGCTGAGCTGAAGAGGTTTGACTAAAAAAACTACATATCCCACTACTAATGTAGTTTTAGTACATTCCTGTCCTCCAATCAGAGCACACCTGCTGTCAGTTATGAAGATCAGTGCCACACAGTGCTGTCACCATGGCAACGGCCCTTGCTGCGTGTGTATGACTGCTTTGGAGCGTCTCTCTGCCTCTCTCTATCGCTCAATTCCCCCTCTGCGCATGGGTCCGAACAAAAGCATGCCACGCTCACACCGAAACTCCTATCGCCAAAATTTTCGCACCGTTAGCGCCACGAGACTCGGCTGAAGACACTGATGACTTTTATTTTTTCCTAGTGTCAGAAATGTGGACGCTAGGGCGAGTTAGAAATGTTGTTCAGATCAGGTTTCTTTGAAAATCTGCTTCTAAATTAACATTAGAGCGGATGACGAGAAAACCTGACTTGGCCGCGCTTAGAGGTTGCTAGTTCAAATTCTGTAAATCGCACAGACTTTTTGAGCACATTGTGAGCGACAGGACAAGTTTGTCTACAAAATTGGAAAATATCACGTCTGTAGAGTGAAGATTGTGGCCGGGAGGAGTTTGGAAAGGAAAAAGATCTGAGAAGCCCCCACACTCTAAGCGATGATGTCACGCACTCTAGCCCAGAAGGTTCCGCGCAATACACACCCATTATAATCTCATGATTTCTCCCAAAACGATCATGGTCATTGAACAGTGATTGATCAAAAACTATATGAGCTATTGAAACGCGGATTGGCACACCAGCACACAAGACTTGTGTCTACGTTTTAGAGTTTAAATGGAGTTTCTAGGTGAAAGTATGACTGAGCAGCAGGCGTTTGAAAAGCTACAATTCCTGCTTTTTTTTTTCGCTCATTTTTTACTAATCCCATTCATTTCAATGGGGAAATTTCGGTGGTTTTTCGCGACTTACGTCGCGAAAAATTAATATTCTGGACTTCTTTTAAATAGCACACCGATCCCGATCAAGGCGCACGTTTTGATGTAACATTCGCGTAGGTGCTCGTTTTTGTTTGGCAGTTTTAGGGAATCAAAAAAAAAGAGGAAGAGGAATAATAAGAAGAAACACGCAGGATAACAATAGGTACTGTTTGTCTCTGCAAACAGTAGGTGGCTGTGCTTAGCACTGCCTCCCTAACTAGAAAATTCCCCCGCCGGGAAATTTTGAGAGGGAGGCAGTGGGCCGCCGCCCGGGGGTGTGGCCAACATCTGATGCCGAGTGGGGTGTGCCTTCAGAGTTGGCTCATGAGTGGACGTGTCAAATGTGGAGTGGATAAAGCGTCGATGATATACTCCTTCCCGTTCATCAGCTCTGGGGACATCCAAGATGGCCGCCGAGTAGGACGTGTCTTCAGCAAAAGAAACCTGCCGACTGCCAATGCTGTTTGGAGCAAAGCAATGAACACTTACCTCTGTAATATTACATGCTTCCCCTTCATGTTTCCTCTCTTCATTATTGGTTATTAAATTGCATTTCTTGACACATTTCAAATACTTATACAAAGCACTCGTCAAACAAAACATTCTTTTTCATGTGTTTATTTATCTAACAGTCTATGCACTTTCATGATGCGAGTATGCTCAGGGGTCAGAGGGATGTTTGGCTGCGATGATCTTCCATGATGTCTGCAAACACACAAAAACAGACACGATTAAGACTGATAAGTATTACAGCAGCAAGGATTAAGTCAAGTCAAACTCATCCAGATACAATACAGTCATTGAATACACAATGGTAAATGTGCCTTACATGTCTTGTGCTGGGTGGCTGTCTTAGAGGTTTCTAGAGTCTGTTGTGTCACCGATGTGGGTTTCCCTCATACGTGCGTACGTGGCAGAGAGAAGTGTGGTGTAAACAAAAAAAAACAAAGTACAAATTAGTGCAGCACACATTGTTCCATTGGACATTATTACAGTGGTTTGGTGTCACAATGACTCCTTACTTGTCTGCTGGCTTGAAGTGTCTTCATCGGTGTTCCTCTGGAGGTCTTCTTCCTGGGTCTGTTGTTACTCTTCCTAGAACATCAAAAACATTATTTTAATAATTTTTCAAAAGTTTTGTGTAAGCATTTATTCACTCATTCAATGAAGATACACTGGTAAATGTCCCTTACTTGTTCTCTCATGGGATCGTGTCTCCAATGGACAGAGATCTGCTGCAGGTCTTCTTCATGGTGGGGAGTGTCTTCTTCCTGGGAGTCTTCTTTCTAGTTTTCTTTCTGCCCCTGGATTTAAAAGACATAAATAAGTTTACATGTGTTAAAGCATTATGTAAACACTTGACCAGGACATAAAATGTAATGAAATAGTACTTCCCTTTTTTGTGGTCTTCTTCCTGGGAGTCTTTCTGGATCTTTAATCACATCACAGGATATTAAAGACATGGTTAGTAAATTACATGTTTCAAAGCATCATGTAAACAGTTTGCCAAAAAAAGGAATGAAATAATATTTCCCTTTTTTGTGGTCTTCTTTCAAGGGAGTCTTCTTTCTGGATCTCTAATGACAAGATATCAAAGATATGGGTCAATTACATGTTTCAAAGCATCATGTAAACACTGCCAAAAAATGTAATGAAATAATACTTCCCTTTTTTGTGGTCTTCTTTCAAGGGAGTCTTCTTTCTGGATCTCTAATGAAAGGATATAAAAGATATGGGTCAATAACATGTTTCAAAGCATCATGTTTACAATTTGCCAAAAAATGTAATGAAATAATACTTCCCTTTTTTTTTTTTTTTTTTTTTGGTGTTTTTGTGGTTTTTTTTGTTTTGTGTTTTTTTGCTGTGTCCGTCTGGTCCGCTGTCATCTGGTCCGCTGTCATCTGGTCCGCTGTCATCTGGTCCGCTGTCATCTGGTCGTCGTCGTCGTCTTCTTGATTACAAGTCAGCTTACTCCCAGTCACTGCTGTTCAGTTTCCTCCCTGACACTGTGCTGCCTACCCTACCACACCACACCTACAATCAATCCCTGTGGATGTTTTGAGATCCCTGTCCTGCCCTGTCCTGTCCTTCTGAGATATTGCTGACCCCCAAAATAAATAAAGAAACAAACTGAAATTCAACTTTATTACAACATTTCCAGCCAACACATACCACTGTAGTATATTTACAAGAAAAAACAACAAAAAAATAGCAAACTGAAAAATACAGAAGAGAGAAGAAACAATTATAAGGACGAGAGAGACGACATAGAAGCAGCGATGGGAAAAAGCACCCAGAAATCACAAGATAGACAATGAGACAATGTGACGAGATGGATAGGAAATAGCAGAATGGGTTAGCTGGAGAGGCTATTAGTCAGTCAAAATACAATAAACTGGACTGTGGTAACTGTAATATGTTTGGAGAACACCTGATTGAACACATTTATCAGGATGTGATATATAAATGTGATCAATCAGCGTGTTGTTTTCAGTTGTGGAGTCCGCAATTAACTGAGTGTAACCTCTGGACTGAAACAAATCTTTTATACTTTTCTTTCCTTTAGAAAGCAGATCCTCATTGAAGTCCCCGCAAACAACAATGGGCTGGTGATCCAATATGGCCAAGGAGTCCAAGAGGTTTTTCAAGTTTAGTAAAAAGGGTTCTAATCTGAATTGTGGGGGTCTGTAGACAGTCGCTAATAGTACTTTGACTGGAGCCTCAATTTTAACGACAACAAACTCCAAGTCATTGACATCTTGCATGTACCCTCGAGGCTCTGCCTGAACATTGCTACGACAGTACACTGCAACTCCACCTCCATCTTTCCCCGCCAAGTCCACACAGCTGTTGTAAGACAGTTGTCTACTGCGTGTGAACATGTCGTATCCCTCCAGATGGAAAATTGGGGACACAGAGGAGCCTGACAGGTGTGTCTCTGTGAGACACAACACATCTGCTAGTTGGAGTTCGTGATGTGCTTTCAGGTCCACGATGTGAGTTGGAAGCCCTTGCGTGTTGTGATGGACGATCGTCAAAGCCTTTGGAGTTTCCTGTAAACACCCGGAACGAGTCAAAAGGGGTCTGACAGTCTGGAAAGATGCGCGAGTCATACTTTCCAGAGCCGTCTTGATTTTGGGGTCAGCATATATCTTTTTCTCATCAAAGTCCGTGACGGTGAGACCCTGGAGTGAAGTTGTGCGGCTGAGAGCGACATACGCCATTCCTGATTCGAATACACGTTTGAGGCTCACGACCGCCGACGTCATGGTCATGCCTTGCACTTTGTGGGCAGTGCAGGCAAAGGCCAACTTGATGGGAAACTGACGTCGAACAACTCCTCTCTTGCTGTTCAGGTTCTCCTCAGATCTCTCGATGTAGACAGAGTCATCTGAGGGACCCAGCACCTTCTTACGCGATCGCTGTCCTGACGTAGGATTGTCCAGCCGCAGTCCGATCAGCTTGGCAACCTTTGGCCCACGATCACTCATCACAATGTTTGAGATGGTACCAAACGTGCCGTTAACGAGCCCATCCTCCACGTCGAGATTCCTGGTCACCATGACGCGTACTCCAGGAGCAGCAGTTATGCTGTCAGGCAGATCTCGTTTGTGGCCTCTGATGTTGCGAGGCGCCAGCAACATGCAGCCACTCGTGGGGTCTTTCCGGAAGTCTTCGGCTGCAATGTTGATGGCATCCTTGTGGAGGGCGGCTACGGTATCGGCATTGTGACGGTCCACTTCTTTGTTCGTGGCGTAGATGTGGAGCCTGTCCACTGGACAACCTGGAGCACAAGCCGCCGTCTGTGTGAGCAACGCTCTGTCTTCATCGCTCAGACGATCGTCCTTTTGCTTCACTCGCAGACGGTTCAGGAGTTGGGCAAAAGCTCGATCGTCCTTCTGTCTCATGATCTCCGTCAGGTCGACCATTGTGAAGTGGTCCTTCCAGAGATCAAACTCATCCTCCTCGTACACACACAGTGGCTTGGCTCTACCGAGGGGCGGCAGCTGGTAAAAGTCACCTACAGCCAGGACAGACATTCCTCCAAATGGCCTCCGGTTTCCTTTGATCTGCTGCAAACGCCAGTGGACGTAGGCAAACAGCTCTTTGGAAATCATGGACACTTCGTCAATGATGAGAATTTCAGCGTTGGACAGTGCCACCCTGAGGTCATCGAGTGCATTTCCGAGACCCTGATACGGTGGCTTCAAGGACCTCGGAAGCTTGAGGATGGAGTGCAACGTGCTGCCAGAGATGTTGAACGCCGCTGTGCCAGTGAAGGCGGTCAGCAGCACAGCAGGCCGGGACATGTCGCCCTGGTCCCGGAATATTGGCAGCTGACGCAGAATCCTCGACGCTTCCTGGTGAACGCACTTGATGACGTGAGACTTGCCGCAGCCAGCTCCACCCGACAGATAAAAATAAAACGGCTCCGGATTGTGCCCCCAGAGACGCTGAAAGCACCAGCGACGCACACTGTAAAAGATGGAACCCTGAGTGGCGTTCAGACTTTGAAACATCTTTCTTACAAAGTCTGGACTCAACTGCGGTGCGTCGATCCTGGGCACGAAGCCGCTCCCACCTTTCTCGACTTGAAATTCGGGGATGTCTTCGTCGCCCTCGTGCTCTGCGTCAATGGGTTCGCGCTGGTCCAGACACTCCAACCGGTCCACTTCCGCCTCGGGTGCAAAGGTGTTCCAAGCACTAACAACTGGACCGATCTGGCGATACCGTTCCAGCGCCGCATCAATCTTTTTGCCTCGTCCTTCGTATCGTTTCTGGTTGCCATCCACGATGCGTTGGACGTCCATACCCCACTTCTTGCCACACTTGTAAAACTGTTCGTATGTGGGGTATGTTACATCCGTCAGGTCGCCATCAGATCTGTGCGGGAGATAGAGTTTTACAAGTCTCCTGAAAAACTTCTCAGGGGTCTTCTTCTCCGAGAAGCGCGTGTATCTGATGACGGCCGGCTTGCCTGCAGTCCTCTTCTGGATGTAGCCCATGTCATTTCTGAGGGGAATGGCATTCTTACCTTCTGCCTGCAGGCCGTAAACTATCCTGAACTCAGACGCAAACTCGGCCAAGCACATCCCTTCAAACTCTCGACCGAGAGGTCTGTTGAGGTATTTTTCAGGGATCCCTGACATCCACACCTCCTCCGAATCCGGTGACATCTGCCGAAGCCTGCCCATGGGATGACTCATCTTCAGACCGTCCTCATCGGTCTGAAGGAACACGACGGAACGCGAGCACTTCTTCAAAGGTAAACTGCACGTACGAGCCACAGCTTCTTGTGCGCTGACCTCTCTGTTTTTAGCGTAGGCCTGCATGATCTGCTTCATCTCGTCGCGCTTGTTTACCTTTGAGTTCTTGACGTCTTCGATGACTGCGTTGAGGAATTCAGTCATCTCGTGCTCAGGCTTGGAAACATAGGACATCATGTACATTATGCAACTGTAGTCGTCCACAACGTACTGGATGTCCATGTTGGCGTTCCATGCTCGGAGCAGGTCCGGATTGTAACCGTTGACCCAGCACTCGTTTGGATCGCGCTTCAGCATGACTACACTGCCGCTCGTCAGATCTTCGACGTAGCCGATGTACTCTTCGTGTGTCAGCTTGCAGTGGTGGAGCAGGTCTGCCAAGCTGCTGAATGAGGCGCTTGGATCCATGAGAGCATCCCTAACAGGCTTCAGCTTCTCCTTTGCTTCCCTCTGCATCCTGGCGAATTCCCGTTTCATTCTCTTCTGCTCTTCTTCGGGATTCTGTGATTGGCCCTGTGCGGTGTCAACAGTGGCAGGCCTGGTGATGAGAGTTTCGCTCATGGGCAGTTTAGGAAAGCCAAATCTACAGGAAACGTTGCCTTTTTTGCACGACTTTGAATGTTTCCTGCTGTGCATCTGAACTTCCGACACAATTTGGTGGAGTTCTGGGTCTGCCTCGGGGTCAGGCATCTTGCACGAAACGTGACGATCTATGAATTTGAAGACGGTGGAGTCGAGGTGTTCTTCAAATTTGGGGGCATCCTTGATCCAAACCAGCATGTGAATGTGCGGGCTTCCTCTGGCTTGAAACTCAACACGGTAAAAGTAATCTTCTACTTCACCGATGGGCTGTGCTGGTGAGAGGATGAGGTTCGACATCAGAGCATCTACTCTTTTTTCAAACATGCGCATAACCGTAATGGGGTTACTGCGCAAAATTTCACATTTGGCAATCCAATCCAGCTCTGAAAAGTCTACTCGTTCTCCCTGCTGAGCTTTAATGACCTCAATGAATTCAGGCCATCTCATCTCAGCAGCGGAGAACGTGAGAAAAAAGGTTGGGGTGCCAATCTGTCTCACCATGGCGTGGACATCTCTCAGGGCTTTGTTCCAATAAGCTGGTGTGCCTCTAAGGGGTTGCATAAATCGCGTGGCGTCTTGGTTCATAATTAGTCCCTCAACCTCATCCCTATCCTGGAGCATAACATTGCTAATTCGACGCCCGTCTGCAGTTTTGGACTTTCCTTTGCGCATTTGTATGGACATGCTGTTGCTGGCCATGTGTGTCTCCGTTACAAACTGCGCAAAGAAAAGGTAGCTTTGGTCACTGGCGAATCGTATGTCTGCAGCCAATAATCTACTATTGAAATACAAGCTGGGAGACAGAGAAATTTCTCTGGCCTCGTCCAGCGTGTTTTCTCCTGTTGGAAATTGCACAGGAAAGGCCATGGCTTCTAGTTTCGGTATGGTGAAGAATCCCACAGGTGTGTTACCTTGGGCAGGTGCAACGCTGAAGATTCCATCGCCATACGAAAGGATTTCCTGTGCAATGTCCGGTGGCTGCATGCAGGTGTCCAGAGCCAGACCAGGCCTCAGCTCCTCCTTTTCCTCCACCGCCTCCTTGGGCTGCTGGCTTTGCCCAGCTGTGGACTGGCCTGGCTCGTTTTGGCTGCTGAACACCTCTTCTAAGTCTATGTCTAAAATTTGGGGTTGCTCATCTACATCATCTACAAGGTCAAAACTCACATCCTCATCAACAGACACATCCGCATACTCCGAATGACACTCTTTGAGTTTAGCCAGAGAAGCTAACACATTCTTCATGCTGACGGTGTAAAAGTGCTGGTGTCCTTTAAATCTAATATGCCGCTTTAATTTAACCTGAAGTAGCTGCGCTTCGTCTCTGGACCTAGGAAGGCTGTTCACGGTCGCTTGGACCTCCGACGGCACGCACACAACAGCTCCGTGCACAGCCCTCTGTTGGCCCTTCGGCAAAGCAACAACTTTGGCAAATGGCAAAATTTTAGCAATGAGCTGCCGTTCAAGCACATTAAGGGTAGCCAATTCCGGTGGGATGGGTGCCAACTGCAGTTTGTTTGCTACTGCAATGGGTGGCATGTTTCCTCTGCTCAGGTGGCTGTCACAAGTGTGACAGATCCACTCCTGGAGTCTCTCTTGGGGAACAGAGCAAGGGCAAGTGCAGTCATTATCACAAAAATGAACATAGTTTCCTGTCAAGCATGCTGCAGCCATTTTACTATGTTTACTATATTTGCCCCTCTTGCATACTTTGACCTGATTGGGAAACAGTGTTCGGTTACACGCCGTACAAACGTATGTCGGGCCGTGTGTAATCAATTCCCGGAATGAGGCTATGGCTGCTTCCATCACAGGACCCATCAAGCGCTGGGGCGGGCGAGGTTTGGGGTCTACAATCTCTCTATATTTCCTTTTGATACGCAGTGCCCTCTGCATCTTGTAACGGATGCAAAAGGCTGCGTTTGTGGCCAATTTGGTTGTCCTATTGCGAGTTGAACGTTGAATACAACGTAATCTAAACTCGGGATCACTGTGATATCTAGAAAGAACACTATACTTTTTGTTTTGCCTATAAATACTATGTGTGCTGTATTTATGTGACATATAGTGTTTCCGACTACACCGAAAAGCAGGAACTGCCTTGTACTTTTCTGTAAAATACCGTTTCTGTCTACACCGAAAAGCAGGAACTGCCTTGTACTTTTCTGTAATATATCGTTTCTGTCTAGACCGAAAAGCGGGAACTGCCTCGTACTTGTCTGTCATGTATTTTTTCTGTCTACACCGAAAAGCGGGATCTACCCTATATCTATGTTTGATGATTGCCTTCTTCCTAATCTGAACTAGGGGATTTGCATAATAATGTTTGAACGACAATAACCGTTTTTTGTGATAATGACTCTCTTGCGCATATTTAGTCCTTTGTGCTTGAATTTTTCTCATTCTAAAATCAGGACAGCTAACATACTTGTGTTTTTGATATTTGGCTCTCCTATTTGGTTCATGACACACAGGTACATGCTGCTGTTTGGGGTCACTTGCTCTCCGCCTAGCCTTTAATCGTCTGTGTTTGCTCAGCTTTGTGATATGAGCTGCTGCTGGGACAGCAGCCACAGACACTGTCTCCACAGTTGGTGGGACAGCAGCCACAGACACTGTCTCCACTGCTGGTGGGACAGCAGCCACAGACACTGTCTCCACTGCTGGTGGGACAGCAGCCACAGACACTGTCTCCACTGCTGGTGGGACAGTTGTGTTGGAAATGTCCACTGTTGATTGGCCATGATGTTTACCGGAAGAGAGCGTTTCAAATGAAACCGGTACAAACTCATAGGTAGCAGAGGGTCCACGATTCGCAAACAGTTTGAGCAGGTGGTCAGCCAAGTCACCGATTTCAGAGAAGGTCCTCATTATTGCAGTCCCAGAGTAGTGTGGTAGGCCTTCTGCGTCCCTGCTGTGGGAATCAAACACGCCGTACCTACCCAATTTGTCTCGGAAAACTGCAATACACTCTGGAGTTACCATGAGTATAGCATGCCTCACTTCACCTGACAGACACTCCAGCTGTGTGGCAAGGTCCAAATACCACTGCTGGCTTCCAGAGCTGGGTGCTCTGATGAGGCCACATCTGATGTCGGGCATGTGGACATCATACATATTTGTGCCTGTCTGTGCCTGTTTTGGCATTTCCTCGACTGTAAGGTGGTTTTGTTGGAATTTGTTCTCCTGTATTAGCTGTTGTTTGATTCCCACATACAGTTTGTCTCCATATGCTAGCACAGTGTCAAGGGTACCCCTGTTTAACTGACAGCCCTCGTTCTCAAAGGCCAGAAAAGTCAGGGACATACAGGAACACTGATGGTTTCTAGAGAATGTCGTGTATCTGTTGTCACTCTGACTATGACTGGCCCTCACAGTAAGCTGACTCTGTAATCTGACCTGAAAGTATGTCGTAAAGGATTATTTGTTAGTATTATTATGCTATTATTAGTATCATTATTATTACTGTTAACAATAATATTATTACTAATAACAATAACAGCCCTAGTAGTTAATTAAATTACTATTAACATGTTAAAAAGCTGAAAAGTTAATCTCGTCTAGAACACAGTATTGGTATCTTTAATACAATTATGTCAAACTACTTGTTAATTACATCTATATTACTTTTAATTAATTCTGTCCTTAAAGTAATGAATAGTTTTTTATGCAGTTGAAGTGAACCTCACTTCCACAAACAAAGACACTTTATTAATCCCTCCATATAGCAAGTATAAATGTCCTTACCGCTTTAGCTGGGGAACGAGAGGTGGAGGGGGCGTCGTCCATGTTACATGTCACTGTCGGGAGAGTCTGTGTCCGGGCGGTCTATGATGAGACACGGTACCAATGAATATTTACACATGAAAAAACACAATGCACCACAGTCATACAATTAAAGTTTCCCAAATGTATTTCAGTTATCGACTGGCTTTTCTGAAATGCAGAAAAAGATAATGTTACAGTTTTCATCTGAACCAGTTTTATTTATCTATAGGTGAATGTACTTTCTGTGTGTGTCAGTAGTGGAGGATATGAAATACCTTAGCTGGGAGGGGAGTATCCAAGGCTGCATCCGTTATGGTCCAGGATGGTCCGGCTGGTGAAGGCGTCTTAATCCTGGCCATCTGAGAACACATGACAACATTTTTTGTAAAATCCAGACTTTGATGAGACTATGCACTGTATTCAGGAGGAGTAATATTTACCTTTGCAACTGGCGAACAGCAAGGGGTCGCTGCATCACCCAAACCCAGGGATGACCTGGCTGGGGGCGAGCCAACCAGCTGTTGACACAAGATAAGAAACATATTAGATTCACACGCCTGGTGACGACACTGTGTACACTTGTGTGTGATTGTTTCTATTGTAGCAGGAAGTAACGTACGTTGTTCGCTGAAGTTTGGGTGCCTGGGGGGCGTCCGTCCTTGGTTCTGGACCGTCTCGCTGGGGGTGCCGTCTGATACACCAAATAAAGCACAAGATCAATTACACCAAACATCATTATAATTACACAAGACACTGAGCTGAATGTTAACAGTAGTATTACTACAGCAAGAAGAGCTGTGCAGACAATTTAAATAAAAACCAAAAACATACCATCGGAGCCACAGAAACTGGGCTGGCCTCCTCCTCGGTACTCCAGGACGACCTGGCTGTGGGTGAGCCAGCCAGCTGTTGACACAAGATAAGAAACATTTTAAACTCCACACGTCTGGGTGACAACACTGTGTACACGTGTGTGATTGTTTCTATTGTAGCAGGAAGTAACGTACGTTGTTGGCTGAAGTTTGGGTGCCTGGCGGGGGTCCGTCCTTGGTCCTGGACCGTCTCGCTGGGGGCACCGTCTGATACACAAAATAAAGCACAAGATCAATTACACCCAACATCGTTTTAATTACACAATACACTGAGCTGAATGTTAACAGTAGTATTACTACAGCAAAAAGAGCTGTGCAGACAATTTAAACAAAAAACAAAAACATACCGTCGGAGCCACAGAAACTGGGCAGGCCTCCTCCTCGGAACTCCAGGACGACCTGGCTGTGGGTGAGCCAACCAGCTGTTGACAGATCAGAACAAATGTATTAGAAGTCAGACAGAGTGGACAGTCAAGTGATGTCTGTGTGTCAATTGTGGTGAAAAGTAGCATACGTTGTTCGCTGGAGACCGGCGGCTGCCAGGGCGGCTGCGAGGGGAGCGGCCCGTAGTACGTCCTGCCACCTGCACCATTACATAAAACATGAGACCAATTAAACATAAATTATATCACAATTATTTCTGTCTATTTGAAAAGTGTTATTCGTATTACGAGTATTAGTATAGAAATATAAGCAGGATTGACTGTTCAGGAATCAGGCACAACTTTATAATAATAGCAATTTACCCTGAGCTGCGGAGGAGGAAGAGAAACTGGGCCGGTGGGGGCCTCCTCGGACCTCCAGGACGACCTGGCTGTGGGTGAGCCAGCCAGCTGTTGACAGATCAGAACAAATGTATTAAAAGTCAGACAGAGTGGACAGTCAAGTGATGTCTGTGTGTCAATTGTGGTGAAAAGTAGCATACGTTGTTCGCTGGAGACCGGCGGCTGCCAGGGCGGCTGCGAGGGGAGCGGCCCGTAGTGCGACCTGCCACCTGCAACATTACATAAAACATGACACCAATTAAACATAAATCATATATCACAACTGTCTATTTGAAAAGTGTTATTAGTTTTATGAGTATAGTAATATAAGCAGGATTGACTGTTCAGGAATCAGGCAAAACTTTATAATAACAACAGCAACTTACAGGAGGCTGGCAGTCTGCTGGGCAAGACAGCTGGGAAGGAGAGACCTCCTCCATAGCCCGGAGGACAGCGCCACTGAACCAAACTGGATTCAGTGGCAGGAAGCTCTCCTTCTCCTGGGAATGAAAAACACACAAAAAAAACAATGAGAATTTGTCTGGTCAAATACACAAGTTTAAATAGTAACCGATTAACACATATCTCCCCCCCCCCCAAAAAAGATCAATATAACATACCAGCTGCTGAGCCATCCTGGTCTGGCCTGAACCCTGGGACTGTGAGGGTTCACCAGGCTGGCTCTTCTGGAAGTAAGAAAACATCACATTAGATTAAACAAATTGGTTCTTTTTAAATCACTTTTGTAAACAGCTTCAGAAACATGTACACACACATTACACTGTAATAATTACCTTGCTGCCCCGACCAGCAGGCCTCCACTGAAAGGGATCAGTGGTAGGTGGAGCAGGGTCCTCCTCCACAACCAGCGTAGGAGAAAGGTTCCTAGCTGGCCTAGGCGTCGGAGGAGAGACCCGGGGAGGTGGAGATGGCTCCAGTTGCTGGTGGACAGAAGACCACAGCAACCGGACGAGGATGCCCATCCCCTCGCCATCGCTCAGATGGACCTGCAGACACAATTGCAAACAAAGTGAGCCTCTAAAAAGGTAGCCCCACTGAGCATTTCATATCAACACATGAGAATAACCAATATAGCTTTTTATGTCACGCATGCATATTGTACTTACACCATCTCTGCTCCACAGCTCCAAGCGCGTAAGGGGGAAGCACTCCGCAGCAGAGAAGTACTTCACACCTGAAAAATATATTCAAAAACACAAGTCATTATAGCATCCACACATGAATTGGGGCTTTTTAGTCATTACTATATGTTAACATGTATTTTTGGGGGGGACTTTATTTTTTTACGTACCCATACGAGCCGCCACCCGGTGGTACTCCTGACGAAGAAGGTCTTGGTAAGACTCTTCGACAGTCAGGCGGGGTGGGAAGTCCAAGACTACAACCTGTAAGAAACAAAATCAGTCAAAATCACACACGTTACAACACAATCTTGTAAAAGCGCATACATTTTATCTGATTAGGAGTTAATGCACTAATAAGAATACAGAACAAGCAAGACATGAAAGATAGCATACCTTAGGCCAGCGGCTCCTCACAGCCGTGAGGAGCTGGGCGTAATCGACGGCAGCCTCGTCAATGGTCCTGCTGGCCGTCAGGTTGTTGCTCGGAGCCAGGACGCACACTGCTTCAGGGATCCGAGGGAGCACGGCGTGCAACACCTCAGTCCGCAGCTGAGAAGCAGAGGCTCCTGGGGTCGACATGATGCCAAAGGAGACGTTACCTTTAGGCATCGCGACCACTCCATCTACGAGGGCTCGTAGATGGGAGTCTCCGACAATCAGAACAAACTGCAACGACAAAAATTATTTGATTCAGCATGAAACTCTTTAATCCCTCTCAAGATCTATTACTTCATAAACTGGACAATAATAATAATACCTTCTTGTCAGGAGACTCGGGAGGGATGACCAACTTGTGGCTACGCCCCGTAAAGGGAGAAGTTGGCCATCGAAGCACCCGGTGGCGGAAACCAGTACCGCGGCCTGTTAGAAAGGGACAAAACACATAAAAAGGTCAACATAATGAAGGAAAACAAACCAGAAAATGTCTTTGCAACAATCATTCTTTTCTACCAATGATTAATCAATTCATCAGTCATTTAAGGATAAAACATCCGGATACTCACGTGCACAAAACTTGGCACACGCCACATCCAAGCTCCTGAACGACCTGGCTGGGGGTGACGAACCAACCAACTGATGACAGATGAAATAAAACACATTAAACCTCAGACAGTGTCACAATGGAGACGGTGTGTGGGTGAGAGGGTTGTGTTAGGAACATACGTTGCCAACTGGAGCTCGGGAGCAGGGGGGGGTCTTTTTGGTCCTTGACCCTTTGGCCGGCGAGGTGGGCACCGTCGGGACCGTCTAATAAAACATTAACAGCAAAGAAATCTCAGTCATGGCAGTTACATACAAACTCAGCAGCTAAGAATAAAGCAATAGATGGACCATTTCTACAGCTATTTGCATGCTGACACTTGTCACTGTGACACAAAAGCTCATGTACTGTGCAAGTACCTGCAGGGGGGGACCGGATGGGCTCAGCTCCTCCAGGTCGAAGTTCCTCCAACGGAGCTTCGCCGCCGTCGACCGCCTCCCCTTCCTCGGCATCCTGCTGAGAAACAAACACACAAAGAGAAAAACAACACTGTGTGTGTGTGTGTGTGTGTGTGTGTGTGAGTGTGAGTGTGTCTGTATGTGAAGCAACAAATGTGAAGTTATAAGAGATGTAGTGTAGTAGTGATGTATGTGGTGTTGGTGGCAAACAGCTGCAAAAGATGGCAATGAACTCGAAGAGTCAAAATCCTTAGATCTGGATCAAGGGTGAACCTGCAATAAAAACAGAAATTTCCTTCTCTTAATTTCAGTCAGTGTCAACAACTCCCTTGCTCCCTTTTCTAATAATTAATCATGGTAGATTTTTAAATTGAATGTCAAATTTGAGTAGGATATCTTTCTAACTCCATAAAGAAACATTCACAGTTTCACAGCACAAATCAAACCACATCACAATCAATCAATCAAGCAACCATGCAGGCATAACTTTGGGCAGACAAATAGATGGGTAGTTTTTAACTGGCTTAAACCTGAACGCTATGCATCAAGTGTAAACAGGACACAAATACAGCCACTAGCTTTTAACTCAGCTCAATATTCTTCGATGAAAACAAACAGAACGTAAATATTAAAATCCATATTTAGCCCATAACATGAGAGAGTAATATCTAGCTTCAGTAATATGCGTTTTAACAGCTTATCACAAATCAAACCACATCACAATCAATCAATCAATCAATCAAGCAACCATGCAGGCATAACTGTGGGCAGACAGATAGATGGGTAGTTTTTAACTGGCTTAAACCTGAGAGCTATGCATCAAGTGTAAACAGGACACAATTACAGCCACTAGCTTTTAACTCAGCTCAATATTCTTCGATGAAAACAAACAGAACGTAAATATTAAAATCCATATTTAGCCCATAACATGAGAGAGTAATATCTAGCTTCAGTAATATGCGTTTTAACAGCTTATCACAAATCAAACCACATCACAATCAATCAATCAAGCAACCATGCAGGCATAACTGTGGGCAGACAGATAGATGGGTAGTTTTTAACTGGCTTAAACCTGAGAGCTATGCATCAAGTGTAAACAGGACACAATTACAGCCACTAGCTTTTAACTCAGCTCAATATTCTTCGATGAAAACAAACAGAACGTAAATATTAAAATCCATATTTAGCCCATAACATGAGAGAGTAATATCTAGCTTCAGTAATATGCGTTTTAACAGCTTATCACAAATCAAACCACATCACAATCAATCAATCAATCAATCAAGCAACCATGCAGGCATAACTGTGGGCAGACAGATAGATGGGTAGTTTTTAACTGGCTTAAACCTGAGAGCTATGCATCAAGTGTAAACAGGACACAATTACAGCCACTAGCTTTTAACTCAGCTCAATATTCTTCGATGAAAACAAACAGAACGTAAATATTAAAATCCATATTTAGCCCATAACATGAGAGAGTAATATCTAGCTTCAGTAATATGCGTTTTAACAGCTTATCACAAATCAAACCACATCACAATCAATCAATCTTTACCCCAGAGCAATGTTTAGCTTCGAAAATGTCACCTTCTGTTAACAGCTCATGCGTGGTAGGTGGCGCTAGCTTGCGCTAGCGTGCTAGCGCGCAAGCTAGCGCTAGCTAGCAACACCATCTACTCGGCTAAGAACAAAGAAGTCGGTCACAGCCATTAGCTTTGAGCTCGGCTCAATATTCTTGTCCGAAAACGGACAAAATGTTAATATTTAAATCCATCTTTACCCCAGAGCAATGTTTAGCTTCGAAAATGTAACCTTCTGTTAACAGCTCATGCGTGGTAGGTGGCGCTAGCTTGTGCTAGCGTGCTAGCGCGCAAGCTAGCGCTAGCTAGCAACACCATCTACTCGGCTAAGAACAAAGAACTCGGTCACAGCCATTAGCTTTGAGCTCGGCTCAATATTCTTGTCTGAAAACGGACAAAATGTTAATATTTAAATCCATCTTTACCCCAGACCAATGTTTAGCTTCGAAAATATCACCTCTGTTAATAGCTTATGTATGGTAGTTAGCGCCAGCTAGCACTAAACCATCACAGTTAGTAACACGATCTACTCGGCTAACGACAAAGTACTCGGTCACAGCCATTAGCTTTTAGCTCGGCTTAGTATTCTTGTACGAAACAGACAGAATGTAAAAATGTAAATAATGGCTTATGCACATATTATAACACAATTGAAGAAAGGAGAACCGCACACTTACCTATGACGGGATCAAAGGGGGCAAGCAAAGACAGACAACCAGCTTCATATCCATCAGTGTCCAATCAAAATCCTCCTGATCCGTCACCCCATATTTATTGTCGAATCAGATAATAGATATCACTGTACGACATTGTTCCTGGGCAAAAAAAGTTTCGCGGGCTACGAGAGCACACAAAGGATTTGAATGCCCGCACACACACACGCGTTCCCAAGTGGCGTTCAAGGCCACTGGATAGTGGCGGAAATATGGCGTATTCACTGTTGCTATCAATGAAAGCAAAGACATTATTGAACATTTTATTTAAAAAAAATAATAATAATGATTTAGACAAAGGAACCGCCAACTATTTAAGGATTTAAACAGGACAAAAACTTAGTTCATTGTGTTATCTGTGAAATTCTTCATAGCATGCATAGACATCAGAGATCAGACTACCTAAGTCACCCGTTTCTCTCAGCTGTGTGTCTGTGACCCTGAGGTAAGAGGATACCAGTGATGGCATGCCCGCAGCCCTAGAG
Source organism: Eutrigla gurnardus (assembly GCF_963514095.1). NCBI lineage: Eukaryota > Metazoa > Chordata > Actinopteri > Perciformes > Triglidae > Eutrigla > Eutrigla gurnardus. The sequence goes on from NC_139938.1 coordinate 19,207,220, forward strand.
ACAGGCCAAAATACCAGAAATATTGTGATTTTCACCTGGAAAAAGCCCTGCTTAGAGGCCCACACTTTACTTTTACCATGCTTTTATTTTTATCTTATTTATTTTTTTAACTCATTGTGTGAATGACTTGCTTCCATCTCAAAAATAGGTATTTTTTAGAGAAAAGTAATATTTGCATTAGCAATCATCATTTCACATCATGAAGATGTTATAGATAAAAGCAACTAATGAAAGACAAGGAGGCCTCTCCTCCTCAATCTCCTCCACCCTCTCTGATGTCTGTTACCTTACAAAAATATGTTGATGCATGACATGAACAGATGCATAAGAGAGACAATGATCATAGAGCTTGATGGTACAGTTATTGCCTGAGCAAAAAAGGCTTTGACTAAATATTGAGATTACTTATTATTAATTCATTATATTTTATAATTATATAATCAACTGTTTGCCAGTGCATGTCACCGACCTCAGCTGTCACTCAAGTACTCTGTACTACCGAGTACTACTGAGACTCAAGTACTGAGAACTACTAGGTATAATGTATTGTCAAACAGTTGAGTGCTTCGCACTCAACTGTTTCCCAGTACATGTCACTGACAGTACATGTCAACTGTTTCCCAGTACATGTACATGTCACTGAACTCAGCTGCCACTCAAGTACTACCGAGTACTAGCGAGTACTAGCGAGTAGTACTGAGACTCAAGTACTGAGAACTACTAGGTACAATGTATTGTCAAACAGTTGAGTGCTTCGCACTCAACTGTTTCCCTGTACAGGTCACTGAACTCAGCTGTCACTCAAGTACTAGCGAGTACTACCGAGTACTACCAAGTACTACCGAGTACTACTGAGTCTCAAGTACTGAGAACTACTAGATACAATATATTGTCAAACAGTTGAGTGCTTCGCACTCAACTGTTTCCCAGTACATGTCATTGAACTCAGCTGTCACTCAAGTACTACCGAGTACTACCAAGTACTACCGAGTACTACTGAGTCTCAAGTACTGAGAACTACTAGGTACAATGTATTGTCAAACAGTTGAGTGCTTTGCACTCAACTGTTTCCCAGTACATGTCATTGAACTCAGCTGTCACTCAAGTACTACCGAGTACTACCAAGTACTACCGAGTACTACTGAGTCTCAAGTACTGAGAACTACTAGGTACAGGTCACTGAACTCAGCTGTCACTCAAGTACTAGCGAGTACTACCGAGTACTACCGAGTACTACCGAGTACTACTGAGACTCAAGTACTGAGAACTACTAGGTACAGGTCACTGAACTCAGCTGTCACTCAAGTACTACCGAGTACTCCATTTTAAAGTTTAAATGGAGTTTCTAGGTGAAAGTATGGCTGAGCTGAAGAGGTTTGACTAAAAAAACTACATATCCCACTACTAATGTAGTTTTAGTACATTCCTGTCCTCCAATCAGAGCACACCTGCTGTCAGTTATGAAGATCAGTGCCACACAGTGCTGTCACCATGGCAACGGCCCTTGCTGCGTGTGTATGACTGCTTTGGAGCGTCTCTCTGCTTCTCTCTATCGCTCAATTCCCCCTCTGCGCATGGGTCCGAACAAAAGCATGCCACGCTCACACCGAAACTCCTATCGCCAAAATTTTCGCACCGTTAGCGCCACGAGACTCGGCTGAAGACACGGATGATTTTTATTTTTTCCTAGTGTCAGAAATGTGGACGCTAGGGCGAGTTAGAAATGCTGTTCAGATCAGGTTTCTTTGAAAATCTGCTTCTAAATTAACATTAGAGCGGATGACGAGAAAACCTGACTTGGCCGCGCTTAGAGGTTGCTAGTTCAAATTCTGTAAATCGCACAGACTTTTTGAGCACATTGTGAGAGACAGGACAAGTTTGTCTACAAAATTGGAAAAAATCACGTCTGTAGAGTGAAGATTGTGGCCGGGAGGAGTTTGGAAAGGAAAAAGATCTGAGAAGCCCCCACACTCTAACTGATGATGTCACGCACTCTAGCCCAGAAGGTTCCGCGCAATACACACCCATTATAATCTCATGATTTCTCCCAAAACGATCATGGTCATTGAACAGTGATTGATCAAAAACTATATGAGCTATTGAAACGCGGATTGGCACACCAGCACACAAGACTTGTGTCTACGTTTTAGAGTTTAAATGGAGCTTCTAGGTGAAAGTATGCCTTAGCAGCAGGCGTTTGAAAAGCTACCTTTTCTGCTTTTTTTTTTTCGCTCGTCCCATTCATTTCAATGGGGAAATTTCGGTGGTTTTTCGCGACTTACGTTGCGAAAAATTAATATTCTGGACTTCTTTTTAGTAGCACACCGATCCCGATCAAGGCGCACGTTTTGATGTAACATTCGCGTAGGTGCTCGTTTTTGTTTGGCAGTTTTAGGGAATCAAAAAAAGGTAAGAAGAGGAATAATAATATGAAGAAAAAACACGCAGGATAACAATAGGTGGCTGTGCTTCGCACAGCCACCTACTGTTTGTCTCTGCAAACAGTAGGTGGCTGTGCTTAGCACTGCCTCCCTAACTAGAAAATTCCCCCGCTGGGAAATTTTGAGAGGGAGGCAGTGGGCCGCCGCCCGGGGGTGTGTCTGTAAAAGTTTAAAGTTTAAACGGAGTTTCTAGGTGAAAGAATGACCGAGCAGAAGACGTTTGACTAAAAAACTACATTTCCCACTACTAAATGTAGTTTTTAGTACATTCCTGTCCACCAATCAGAGCACACCACTCGTGTCTCCATTTTAAAGTTTAAATGGAGTTTCTAGGTGAAAGTATGGACGAGAAGAAGACGTTTGACTAAAAAAACTACATTTCCCACTACTAAATGTAGTTCTTAGTACATTCCTGTCCACCAATCAGAGCACACCACTCGTGTCTCCATTTTAAAGTTTAAATGGAGTTTCTAGGTGAAAGTATGACCGAGCAAAAGACGTTTGACTAAAAAAACTACATTTCCCACTACTAAATGTAGTTTTTAGTACATTCCTGTCCACCAATGAGAGCACACCACTCGTGTCTCCATTTTAAAGTTTAAATGGAGTTTCTAGGTGAAAATATGCCCTGAACTCAGCTGTCACTCAAGTACTACCGAGTACTAGCGAGTACTACCGAGTACTACCAAGTACTACCGAGTACTACTGAGTCTCAAGTACTGAGAACTACTAGGTACAATGTATTGTTAAACAGTTGAGTGCTTCGCACTCAACTGTTTCCCAGTACATGTCACTGAACTCAGCTGTCACTCAAGTACTACCGAGTACTACCAAGTACTACCGAGTACTACTGAGTCTCAAGTACTGAGAACTACTAGGTACAATGTATTGTTAAACAGTTGAGTGCTTCGCACTCAACTGTTTCCCTGTACAGGTCACTGAACTCAGCTGTCACTCAAGTACTAGCGAGTACTACCGAGTACTACCGAGTACTACTGAGACTCAAGTACTGAGAACTACTAGGTACAATGTACTTGCAAACAGTTGAGTGCTTCGCACTCAACTGTATGCCAGTACTTGTGTCTCATTTTAAAGTTTAAATGGAGTGTCTAGTTGAAAGTATGGCTGAGCTGAAGAGGTTTGACTAAAAAAACTACATTTCCCACTACTAAATGTAGTTTTTAGTACATTCCTGTCCACCAATCAGAGCACACCACTCGTGTCTCCATTTTAAAGTTTAAATGGAGTTTCTAGGTGAAAGTATGGACGAGAAGAAGAGGTTTGACTAAAAAAACTACATATCCCACTACTAATGTAGTTTTAGTACATTCCTGTCCTCCAATCAGAGCACACCTGCTGTCAGTTATGAAAATCAGTGCCACACAGTGCTGTCACCATGGCAACGGCCCTTGCTGCGTGTGTATGACTGCTTTGGAGCGTCTCTCTGCTTCTCTCTAACGCTCAATTCCCCCTCTGCGCATGGGTCCGAACAAAAGCTTGCCACGCTCACACCGAAACTCCTATCGCCAAAATTTTCGCACCGTTAGCGCCACGAGACTCGGCTGAAGACACTGATGACTTTTATTTTTTCCTAGTGTCAGAAATGTGGACGCTAGGGCGAGTTAGAAATGCTGTTCATATCAGGTTTCTTTGAAAATCTGCTTCTAAATTAACATTGGAGCGGATGACGAGAAAACCTGACTTGGCCGCGCTTAGAGGTTGCTAGTTCAAATTCTGTAAATCGCACAGACTTTTTGAGCACATTGTGAGAGACAGGACAAGTTTGTCTACAAAATTGGAAAATATCACGTCTGTAGAGTGAAGATTGTGGCCGGGAGGAGTTTGGAAAGGAAAAAGATCTGAGAAGCCCCCACACTCTAACTGATGATGTCACGCACTCTAGCCCAGAAGGTTCCGCGCAATACACACCCATTGAAATCTCACGATTTCTCCCAAAACGATCATGGTCATTGAACAGTGATTGATCAAAAACTATATGAGCTATTGAAACGCGGATTGGCACACCAGCACACAAGACTTGTGTCTACGTTTTAGAGTTTAAATGGAGTTTCTAGGTGAAAGTATGACTGAGCAGCAGGCGTTTGAAAAGCTACAATTTCTGCTTTTTTTTTTCGCTCATTTTTTACTAATCCCATTCATTTCAATGGGGAAATTTCGGTGGTTTTTCGCGACTTACGTCGCGAAAAATTAATATTCTGGACATTTTTGAAGTAGCACACCGATCGCGATCAAGGCGCACGTTTTGATGTTACATTCGCGTAGGTGCTCGTTTTTGTTTGGCAGTTTTAGGGAATCAAAAAAAGCCGTAGGAAGAATAATAATAAGAAACTAGAAAATTCCCCCGCCGGGAAATTTTGAGAGGGAGGCAGTGGGCCGCCGCCCGGGGGTAAAAGTTTAAAGTTTAAACGGAGTTTCTAGGTGAAAGTATGCCCGAGCAGACGACGTTTGACTAAAAAAACTACATTTCCCACTACTAAATGTAGTTTTTAGTACATTCCTGTCCACCAATCAGAGCACACCACTCGTGACTCCATTTTAAAGTTTAAATGGAGTTTCTAGGTGAAAGTATGTCCAAGTAGAAGACGTTTGACTAAAAAAACTACATTTCCCATTACTAAATGTAGTTTTTAGTACATTCCTGTCCACCAATCAGAGCACACCACTCGTGTCTCCATTTTAAAGTTTAAATGGAGTTTCTAGGTGAAAGTATGTCCGAGTAGAAGACGTTTGACTAAAAAAACTACATTTCCCACTACTAAATGTAGTTTTTAGTACATTCCTGTCCACCAATCAGAGCACACCACTCGTGACTCCATTTTAAAGTTTAAATGGAGTTTCTAGGTGAAAGTATGTCCGAGTAGAAGACGTTTGACTAAAAAAACTACATTTCCCATTACTAAATGTAGTTTTTAGTACATTCCTGTCCACCAATCAGAGCACACCACTCGTGTCTCCATTTTAAAGTTTAAATGGAGTTTCTAGGTGAAAATATGCCCTGAACTCAGCTGTCACTCAAGTACTACCGAGTACTAGCGAGTACTACCGAGTACTACCAAGTACTACCGAGTACTACTGAGTCTCAAGTATTGAGAACTACTAGGTACAATGTATTGTCAAACAGTTGAGTGCTTCGCACTCAACTGTTTCCCAGTACATGTCACTGAACTCAGCTGTCACTCAAGTACTACCGAGTACTACCAAGTACTACCGAGTACTACTGAGTCTCAAGTACTGAGAACTACTAGGTAAAATGTATTGTCAAACAGTTGAGTGCTTCGCACTCAACTGTTTCCCAGTACATGTCACTGAACTCAGCTGTCACTCAAGTACTACCGAGTACTACCAAGTACCACCGAGTACTACTGAGACTCAAGTACTGAGAACTAGTAGGTAAAATGTACTTGCAAACAGTTGAGTGCTTTGCACTCAACTGTTTCCCAGTACATGTCACTGAACTCAGCTGCAACTCAAGTACTACCGAGTACTACCGAGTACTAGCGAGTACTAGCGAGTAGTACTGAGACTCAAGTACTGAGAACTACTAGGTACAATGTATTGTCAAACAGTTGAGTGCTTCGCACTCAACTGTTTCCCTGTACAGGTCACTGAACTCAGCTGTCACTCAAGTACTACCGAGTACTACCGAGTACTACCAAGTACTACCGAGTACTACTGAGACTCAAGTACTGAGAACTAGTAGGTACTATGTACTTGCAAACAGTTGAGTGCTTCGCACTCAACTGTTTCCCAGTACATGTCACTGAACTCAGCTGCCACTCAAGTACTACCGGGTACTACCGAGTACTAGCGAGTACTAGCGAGTAGTACTGAGACTCAAGTACTGAGAACTACTAGGTACAATGTACTTGCAAACAGTTGAGTGCTTCGCACTCAACTGTATGCCAGTACTTGTGTCTCATTTTAAAGTTTAAATGGAGTTTCTAGGTGAAAGTATGGCTGAGCTGAAGAGGTTTGACTAAAAAAACTACATATCCCACTACTAATGTAGTTTTAGTACATTCCTGTCCTCCAATCAGAGCACACCTGCTGTCAGTTATGAAGATCAGTGCCACACAGTGCTGTCACCATGGCAACGGCCCTTGCTGCGTGTGTATGACTGCTTTGGAGCGTCTCTCTGCTTCTCTCTATCGCTCAATTCCCCCTCTGGGCATGGGTCCGAACAAAAGCATGCCACGCTCACACCGAAACTCCTATCGCCAAAATTTTCGCACCGTTAGTGCCACGAGACTCGGCTGAAGACACTGATGACTTTTATTTTTTCCTAGTGTCAGAATTGTGGACGCTAGGGCGAGTTAGAAATGCTGTTCATATCAGGTTTCTTTGAAAATCTGCTTCTAAATTAACATTGGAGCGGATGACGAGAAAACCTGACTTGGCCGCGCTTAGAGGTTGCTAGTTCAAATTCTGTAAATCGCACAGACTTTTTGAGCACATTGTGAGCGACAGGACAAGTTTGTCTACAAAATTGGAAAATATCACGTCTGTAGAGTGAAGATTGTGGCCGGGAGGAGTTTGGAAAGGAAAAAGATCTGAGAAGCCCCCACACTCTAAGCGATGATGTCACGCACTCTAGCCCAGAAGGTTCCGCGCAATACACACCCATTGAAATCTCAGGATTTCTCCCAAAACGATCATGGTCATTGAACAGTGATTGATCAAAAACTATATGAGCTATTGAAACGCGGATTGGCACACCAGCACACAAGACTTGTGTCTACGTTTTAGAGTTTAAATGGAGTTTCTAGGTGAAAGTATGACTGAGAAGCAGGCGTTTGAAAAGCTACATTTTCTGCTTTTTTTTTTTCGCTCGTCCCATTCATTCCTATGGGAATTTTTGAGGTGGTTTTTCGCGACTTACGTCGCGAAAAATTAATATTCTGGACTTCTTTTAAGTAGCACACCGATCCCGATCAAGGCGCACGTTTTGATGTAACATTCCCCTAGGTGCTCGTTTTTGTTCGGTAGGAGTAGCGAATCAAAAAAACGGGAGGAGGAATAATAATAAGAAGAAAAAACACGCAGGAGAACAATAGGTGGCTGTGCTTCGCACAGCCACCTACTGTTTGTCTCTGCAAACAGTAGGTGGCTGTGCTTAGCACTGCCTCCCTAACTAGAAAATTCCCCCGCCGGGAAATTTTGAGAGGGAGGCAGTGGGCCGCCGCCCGGGGGTGTGGCCAACATCTGATGCCGAGTGGGGTGTGCCTTCAGAGTTGGCTCATGAGTGGACGTGTCAAATGTGGAGTGGATAAAGCGTCGATGATATACTCCTTCCCGTTCATCAGCTCTGGGGACATCCAAGATGGCCGCCGAGTAGGACGTGTCTTCAGCAAAAGAAACCTGCCGACTGCCAATGCTGTTTGGAGCAAAGCAATGAACACTTACCTCTGTAATATTACATGCTTCCCCTTCATGTTTCCTCTCTTCATTATTGGTTATTAAATTGCATTTCTTGACACATTTCAAATACTTATACAAAGCACTCGTCAAACAAAACATTCTTTTTCATGTGTTTATTTATCTAACAGTCTATGCACTTTCATGATGCGAGTATGCTCAGGGGTCAGAGGGATGTTTGGCTGCGATGATCTTCCATGATGTCTGCAAACACACAAAAACAGACACGATTAAGACTGATAAGTATTACAGCAGCAAGGATTAAGTCAAGTCAAACTCATCCAGATACAATACAGTCATTGAATACACAATGGTAAATGTGCCTTACATGTCTTGTGCTGGGTGGCTGTCTTAGAGGTTTCTAGAGTCTGTTGTGTCACCGATGTGGGTTTCCCTCATACGTGCGTACGTGGCAGAGAGAAGTGTGGTGTAAACAAAAAAAAACAAAGTACAAATTAGTGCAGCACACATTGTTCCATTGGACATTATTACAGTGGTTTGGTGTCACAATGACTCCTTACTTGTCTGCTGGCTTGAAGTGTCTTCATCGGTGTTCCTCTGGAGGTCTTCTTCCTGGGTCTGTTGTTACTCTTCCTAGAACATCAAAAACATTATTTTAATAATTTTTCAAAAGTTTTGTGTAAGCATTTATTCACTCATTCAATGAAGATACACTGGTAAATGTCCCTTACTTGTTCTCTCATGGGATCGTGTCTCCAATGGACAGAGATCTGCTGCAGGTCTTCTTCATGGTGGGGAGTGTCTTCTTCCTGGGAGTCTTCTTTCTAGTTTTCTTTCTGCCCCTGGATTTAAAAGACATAAATAAGTTTACATGTGTTAAAGCATTATGTAAACACTTGACCAGGACATAAAATGTAATGAAATAGTACTTCCCTTTTTTGTGGTCTTCTTCCTGGGAGTCTTTCTGGATCTTTAATCACATCACAGGATATTAAAGACATGGTTAGTAAATTACATGTTTCAAAGCATCATGTAAACAGTTTGCCAAAAAAAGGAATGAAATAATATTTCCCTTTTTTGTGGTCTTCTTTCAAGGGAGTCTTCTTTCTGGATCTCTAATGACAAGATATCAAAGATATGGGTCAATTACATGTTTCAAAGCATCATGTAAACACTGCCAAAAAATGTAATGAAATAATACTTCCCTTTTTTGTGGTCTTCTTTCAAGGGAGTCTTCTTTCTGGATCTCTAATGAAAGGATATAAAAGATATGGGTCAATAACATGTTTCAAAGCATCATGTTTACAATTTGCCAAAAAATGTAATGAAATAATACTTCCCTTTTTTTTTTTTTTTTTTTTTGGTGTTTTTGTGGTTTTTTTTGTTTTGTGTTTTTTTGCTGTGTCCGTCTGGTCCGCTGTCATCTGGTCCGCTGTCATCTGGTCCGCTGTCATCTGGTCCGCTGTCATCTGGTCGTCGTCGTCGTCTTCTTGATTACAAGTCAGCTTACTCCCAGTCACTGCTGTTCAGTTTCCTCCCTGACACTGTGCTGCCTACCCTACCACACCACACCTACAATCAATCCCTGTGGATGTTTTGAGATCCCTGTCCTGCCCTGTCCTGTCCTTCTGAGATATTGCTGACCCCCAAAATAAATAAAGAAACAAACTGAAATTCAACTTTATTACAACATTTCCAGCCAACACATACCACTGTAGTATATTTACAAGAAAAAACAACAAAAAAATAGCAAACTGAAAAATACAGAAGAGAGAAGAAACAATTATAAGGACGAGAGAGACGACATAGAAGCAGCGATGGGAAAAAGCACCCAGAAATCACAAGATAGACAATGAGACAATGTGACGAGATGGATAGGAAATAGCAGAATGGGTTAGCTGGAGAGGCTATTAGTCAGTCAAAATACAATAAACTGGACTGTGGTAACTGTAATATGTTTGGAGAACACCTGATTGAACACATTTATCAGGATGTGATATATAAATGTGATCAATCAGCGTGTTGTTTTCAGTTGTGGAGTCCGCAATTAACTGAGTGTAACCTCTGGACTGAAACAAATCTTTTATACTTTTCTTTCCTTTAGAAAGCAGATCCTCATTGAAGTCCCCGCACACAACAATGGGCTGGTGATCCAATATGGCCAAGGAGTCCAAGAGGTTTTTCAAGTTTAGTAAAAAGGGTTCTAATCTGAATTGTGGGGGTCTGTAGACAGTCGCTAATAGTACTTTGACTGGAGCCTCAATTTTAACGACAACAAACTCCAAGTCATTGACATCTTGCATGTACCCTCGAGGCTCTGCCTGAACATTGCTACGACAGTACACTGCAACTCCACCTCCATCTTTCCCCGCCAAGTCCACACAGCTGTTGTAAGACAGTTGTCTACTGCGTGTGAACATGTCGTATCCCTCCAGATGGAAAATTGGGGACACAGAGGAGCCTGACAGGTGTGTCTCTGTGAGACACAACACATCTGCTAGTTGGAGTTCGTGATGTGCTTTCAGGTCCACGATGTGAGTTGGAAGCCCTTGCGTGTTGTGATGGACGATCGTCAAAGCCTTTGGAGTTTCCTGTAAACACCCGGAACGAGTCAAAAGGGGTCTGACAGTCTGGAAAGATGCGCGAGTCATACTTTCCAGAGCCGTCTTGATTTTGGGGTCAGCATATATCTTTTTCTCATCAAAGTCCGTGACGGTGAGACCCTGGAGTGAAGTTGTGCGGCTGAGAGCGACATACGCCATTCCTGATTCGAATACACGTTTGAGGCTCACGACCGCCGACGTCATGGTCATGCCTTGCACTTTGTGGGCAGTGCAGGCAAAGGCCAACTTGATGGGAAACTGACGTCGAACAACTCCTCTCTTGCTGTTCAGGTTCTCCTCAGATCTCTCGATGTAGACAGAGTCATCTGAGGGACCCAGCACCTTCTTACGCGATCGCTGTCCTGACGTAGGATTGTCCAGCCGCAGTCCGATCAGCTTGGCAACCTTTGGCCCACGATCACTCATCACAATGTTTGAGATGGTACCAAACGTGCCGTTAACGAGCCCATCCTCCACGTCGAGATTCCTGGTCACCATGACGCGTACTCCAGGAGCAGCAGTTATGCTGTCAGGCAGATCTCGTTTGTGGCCTCTGATGTTGCGAGGCGCCAGCAACATGCAGCCACTCGTGGGGTCTTTCCGGAAGTCTTCGGCTGCAATGTTGATGGCATCCTTGTGGAGGGCGGCTACGGTATCGGCATTGTGACGGTCCACTTCTTTGTTCGTGGCGTAGATGTGGAGCCTGTCCACTGGACAACCTGGAGCACAAGCCGCCGTCTGTGTGAGCAACGCTCTGTCTTCATCGCTCAGACGATCGTCCTTTTGCTTCACTCGCAGACGGTTCAGGAGTTGGGCAAAAGCTCGATCGTCCTTCTGTCTCATGATCTCCGTCAGGTCGACCATTGTGAAGTGGTCCTTCCAGAGATCAAACTCATCCTCCTCGTACACACACAGTGGCTTGGCTCTACCGAGGGGCGGCAGCTGGTAAAAGTCACCTACAGCCAGGACAGACATTCCTCCAAATGGCCTCCGGTTTCCTTTGATCTGCTGCAAACGCCAGTGGACGTAGGCAAACAGCTCTTTGGAAATCATGGACACTTCGTCAATGATGAGAATTTCAGCGTTGGACAGTGCCACCCTGAGGTCATCGAGTGCATTTCCGAGACCCTGATACGGTGGCTTCAAGGACCTCGGAAGCTTGAGGATGGAGTGCAACGTGCTGCCAGAGATGTTGAACGCCGCTGTGCCAGTGAAGGCGGTCAGCAGCACAGCAGGCCGGGACATGTCGCCCTGGTCCCGGAATATTGGCAGCTGACGCAGAATCCTCGACGCTTCCTGGTGAACGCACTTGATGACGTGAGACTTGCCGCAGCCAGCTCCACCCGACAGATAAAAATAAAACGGCTCCGGATTGTGCCCCCAGAGACGCTGAAAGCACCAGCGACGCACACTGTAAAAGATGGAACCCTGAGTGGCGTTCAGACTTTGAAACATCTTTCTTACAAAGTCTGGACTCAACTGCGGTGCGTCGATCCTGGGCACGAAGCCGCTCCCACCTTTCTCGACTTGAAATTCGGGGATGTCTTCGTCGCCCTCGTGCTCTGCGTCAATGGGTTCGCGCTGGTCCAGACACTCCAACCGGTCCACTTCCGCCTCGGGTGCAAAGGTGTTCCAAGCACTAACAACTGGACCGATCTGGCGATACCGTTCCAGCGCCGCATCAATCTTTTTGCCTCGTCCTTCGTATCGTTTCTGGTTGCCATCCACGATGCGTTGGACGTCCATACCCCACTTCTTGCCACACTTGTAAAACTGTTCGTATGTGGGGTATGTTACATCCGTCAGGTCGCCATCAGATCTGTGCGGGAGATAGAGTTTTACAAGTCTCCTGAAAAACTTCTCAGGGGTCTTCTTCTCCGAGAAGCGCGTGTATCTGATGACGGCCGGCTTGCCTGCAGTCCTCTTCTGGATGTAGCCCATGTCATTTCTGAGGGGAATGGCATTCTTACCTTCTGCCTGCAGGCCGTAAACTATCCTGAACTCAGACGCAAACTCGGCCAAGCACATCCCTTCAAACTCTCGACCGAGAGGTCTGTTGAGGTATTTTTCAGGGATCCCTGACATCCACACCTCCTCCGAATCCGGTGACATCTGCCGAAGCCTGCCCATGGGATGACTCATCTTCAGACCGTCCTCATCGGTCTGAAGGAACACGACGGAACGCGAGCACTTCTTCAAAGGTAAACTGCACGTACGAGCCACAGCTTCTTGTGCGCTGACCTCTCTGTTTTTAGCGTAGGCCTGCATGATCTGCTTCATCTCGTCGCGCTTGTTTACCTTTGAGTTCTTGACGTCTTCGATGACTGCGTTGAGGAATTCAGTCATCTCGTGCTCAGGCTTGGAAACATAGGACATCATGTACATTATGCAACTGTAGTCGTCCACAACGTACTGGATGTCCATGTTGGCGTTCCATGCTCGGAGCAGGTCCGGATTGTAACCGTTGACCCAGCACTCGTTTGGATCGCGCTTCAGCATGACTACACTGCCGCTCGTCAGATCTTCGACGTAGCCGATGTACTCTTCGTGTGTCAGCTTGCAGTGGTGGAGCAGGTCTGCCAAGCTGCTGAATGAGGCGCTTGGATCCATGAGAGCATCCCTAACAGGCTTCAGCTTCTCCTTTGCTTCCCTCTGCATCCTGGCGAATTCCCGTTTCATTCTCTTCTGCTCTTCTTCGGGATTCTGTGATTGGCCCTGTGCGGTGTCAACAGTGGCAGGCCTGGTGATGAGAGTTTCGCTCATGGGCAGTTTAGGAAAGCCAAATCTACAGGAAACGTTGCCTTTTTTGCACGACTTTGAATGTTTCCTGCTGTGCATCTGAACTTCCGACACAATTTGGTGGAGTTCTGGGTCTGCCTCGGGGTCAGGCATCTTGCACGAAACGTGACGATCTATGAATTTGAAGACGGTGGAGTCGAGGTGTTCTTCAAATTTGGGGGCATCCTTGATCCAAACCAGCATGTGAATGTGCGGGCTTCCTCTGGCTTGAAACTCAACACGGTAAAAGTAATCTTCTACTTCACCGATGGGCTGTGCTGGTGAGAGGATGAGGTTCGACATCAGAGCATCTACTCTTTTTTCAAACATGCGCATAACCGTAATGGGGTTACTGCGCAAAATTTCACATTTGGCAATCCAATCCAGCTCTGAAAAGTCTACTCGTTCTCCCTGCTGAGCTTTAATGACCTCAATGAATTCAGGCCATCTCATCTCAGCAGCGGAGAACGTGAGAAAAAAGGTTGGGGTGCCAATCTGTCTCACCATGGCGTGGACATCTCTCAGGGCTTTGTTCCAATAAGCTGGTGTGCCTCTAAGGGGTTGCATAAATCGCGTGGCGTCTTGGTTCATAATTAGTCCCTCAACCTCATCCCTATCCTGGAGCATAACATTGCTAATTCGACGCCCGTCTGCAGTTTTGGACTTTCCTTTGCGCATTTGTATGGACATGCTGTTGCTGGCCATGTGTGTCTCCGTTACAAACTGCGCAAAGAAAAGGTAGCTTTGGTCACTGGCGAATCGTATGTCTGCAGCCAATAATCTACTATTGAAATACAAGCTGGGAGACAGAGAAATTTCTCTGGCCTCGTCCAGCGTGTTTTCTCCTGTTGGAAATTGCACAGGAAAGGCCATGGCTTCTAGTTTCGGTATGGTGAAGAATCCCACAGGTGTGTTACCTTGGGCAGGTGCAACGCTGAAGATTCCATCGCCATACGAAAGGATTTCCTGTGCAATGTCCGGTGGCTGCATGCAGGTGTCCAGAGCCAGACCAGGCCTCAGCTCCTCCTTTTCCTCCACCGCCTCCTTGGGCTGCTGGCTTTGCCCAGCTGTGGACTGGCCTGGCTCGTTTTGGCTGCTGAACACCTCTTCTAAGTCTATGTCTAAAATTTGGGGTTGCTCATCTACATCATCTACAAGGTCAAAACTCACATCCTCATCAACAGACACATCCGCATACTCCGAATGACACTCTTTGAGTTTAGCCAGAGAAGCTAACACATTCTTCATGCTGACGGTGTAAAAGTGCTGGTGTCCTTTAAATCTAATATGCCGCTTTAATTTAACCTGAAGTAGCTGCGCTTCGTCTCTGGACCTAGGAAGGCTGTTCACGGTCGCTTGGACCTCCGACGGCACGCACACAACAGCTCCGTGCACAGCCCTCTGTTGGCCCTTCGGCAAAGCAACAACTTTGGCAAATGGCAAAATTTTAGCAATGAGCTGCCGTTCAAGCACATTAAGGGTAGCCAATTCCGGTGGGATGGGTGCCAACTGCAGTTTGTTTGCTACTGCAATGGGTGGCATGTTTCCTCTGCTCAGGTGGCTGTCACAAGTGTGACAGATCCACTCCTGGAGTCTCTCTTGGGGAACAGAGCAAGGGCAAGTGCAGTCATTATCACAAAAATGAACATAGTTTCCTGTCAAGCATGCTGCAGCCATTTTACTATGTTTACTATATTTGCCCCTCTTGCATACTTTGACCTGATTGGGAAACAGTGTTCGGTTACACGCCGTACAAACGTATGTCGGGCCGTGTGTAATCAATTCCCGGAATGAGGCTATGGCTGCTTCCATCACAGGACCCATCAAGCGCTGGGGCGGGCGAGGTTTGGGGTCTACAATCTCTCTATATTTCCTTTTGATACGCAGTGCCCTCTGCATCTTGTAACGGATGCAAAAGGCTGCGTTTGTGGCCAATTTGGTTGTCCTATTGCGAGTTGAACGTTGAATACAACGTAATCTAAACTCGGGATCACTGTGATATCTAGAAAGAACACTATACTTTTTGTTTTGCCTATAAATACTATGTGTGCTGTATTTATGTGACATATAGTGTTTCCGACTACACCGAAAAGCAGGAACTGCCTTGTACTTTTCTGTAAAATACCGTTTCTGTCTACACCGAAAAGCAGGAACTGCCTTGTACTTTTCTGTAATATATCGTTTCTGTCTAGACCGAAAAGCGGGAACTGCCTCGTACTTGTCTGTCATGTATTTTTTCTGTCTACACCGAAAAGCGGGATCTACCCTATATCTATGTTTGATGATTGCCTTCTTCCTAATCTGAACTAGGGGATTTGCATAATAATGTTTGAACGACAATAACCGTTTTTTGTGATAATGACTCTCTTGCGCATATTTAGTCCTTTGTGCTTGAATTTTTCTCATTCTAAAATCAGGACAGCTAACATACTTGTGTTTTTGATATTTGGCTCTCCTATTTGGTTCATGACACACAGGTACATGCTGCTGTTTGGGGTCACTTGCTCTCCGCCTAGCCTTTAATCGTCTGTGTTTGCTCAGCTTTGTGATATGAGCTGCTGCTGGGACAGCAGCCACAGACACTGTCTCCACAGTTGGTGGGACAGCAGCCACAGACACTGTCTCCACTGCTGGTGGGACAGCAGCCACAGACACTGTCTCCACTGCTGGTGGGACAGCAGCCACAGACACTGTCTCCACTGCTGGTGGGACAGTTGTGTTGGAAATGTCCACTGTTGATTGGCCATGATGTTTACCGGAAGAGAGCGTTTCAAATGAAACCGGTACAAACTCATAGGTAGCAGAGGGTCCACGATTCGCAAACAGTTTGAGCAGGTGGTCAGCCAAGTCACCGATTTCAGAGAAGGTCCTCATTATTGCAGTCCCAGAGTAGTGTGGTAGGCCTTCTGCGTCCCTGCTGTGGGAATCAAACACGCCGTACCTACCCAATTTGTCTCGGAAAACTGCAATACACTCTGGAGTTACCATGAGTATAGCATGCCTCACTTCACCTGACAGACACTCCAGCTGTGTGGCAAGGTCCAAATACCACTGCTGGCTTCCAGAGCTGGGTGCTCTGATGAGGCCACATCTGATGTCGGGCATGTGGACATCATACATATTTGTGCCTGTCTGTGCCTGTTTTGGCATTTCCTCGACTGTAAGGTGGTTTTGTTGGAATTTGTTCTCCTGTATTAGCTGTTGTTTGATTCCCACATACAGTTTGTCTCCATATGCTAGCACAGTGTCAAGGGTACCCCTGTTTAACTGACAGCCCTCGTTCTCAAAGGCCAGAAAAGTCAGGGACATACAGGAACACTGATGGTTTCTAGAGAATGTCGTGTATCTGTTGTCACTCTGACTATGACTGGCCCTCACAGTAAGCTGACTCTGTAATCTGACCTGAAAGTATGTCGTAAAGGATTATTTGTTAGTATTATTATGCTATTATTAGTATCATTATTATTACTGTTAACAATAATATTATTACTAATAACAATAACAGCCCTAGTAGTTAATTAAATTACTATTAACATGTTAAAAAGCTGAAAAGTTAATCTCGTCTAGAACACAGTATTGGTATCTTTAATACAATTATGTCAAACTACTTGTTAATTACATCTATATTACTTTTAATTAATTCTGTCCTTAAAGTAATGAATAGTTTTTTATGCAGTTGAAGTGAACCTCACTTCCACAAACAAAGACACTTTATTAATCCCTCCATATAGCAAGTATAAATGTCCTTACCGCTTTAGCTGGGGAACGAGAGGTGGAGGGGGCGTCGTCCATGTTACATGTCACTGTCGGGAGAGTCTGTGTCCGGGCGGTCTATGATGAGACACGGTACCAATGAATATTTACACATGAAAAAACACAATGCACCACAGTCATACAATTAAAGTTTCCCAAATGTATTTCAGTTATCGACTGGCTTTTCTGAAATGCAGAAAAAGATAATGTTACAGTTTTCATCTGAACCAGTTTTATTTATCTATAGGTGAATGTACTTTCTGTGTGTGTCAGTAGTGGAGGATATGAAATACCTTAGCTGGGAGGGGAGTATCCAAGGCTGCATCCGTTATGGTCCAGGATGGTCCGGCTGGTGAAGGCGTCTTAATCCTGGCCATCTGAGAACACATGACAACATTTTTTGTAAAATCCAGACTTTGATGAGACTATGCACTGTATTCAGGAGGAGTAATATTTACCTTTGCAACTGGCGAACAGCAAGGGGTCGCTGCATCACCCAAACCCAGGGATGACCTGGCTGGGGGCGAGCCAACCAGCTGTTGACACAAGATAAGAAACATATTAGATTCACACGCCTGGTGACGACACTGTGTACACTTGTGTGTGATTGTTTCTATTGTAGCAGGAAGTAACGTACGTTGTTCGCTGAAGTTTGGGTGCCTGGGGGGCGTCCGTCCTTGGTTCTGGACCGTCTCGCTGGGGGTGCCGTCTGATACACCAAATAAAGCACAAGATCAATTACACCAAACATCATTATAATTACACAAGACACTGAGCTGAATGTTAACAGTAGTATTACTACAGCAAGAAGAGCTGTGCAGACAATTTAAATAAAAACCAAAAACATACCATCGGAGCCACAGAAACTGGGCTGGCCTCCTCCTCGGTACTCCAGGACGACCTGGCTGTGGGTGAGCCAGCCAGCTGTTGACACAAGATAAGAAACATTTTAAACTCCACACGTCTGGGTGACAACACTGTGTACACGTGTGTGATTGTTTCTATTGTAGCAGGAAGTAACGTACGTTGTTGGCTGAAGTTTGGGTGCCTGGCGGGGGTCCGTCCTTGGTCCTGGACCGTCTCGCTGGGGGCACCGTCTGATACACAAAATAAAGCACAAGATCAATTACACCCAACATCGTTTTAATTACACAATACACTGAGCTGAATGTTAACAGTAGTATTACTACAGCAAAAAGAGCTGTGCAGACAATTTAAACAAAAAACAAAAACATACCGTCGGAGCCACAGAAACTGGGCAGGCCTCCTCCTCGGAACTCCAGGACGACCTGGCTGTGGGTGAGCCAACCAGCTGTTGACAGATCAGAACAAATGTATTAGAAGTCAGACAGAGTGGACAGTCAAGTGATGTCTGTGTGTCAATTGTGGTGAAAAGTAGCATACGTTGTTCGCTGGAGACCGGCGGCTGCCAGGGCGGCTGCGAGGGGAGCGGCCCGTAGTACGTCCTGCCACCTGCACCATTACATAAAACATGAGACCAATTAAACATAAATTATATCACAATTATTTCTGTCTATTTGAAAAGTGTTATTCGTATTACGAGTATTAGTATAGAAATATAAGCAGGATTGACTGTTCAGGAATCAGGCACAACTTTATAATAATAGCAATTTACCCTGAGCTGCGGAGGAGGAAGAGAAACTGGGCCGGTGGGGGCCTCCTCGGACCTCCAGGACGACCTGGCTGTGGGTGAGCCAGCCAGCTGTTGACAGATCAGAACAAATGTATTAAAAGTCAGACAGAGTGGACAGTCAAGTGATGTCTGTGTGTCAATTGTGGTGAAAAGTAGCATACGTTGTTCGCTGGAGACCGGCGGCTGCCAGGGCGGCTGCGAGGGGAGCGGCCCGTAGTGCGACCTGCCACCTGCAACATTACATAAAACATGACACCAATTAAACATAAATCATATATCACAACTGTCTATTTGAAAAGTGTTATTAGTTTTATGAGTATAGTAATATAAGCAGGATTGACTGTTCAGGAATCAGGCAAAACTTTATAATAACAACAGCAACTTACAGGAGGCTGGCAGTCTGCTGGGCAAGACAGCTGGGAAGGAGAGACCTCCTCCATAGCCCGGAGGACAGCGCCACTGAACCAAACTGGATTCAGTGGCAGGAAGCTCTCCTTCTCCTGGGAATGAAAAACACACAAAAAAAACAATGAGAATTTGTCTGGTCAAATACACAAGTTTAAATAGTAACCGATTAACACATATCTCCCCCCCCCCCAAAAAAGATCAATATAACATACCAGCTGCTGAGCCATCCTGGTCTGGCCTGAACCCTGGGACTGTGAGGGTTCACCAGGCTGGCTCTTCTGGAAGTAAGAAAACATCACATTAGATTAAACAAATTGGTTCTTTTTAAATCACTTTTGTAAACAGCTTCAGAAACATGTACACACACATTACACTGTAATAATTACCTTGCTGCCCCGACCAGCAGGCCTCCACTGAAAGGGATCAGTGGTAGGTGGAGCAGGGTCCTCCTCCACAACCAGCGTAGGAGAAAGGTTCCTAGCTGGCCTAGGCGTCGGAGGAGAGACCCGGGGAGGTGGAGATGGCTCCAGTTGCTGGTGGACAGAAGACCACAGCAACCGGACGAGGATGCCCATCCCCTCGCCATCGCTCAGATGGACCTGCAGACACAATTGCAAACAAAGTGAGCCTCTAAAAAGGTAGCCCCACTGAGCATTTCATATCAACACATGAGAATAACCAATATAGCTTTTTATGTCACGCATGCATATTGTACTTACACCATCTCTGCTCCACAGCTCCAAGCGCGTAAGGGGGAAGCACTCCGCAGCAGAGAAGTACTTCACACCTGAAAAATATATTCAAAAACACAAGTCATTATAGCATCCACACATGAATTGGGGCTTTTTAGTCATTACTATATGTTAACATGTATTTTTGGGGGGGACTTTATTTTTTTACGTACCCATACGAGCCGCCACCCGGTGGTACTCCTGACGAAGAAGGTCTTGGTAAGACTCTTCGACAGTCAGGCGGGGTGGGAAGTCCAAGACTACAACCTGTAAGAAACAAAATCAGTCAAAATCACACACGTTACAACACAATCTTGTAAAAGCGCATACATTTTATCTGATTAGGAGTTAATGCACTAATAAGAATACAGAACAAGCAAGACATGAAAGATAGCATACCTTAGGCCAGCGGCTCCTCACAGCCGTGAGGAGCTGGGCGTAATCGACGGCAGCCTCGTCAATGGTCCTGCTGGCCGTCAGGTTGTTGCTCGGAGCCAGGACGCACACTGCTTCAGGGATCCGAGGGAGCACGGCGTGCAACACCTCAGTCCGCAGCTGAGAAGCAGAGGCTCCTGGGGTCGACATGATGCCAAAGGAGACGTTACCTTTAGGCATCGCGACCACTCCATCTACGAGGGCTCGTAGATGGGAGTCTCCGACAATCAGAACAAACTGCAACGACAAAAATTATTTGATTCAGCATGAAACTCTTTAATCCCTCTCAAGATCTATTACTTCATAAACTGGACAATAATAATAATACCTTCTTGTCAGGAGACTCGGGAGGGATGACCAACTTGTGGCTACGCCCCGTAAAGGGAGAAGTTGGCCATCGAAGCACCCGGTGGCGGAAACCAGTACCGCGGCCTGTTAGAAAGGGACAAAACACATAAAAAGGTCAACATAATGAAGGAAAACAAACCAGAAAATGTCTTTGCAACAATCATTCTTTTCTACCAATGATTAATCAATTCATCAGTCATTTAAGGATAAAACATCCGGATACTCACGTGCACAAAACTTGGCACACGCCACATCCAAGCTCCTGAACGACCTGGCTGGGGGTGACGAACCAACCAACTGATGACAGATGAAATAAAACACATTAAACCTCAGACAGTGTCACAATGGAGACGGTGTGTGGGTGAGAGGGTTGTGTTAGGAACATACGTTGCCAACTGGAGCTCGGGAGCAGGGGGGGGTCTTTTTGGTCCTTGACCCTTTGGCCGGCGAGGTGGGCACCGTCGGGACCGTCTAATAAAACATTAACAGCAAAGAAATCTCAGTCATGGCAGTTACATACAAACTCAGCAGCTAAGAATAAAGCAATAGATGGACCATTTCTACAGCTATTTGCATGCTGACACTTGTCACTGTGACACAAAAGCTCATGTACTGTGCAAGTACCTGCAGGGGGGGACCGGATGGGCTCAGCTCCTCCAGGTCGAAGTTCCTCCAACGGAGCTTCGCCGCCGTCGACCGCCTCCCCTTCCTCGGCATCCTGCTGAGAAACAAACACACAAAGAGAAAAACAACACTGTGTGTGTGTGTGTGTGTGTGTGTGTGTGAGTGTGAGTGTGTCTGTATGTGAAGCAACAAATGTGAAGTTATAAGAGATGTAGTGTAGTAGTGATGTATGTGGTGTTGGTGGCAAACAGCTGCAAAAGATGGCAATGAACTCGAAGAGTCAAAATCCTTAGATCTGGATCAAGGGTGAACCTGCAATAAAAACAGAAATTTCCTTCTCTTAATTTCAGTCAGTGTCAACAACTCCCTTGCTCCCTTTTCTAATAATTAATCATGGTAGATTTTTAAATTGAATGTCAAATTTGAGTAGGATATCTTTCTAACTCCATAAAGAAACATTCACAGTTTCACAGCACAAATCAAACCACATCACAATCAATCAATCAAGCAACCATGCAGGCATAACTTTGGGCAGACAAATAGATGGGTAGTTTTTAACTGGCTTAAACCTGAACGCTATGCATCAAGTGTAAACAGGACACAAATACAGCCACTAGCTTTTAACTCAGCTCAATATTCTTCGATGAAAACAAACAGAACGTAAATATTAAAATCCATATTTAGCCCATAACATGAGAGAGTAATATCTAGCTTCAGTAATATGCGTTTTAACAGCTTATCACAAATCAAACCACATCACAATCAATCAATCAATCAATCAAGCAACCATGCAGGCATAACTGTGGGCAGACAGATAGATGGGTAGTTTTTAACTGGCTTAAACCTGAGAGCTATGCATCAAGTGTAAACAGGACACAATTACAGCCACTAGCTTTTAACTCAGCTCAATATTCTTCGATGAAAACAAACAGAACGTAAATATTAAAATCCATATTTAGCCCATAACATGAGAGAGTAATATCTAGCTTCAGTAATATGCGTTTTAACAGCTTATCACAAATCAAACCACATCACAATCAATCAATCAAGCAACCATGCAGGCATAACTGTGGGCAGACAGATAGATGGGTAGTTTTTAACTGGCTTAAACCTGAGAGCTATGCATCAAGTGTAAACAGGACACAATTACAGCCACTAGCTTTTAACTCAGCTCAATATTCTTCGATGAAAACAAACAGAACGTAAATATTAAAATCCATATTTAGCCCATAACATGAGAGAGTAATATCTAGCTTCAGTAATATGCGTTTTAACAGCTTATCACAAATCAAACCACATCACAATCAATCAATCAATCAATCAAGCAACCATGCAGGCATAACTGTGGGCAGACAGATAGATGGGTAGTTTTTAACTGGCTTAAACCTGAGAGCTATGCATCAAGTGTAAACAGGACACAATTACAGCCACTAGCTTTTAACTCAGCTCAATATTCTTCGATGAAAACAAACAGAACGTAAATATTAAAATCCATATTTAGCCCATAACATGAGAGAGTAATATCTAGCTTCAGTAATATGCGTTTTAACAGCTTATCACAAATCAAACCACATCACAATCAATCAATCTTTACCCCAGAGCAATGTTTAGCTTCGAAAATGTCACCTTCTGTTAACAGCTCATGCGTGGTAGGTGGCGCTAGCTTGCGCTAGCGTGCTAGCGCGCAAGCTAGCGCTAGCTAGCAACACCATCTACTCGGCTAAGAACAAAGAAGTCGGTCACAGCCATTAGCTTTGAGCTCGGCTCAATATTCTTGTCCGAAAACGGACAAAATGTTAATATTTAAATCCATCTTTACCCCAGAGCAATGTTTAGCTTCGAAAATGTAACCTTCTGTTAACAGCTCATGCGTGGTAGGTGGCGCTAGCTTGTGCTAGCGTGCTAGCGCGCAAGCTAGCGCTAGCTAGCAACACCATCTACTCGGCTAAGAACAAAGAACTCGGTCACAGCCATTAGCTTTGAGCTCGGCTCAATATTCTTGTCTGAAAACGGACAAAATGTTAATATTTAAATCCATCTTTACCCCAGACCAATGTTTAGCTTCGAAAATATCACCTCTGTTAATAGCTTATGTATGGTAGTTAGCGCCAGCTAGCACTAAACCATCACAGTTAGTAACACGATCTACTCGGCTAACGACAAAGTACTCGGTCACAGCCATTAGCTTTTAGCTCGGCTTAGTATTCTTGTACGAAACAGACAGAATGTAAAAATGTAAATAATGGCTTATGCACATATTATAACACAATTGAAGAAAGGAGAACCGCACACTTACCTATGACGGGATCAAAGGGGGCAAGCAAAGACAGACAACCAGCTTCATATCCATCAGTGTCCAATCAAAATCCTCCTGATCCGTCACCCCATATTTATTGTCGAATCAGATAATAGATATCACTGTACGACATTGTTCCTGGGCAAAAAAAGTTTCGCGGGCTACGAGAGCACACAAAGGATTTGAATGCCCGCACACACACACGCGTTCCCAAGTGGCGTTCAAGGCCACTGGATAGTGGCGGAAATATGGCGTATTCACTGTTGCTATCAATGAAAGCAAAGACATTATTGAACATTTTATTTAAAAAAAATAATAATAATGATTTAGACAAAGGAACCGCCAACTATTTAAGGATTTAAACAGGACAAAAACTTAGTTCATTGTGTTATCTGTGAAATTCTTCATAGCATGCATAGACATCAGAGATCAGACTACCTAAGTCACCCGTTTCTCTCAGCTGTGTGTCTGTGACCCTGAGGTAAGAGGATACCAGTGATGGCATGCCCGCAGCCCTAGAGACAGGCCAAAATACCAGAAATATTGTGATTTTCACCTGGAAAAAGCCCTGCTTAGAGGCCCACACTTTACTTTTACCATGCTTTTATTTTTATCTTATTTATTTTTTTAACTCATTGTGTGAATGACTTGCTTCCATCTCAAAAATAGGTATTTTTTAGAGAAAAGTAATATTTGCATTAGCAATCATCATTTCACATCATGAAGATGTTATAGATAAAAGCAACTAATGAAAGACAAGGAGGCCTCTCCTCCTCAATCTCCTCCACCCTCTCTGATGTCTGTTACCTTACAAAAATATGTTGATGCATGACATGAACAGATGCATAAGAGAGACAATGATCATAGAGCTTGATGGTACAGTTATTGCCTGAGCAAAAAAGGCTTTGACTAAATATTGAGATTACTTATTATTAATTCATTATATTTTATAATTATATAATCAACTGTTTGCCAGTGCATGTCACCGACCTCAGCTGTCACTCAAGTACTCTGTACTACCGAGTACTACTGAGACTCAAGTACTGAGAACTACTAGGTATAATGTATTGTCAAACAGTTGAGTGCTTCGCACTCAACTGTTTCCCAGTACATGTCACTGACAGTACATGTCAACTGTTTCCCAGTACATGTACATGTCACTGAACTCAGCTGCCACTCAAGTACTACCGAGTACTAGCGAGTACTAGCGAGTAGTACTGAGACTCAAGTACTGAGAACTACTAGGTACAATGTATTGTCAAACAGTTGAGTGCTTCGCACTCAACTGTTTCCCTGTACAGGTCACTGAACTCAGCTGTCACTCAAGTACTAGCGAGTACTACCGAGTACTACCAAGTACTACCGAGTACTACTGAGTCTCAAGTACTGAGAACTACTAGATACAATATATTGTCAAACAGTTGAGTGCTTCGCACTCAACTGTTTCCCAGTACATGTCATTGAACTCAGCTGTCACTCAAGTACTACCGAGTACTACCAAGTACTACCGAGTACTACTGAGTCTCAAGTACTGAGAACTACTAGGTACAATGTATTGTCAAACAGTTGAGTGCTTTGCACTCAACTGTTTCCCAGTACATGTCATTGAACTCAGCTGTCACTCAAGTACTACCGAGTACTACCAAGTACTACCGAGTACTACTGAGTCTCAAGTACTGAGAACTACTAGGTACAGGTCACTGAACTCAGCTGTCACTCAAGTACTAGCGAGTACTACCGAGTACTACCGAGTACTACCGAGTACTACTGAGACTCAAGTACTGAGAACTACTAGGTACAGGTCACTGAACTCAGCTGTCACTCAAGTACTACCGAGTACTCCATTTTAAAGTTTAAATGGAGTTTCTAGGTGAAAGTATGGCTGAGCTGAAGAGGTTTGACTAAAAAAACTACATATCCCACTACTAATGTAGTTTTAGTACATTCCTGTCCTCCAATCAGAGCACACCTGCTGTCAGTTATGAAGATCAGTGCCACACAGTGCTGTCACCATGGCAACGGCCCTTGCTGCGTGTGTATGACTGCTTTGGAGCGTCTCTCTGCTTCTCTCTATCGCTCAATTCCCCCTCTGCGCATGGGTCCGAACAAAAGCATGCCACGCTCACACCGAAACTCCTATCGCCAAAATTTTCGCACCGTTAGCGCCACGAGACTCGGCTGAAGACACGGATGATTTTTATTTTTTCCTAGTGTCAGAAATGTGGACGCTAGGGCGAGTTAGAAATGCTGTTCAGATCAGGTTTCTTTGAAAATCTGCTTCTAAATTAACATTAGAGCGGATGACGAGAAAACCTGACTTGGCCGCGCTTAGAGGTTGCTAGTTCAAATTCTGTAAATCGCACAGACTTTTTGAGCACATTGTGAGAGACAGGACAAGTTTGTCTACAAAATTGGAAAAAATCACGTCTGTAGAGTGAAGATTGTGGCCGGGAGGAGTTTGGAAAGGAAAAAGATCTGAGAAGCCCCCACACTCTAACTGATGATGTCACGCACTCTAGCCCAGAAGGTTCCGCGCAATACACACCCATTATAATCTCATGATTTCTCCCAAAACGATCATGGTCATTGAACAGTGATTGATCAAAAACTATATGAGCTATTGAAACGCGGATTGGCACACCAGCACACAAGACTTGTGTCTACGTTTTAGAGTTTAAATGGAGCTTCTAGGTGAAAGTATGCCTTAGCAGCAGGCGTTTGAAAAGCTACCTTTTCTGCTTTTTTTTTTTCGCTCGTCCCATTCATTTCAATGGGGAAATTTCGGTGGTTTTTCGCGACTTACGTTGCGAAAAATTAATATTCTGGACTTCTTTTTAGTAGCACACCGATCCCGATCAAGGCGCACGTTTTGATGTAACATTCGCGTAGGTGCTCGTTTTTGTTTGGCAGTTTTAGGGAATCAAAAAAAGGTAAGAAGAGGAATAATAATATGAAGAAAAAACACGCAGGATAACAATAGGTGGCTGTGCTTCGCACAGCCACCTACTGTTTGTCTCTGCAAACAGTAGGTGGCTGTGCTTAGCACTGCCTCCCTAAAAACGCGCAGGATAACAATAGGTGGCTGTGCTTCGCACAGCCACCTACTGTTTGTCTCTGCAAACAGTAGGTGGCTGTGCTTAGCACTGCCTCCCTAACTAGAAAATTCCCCCGCCGGGAAATTTTGAGAGGGAGGCAGTGGGCCGACGCCCGGGGGTGTGTCTGTAAAAGTTTAAAGTTTAAACGGAGTTTCTAGGTGAAAGAATGACCGAGCAGAAGACGTTTGACTAAAAAAACTACATTTCCCACTACTAAATGTAGTTCTTAGTACATTCCTGTCCACCAATCAGAGCACACCACTCGTGTCTCCATTTTAAAGTTTAAATGGAGTTTCTAGGTGAAAGTATGCCCGAGCAGAAGAGGTTTGACTAAAAAAACTACATTTCCCAATACTAAATGTAGTTTTTAGTACATTCCTGTCCACCAATCAGAGCACACCACTCGTGTCTCCATTTTAAAGTTTAAATGGAGTTTCTAGGTGAAAGTATGACCGAGCAAAAGACGTTTGACTAAAAAAACTACATTTCCGAATACTAAATGTAGTTTTTAGTACATTCCTGTCCACCAATCAGAGCAAACCACTCGTGTCTCCATTTTAAAGTTTAAATGGAGTTTCTAGGTGAAAGTATGGACGAGTAGAAGACGTTTGACTAAAAAAACTACATTTCCCATTACTAAATGTAGTTTTTAGTACATTCCTGTCCAACAATCAGAGCACACCACTCGTGTCTCCATTTTAAAGTTTAAATGGAGTTTCTAGGTGAAAGTATGGACGAGAAGAAGACGTTTGACTAAAAAAACTACATTTCCCACTACTAAATATAGTTTTTAGTACATTCCTGTCCACCAATCAGAGCACACCACTCGTCTCTCCATTTTAAAGTTTAAATGGAGTTTCTAGGTGAAAATATGCCCTGAACTCAGCTGTCACTCAAGTATTACCGAGTACTACCGAGTACTACCGAGTACTACCGAGTACTACTGAGTCTCGAGTACTGAGAACTACTAGGTACAATGTATTTTCAAACAGTTGAGTGCTACGCACTCAACTGTTTCCCTGTACAGGTCACTGAACTCAGCTGTCACTCAAGTACTACCGAGTACTAGCGAGTACTACCGAGTACTACCAAGTACTACCGAGTACTACTGAGTCTCAATTACTGAGAACTACTAGGTACAATGTATTGTCAAACAGTTGAGTGCTTCGCACTCAACTGTTTCCCAGTACATGTCACTGAACTCAGCTGCCACTCAAGTACTACCGAGTACTACCGAGTACTACTGAGACTCAAGTACTGAGAACTACTAGGTACAATGTATTGTAAAACAGTTGAGTGCTTCGCACTCAACTGTTTCCCAGTACATGTCACTGAACTCAGCTGTCACTCAAGTACTACCGAGTACTACCAAGTACTACCGAGTACTACTGAGTCTCAAGTACTGAGAACTACTAGGTACAATGTATTGTCAAACAGTTGAGTGCTTCGCACTCAACTGTTTCCCAGTACGTCACTGAACTCAGCTGTCACTCAAGTACTACCGAGTACTACCGAGTACTACCAAGTACTACCGAGTACTACTGAGTCTCAAGTACTGAGAACTACTAGGTACAATGTATTGTCAAACAGTTGAGTGCTTCGCACTCAACTGTTTCCCTGTACAGGTCACTGAACTCAGCTGTCACTCAAGTACTAGCGAGTACTACCGAGTACTACCGAGTACTACCGAGTACTACTGAGTCTCAAGTACTGAGAACTACTAGGTACAATGTATTGTCAAACAGTTGAGTGCTTCGCACTCAACTGTTTCCCAGTACATGTCATTGAACTCAGCTGTCACTCAAGTACTACCGAGTACTACCAAGTACTACCGAGTACTACTGAGTCTCAAGTACTGAGAACTACTAGGTACAGGTCACTGAACTCAGCTGTCACTCAAGTACTACCGAGTACTCCATTTTAAAGTTTAAATGGAGTTTCTAGGTGAAAGTATGGCTGAGCTGAAGAGGTTTGACTAAAAAAACTACATATCCCACTACTAATGTAGTTTTAGTACATTCCTGTCCTCCAATCAGAGCACACCTGCTGTCAGTTATGAAGATCAGTGCCACACAGTGCTGTCACCATGGCAACGGCCCTTGCTGCGTGTGTATGACTGCTTTGGAGCGTCTCTCTGCTTCTCTCTATCGCTCAAATCCCCCTCTGCGCATGGGTCCGAACAAAAGCTTGCCACGCTCACACCGAAACTCCTATCGCCACAATTTTCGCACCGTTAGCGCCACGAGACTCGGCTGAAGACACTGATGACTTTTATTTTTTCCTAGTGTCAGAAATGTGGACGCTAGGGCGAGTTAGAAATGCTGTTCATATCAGGTTTCTTTGAAAATCTGCTTCTAAATTAACATTGGAGCGGATGACGAGAAAACCTGACTTGGCTGCGCTTAGAGGTTGCTAGTTCAAATTCTGTAAATCGCACAGACTTTTTGAGCACATTGTGAGCGACAGGACAAGTTTGTCTACAAAATTGGAAAATATCACGTCTGTAGAGTGAAGATTGTGGCCGGGAGGAGTTTGGAAAGAAAAAAACACTGAGAAGCCCCCACACTCTAACTGATGATGTCACGCACTCTAGCCCAGAAGGTTCCGCGCAATACACACCCATTGTAATCTCACGATTTCTCCCAAAACGATCATGGTCATTGAACAGTGATTGATCAAAAACTGTATGAGCTATTGAAACGCGGATTGGCACACCAGCACACAAGACTTGTGTCTACGTTTTAGAGTTTAAATGGAGCTTCTAGGTGAAAGTATGCCTGTGCAGCAGGCGTTTGAAAAGCTACCTTTTCTGCTTTTTTTTTTTCGCTCGTCCCATTCATTTCAATGGGGAAATTTCGGTGGTTTTTCGCGACTTACGTCGCGAAAAATTAATATTCTGGACTTCTTTTTAGTAGCACACCGATCCCGATCAAGGCGCACGTTTTGATGTAACATTCGCGTAGGTGCTCGTTTTTGTTTGGCAGTTTTAGGGAATCAAAAAAAGGTAAGAAGAGGAATAATAATATGAAGAAAAAACACGCAGGATAACAATAGGTGGCTGTGCTTCGCACAGCCACCTACTGTTTGTCTCTGCAAACAGTAGGTGGCTGTGCTTAGCACTGCCTCCCTAAAAACACGTAGGATTTCAATAGGTGGCTGTGCTTCGCACAGCCACCTACTGTTTGTCTCTGCAAACAGTAGGTGGCTGTGCTTAGCACTGCCTCCCTAAAAACACGTCGGATTTCAATAGGTGGCTGTGCTTCGCACAGCCACCTACTGTTTGTCTCTGCAAACAGTAGGTGGCTGTGCTTAGCACTGCCTCCCTAACTAGAAAATTCCCCCGCCGGGAAATTTTGAGAGGGAGGCAGTGGGCCGCTGCCCGGGGGTAAAAGTTTAAAGTTTAAACGGAGTTTCTAGGTGAAAGTATGCCCGAGCAGACGACGTTTGACTAAAAAAACTAAATTTCCCATTAATAAATGTAGTTTTTAGTACCTTCCTGTCCACCAATCAGAGCACACCACTCGTGTCTCCATTTTAAAGTTTAAATAGATTAAATTTAAAGTTTAAGTTTAAGTTTTAAAGTACTGTTTGTACCTACAAACAGTAGGTGGCTGTGCTTAGCACTGCCTCCCTAAAAACGCGCAGGATAACAATAGGTGGCTGTGCTTCGCACAGCCACCTACTGTTTGTCTCTGCAAACAGTAGGTGGCTGTGCTTAGCACTGCCTCCCTAATAAGAAAAAACACGCAGGATTTTAATAGGTGGCTGTGCTTCGCACAGCCACCTACTGTTTGTCTCTGCAAACAGTAGGTGGCTGTGCTTAGCACTGCCTCCCTAAAAACACGACGGATTTCAATAGGTGGCTGTGCTTCGCACAGCCACCTACTGTTTGTCTCTGCAAACAGTAGGTGGCTGTGCTTAGCACTGCCTCCCTAAAAACGCGCAGGATAACAATAGGTGGCTGTGCTTCGCACAGCCACCTACTGTTTGTCTCTGCAAACAGTAGGTGGCTGTGCTTAGCACTGCCTCCCTAAAAACACGTCGGATTTCAATAGGTGGCTGTGCTTCGCACAGCCACCTACTGTTTGTCTCTGCAAACAGTAAGTGGCTGTGCTTAGCACTGCCTCCCTAATAAGTAGTTTAGTATGGTATTGTGCAAAAGGAGGGCTGTCAAACGATTACAAATTTAATCGGATTCATCACAATTATTTGACTTACCTAAATATAACCGAAAAAAAAAAAAAGTTCTCTGTTTATTGTTATAAATGACACAAGGCACCAGAACAATACATTTGAAAACATTCAACTTTGCGTTTTCATACTTTACTGTGACTTTTTTTTCAGCCCTAGTATAAATATAGTATTTAGTTGTCACAATACATAATATCATTAAATGTCATACTGTGCCTACTTCAAACCAAGTCAAGTCTGGCTCCCTCCGGTGGTAGCACAATAAACACATGGTATTTGTGTAACTTGTACAAAATCTGAAGTATAGAGAAATAAACCTCTCAGTGATCTTTGCAAAATATCATTTATTCATGTAGCAGGATATGTGGTCACATGGTCCAAAAACAGTGTTATGATTATGAATTGATACTTGAATAAAAATCAAAGCTAATGGTTCGTACATTTAGAAAAGAATAAAAGGGACACGAGTCACAATCTACAGTTTGTGTACACATTTACATTCTCTAAGAAACGACTGTGGCACACAGGTGTCTGTCTGCACACGCATGACTAAACAATGCAATAAAAAATCATTGTGGTTACATTTAAATACATTGTAATCGGTCGCACATCGTCAAACTGGTAATTTATTAAATTAAAAAGAAAAAAAAACACTAAGTTGAGATATGAAGAGTCACTTGTTAGATGATACTTTTGGTTTTAATTTTAAGATTTAAATGACTATATTTGATGCTGGTTTGGTAAAACTATAAATACTATAACAAACATTTCACAAGACATACACTAATTAACAAGTTCTGTTTTTTGTTTTTCTTGGGGGGGGGGGGTCCTTATTGTTTCAGGTATGTTTTTTATGAAACAAGATCAGATTTTCATTGACATCTCGTGTTATAAATCAATCAAGAATCTAGAAAACCGTTTGGTTGTCTTGACATTTATGCATTTGACAAAACAGAATTGTGTCTAAAAAAAAAAAAACAATCTGCATTAAAAGTCCATAACATCAGACAGCACAGAGAACTGAGAAACCTCACTGATAATATAATATCAAGCACTACCGTTCAAAAGTTTGGAATCACCCGTTTTTTTTTTTTTATTGATGTTTTTTCTCCTTTTCCTTCTGTAACACAGACACCACATTTTTTACATTTGAAAATGTTTTGGCCCCAAAATAATAATACTAATAAAATAAATGTTATTATTATTAATAAATTATTATTATTATTTTGCCCTTGACACTGAAACAGGAACTAGTGAGGACCAACTTTTGAACGCCATGTAAATAACACAGTTTACAATGATAATTATTCTAACAGGAAGTCGTCCAGGTTGCCTAGTAACAGGTGGGAGAAGGTCATTTCAAGGCAATAGGTGAGTTTTTAAGACAGGGCGAAATGTTGGCATTAACAGTGTCAAAGTTGACTGCCTTAAATAACCACTTTGTGGGACAGTTCACACAGTTTTTGTAGGAAATAAGTGCTTTTTTTCTCTGTTTCGTGGGTTCACACTGTCGCTCACTTGCTGTTGCCACGGGAGCCTCGCTGTTTGGTCATCGTCGTCAGCATCTGGCTGATGTAAGAGGTCAGGAGGTCGTCCATCTTGTAGCCCTGCAGGGTTCGAGGTCGAAAGGGTCCGATGTTGACATATATAAATGATGTTTTATTTTGAAAGCTACGCTGCTAGTTATCTGACTGCTGAGTCACATAAGTGTTAAATGTGCTGACTCACCAGTGAGGTCTCACACAGCAGCTTGCTGCCTCTGACCAGGTTTCCGATGGTGATGTGGAAGTACGTGTTGCCGCTGCTCCAGTTGGAGATCTTAGTGAAGGGGTGAGTGGTGAGGATGTCCTGTAGGGAATACAACCAGATAGAAATACTGTATAAATAAATATACATACATATATATAAATACCCATGACAAGTGGACTCACCTTAGACTTGAGATCAATGAGACTGACTCCGTGTTTGTTGATCGCTATCAGGAGGGTTTCTGGGAAATTTGGATCAGTTGTTTGCTGCAGAAAAAAAACAAACCAAAATAGAACAATTAAGAAAAAAAAAAAAAAAATTCACACTACTAAATAAACACATAGATAGATAGATAAGATAGATAGATAGATAGATAGATAGATAGATAGATAGATAGATAGATAGATAGATAGATAGATAGATAGATAGATAGATATTTCTCTTCTAAAAAGTGACGTGTTTGTTTACCTTGACTTCAAAGAAGGCGGAGCCGAACGTGATCCACTTGTAGATGATTTTGAGGAAGGAGAGTTTGGCTTCTTCTCGAGTCTTCCCCGAGTGTTTGTTGAACAGCGACATGATGGACTGAGAGGGAAACACATTCATTCATTCACTCTGTTTTGCATAATGAACTCTGATTGCTCTTGTTTTGGACTCTCACCCTCTTCCAGTCGTCGGGCGACAGATACCGGATCTGGTCTTGGGGCACGAGGTCCTTCAGGACCTTGGAAATACTGTGGAAGTGGGACTTGTCCTCCTCGAACTTCACCCTGTAGATGAGCGCCGCCAGCTGGTGCACCTCCTCCCTGGAACACTTGTGGTAGCCTCGCAGATACTTGGGCAGCTCCTGCAGAGAGGAGACGGTCGCTGCGTGTGCACGTCTGACGTGCACGTATGTGTGTGCACGTATGTGTGTGCACGTCTGGATGGGAGGGACTCACCTGGTAGTAGTGGAAGATGGAGTCGGCCATGGAGTCTTTTCCTGGCACCGTATTGGTCCACAGCTTCTTCATGAAGAACACCTGGTAGGTCAGCGAAGGCACTACACCTGCACACACAGGTGAGATAAGAACAGGAAGATTCAAAAAGTCTATTTGAAGATTCAAAATAAAAGTGTGAGCTTAAAATAATTTTTTTACCGTCTTTCACTTGTCTGGCTTTCTTGATCCAGTCGGTCAGGTGCCTCACAAAGTCGAAGAAGAAGTCGCCGTCGGGAACGCTGATGACCTTCAGCACCACAAACATTTAGAGATGTATGGACATGTTCATCTCCATCGTTTATATATATAATATATAATAATTCTTTACCTTGTCGGTGATCTTTACAAACAGACTGAAGCCTTCGGAGGATTTGAGCAGAAGGCGTCCGGAGATGTTGTGGCAGAAGTCTTTGGCTTTGGTGCTCGACTCCACTTCAAACACCTGCCGACACAAACAGGCATTTTTCTTACTTTTAACATATTTTTAGCATTATTTTCCATTAATTATGGCATTTTATCCCTGTTTTTATGTCTACCTCTCCTCATAATAATAACAACAATTAAATAATAACAATTATATAATAATAATTACATAATAACAGCAACAACAATAATAACAATAATCAAATAATAACAATTATAAAATAATTTAATAACAATACAGTAACAGCAACAATAATAATGACAATAATTAAAAAGGTGTTAATAATTTAGAATAATAATTAAATATGAATAATAATTAAATATCACTATATTAATAATAATAATTATAATAGATACATTTTTTTTCTGACCTTATAGGACCATAAAAAATATTCAAAACCTTTAGGATGATGTAAAAACATGTTTTGTATTATTTGTTTGCTTACAAGTATGAATGATAATATTACCCT
Source organism: Eutrigla gurnardus (assembly GCF_963514095.1). Taxonomy (NCBI): domain Eukaryota; kingdom Metazoa; phylum Chordata; class Actinopteri; order Perciformes; family Triglidae; genus Eutrigla; species Eutrigla gurnardus. The sequence goes on from NC_139938.1 coordinate 19,241,596, forward strand.
CTATAAGCTAATGGTTGAACCCTAACAAGTCTACTCTACTCTCACAACGGCTTAGTATGTTGAACTGAGCAGTTCATTTTTAATTAGTATGTTAGTTTTAATGAGGGCCAATATGAGCCCCATATCCAGCATTATTCTATAGTAACTGCAGTGATGATATTTTATGTAACATATATTTGGGATTAAAGTCGCCCTGACCTCGTCGGAGTCGTCAGGGAAGTAAACTTTGTGGAAGATCTGGGTGGTTTTGTGCTGGATGGCCTCCACCTCCACCAGGTGAGGAGGGTACTTCCTGGATCCGTTCCTGCTTAAAGAACACACAGCGGATGTAAATGTGACGTAAACTCGGTCGGGAGAGAAGAAGGAGCGAGCGTGACCGACCGTAAGGCTTTCTGGAGCCGCTGCATGCAGTCCGGAGCCAGCTGGTGGTGTTTCCGGGCCTGGAGGAACTTCTGGACGTGAGGCAGCAGGACGTTACTGGGAGGAAACAAACCAGTACAGAGCCACAGCAGCTCCCAGCCTTTCTCCTCACTGTACCTACACACACACACACACACACACACACACAACCACACACACACACACACAGTTATTATGGCATACCATATCTAATATAAACAGAGTGCTTATGGATATATGTTTGTAAGTGTACATGTATGTATGTTGATAGATAGGTAGGTAGATATCATTATTATTATTTTTATTATCATTATTTTTTTATTACATTTTTGTAATTTATTTTCTTTTTTTTAAATAAAATAAAATAATATATATATACAGTATGTTGTGCTGTATAATTCGATATAATTTCGGCTTAAATAAAAATTTGAATAAAAAAAAAAGAGTTTTAAAAACATACAGTCCAGTCCTCCAGTGAGTTAAATAAGACTTTATGGCAGAACATATTCCAAATGTATGGACATTTTTGTTCTGTTTATTGACTTTACTTGACGTGATTGTCGGTCAGCTGTCTGAGAATCTGACAGAAGATCTCGTCTTTGAGCGGCTCGGCCTTCAGAGCGCCTTCGAAGATCTGATCGGTGAGCTCGTTGACGGATCGCACGCGTTTGGACGGGTAGTCGCCCATATACTTCATCATGGGTTCAACGAGGTCAAGGACATCAACCGCTACGTGTCTTTACTTTTAATTCACTACAACAAAACACACATTTCAGAGAAAATCATGACAAAAGAGCTACAAATGAAGGTTTTCTTAACTCGAATGTGTGTTCCAAACATGATAACCTAAATAATCAGAGAAAGAATAAACCTTTTTTTTAGAATGAATGGTTCACGTTTCCATGGTAACAATTCCTCATATTGATGGAAAACATTTTCAGACAACAAAATAACTAAATAAGTATAAAATTGTTCTGATGAACAATAAATTAGATGAATATGTTAAAAAAAACAAAATGAAAATAAAGACACACACACACACACACACACACACACACACACACTGAAGGATATCTATGAAGGCGAGGCAGGCCTCCTGGGAGAGCTCCTCGTGGGCCAGGACTTTCTTCAGCAGAGGCTGTTTCAGCGGCTCCCTGGTGCAGCTCCACAGACGGTCCTTCCCTCGACTCTTGGAGATCATCACCCTGCTCAGGGTGCTCTTAGGGGGAGGCCTGGAAAACATCGCGGGAAGGGTTAGATCGGATGAAAAAACACACTTTATACTCTATGTAACAGGGTTGGTAAAAACACACCTGAAGTAGTCGTAGGAGAACTCTTCCAGAGTGTAGACCTTCACCTTCTCCTCCAGGCCGGAGGTGCTCACCTGGGACAGGCCGATGGACTCTCGTCTCTGATCGGGAGTCATGGTTACGAGAGCCTGAGACGGAGACGGAGTGAAACATGTCCTCTTAAGTACGCTTTCTTTTGCATCTCATATTAAAGCGTTAAGTATGTGGGAATGGTTAGCTCGGCATAAAGACACGAGGACCTCCCTATGTGTTTATGCTAAGCTACGCTAACCACGACTCTTTTCTTAACACGACATGAGTTTAATTTTGAGTTTGTCATCTCAGATTCGGACAGAAAAAAGAAAGCGTAATTCCCGAGTTGAGCTCATTTCAGCAGATGGGAGGGACGAAAAACTTTCATCATTTTATTTCGTCTCCTGAAATCTGATTGAAATGGATTAAATATTATATTTAAATAATTGACTGAAAGATTAAAGTGATGCATAGTTTCGGATACCTTTGGGCCAGATGTTCTGCTTGTAAAAGCTTGGTATTCGGATTTAAATTGGAACGATTTAAATTCAAAACGACATCACAACATTGTGCAGACAATTTTAAAAATCACATAAAATGCCATTTTTAAACCCTGTTTCACGATCAAACCACCGATATCTCCGATGATCCCGATAATGGAGAAATTCACCACGATCAACCTATTGTGAGTGTTTCTTTATCGTTGTCGGAGCTCACCACGATGTCGTACTGCGGCCTGGTGATGGTGGGAAGCACGTAGACGCAGTCGGCGGGGAAGTCCCCCCTCTGTTTGGTCCGGTCGTTGATGCCGTGCGCCCAGCCCGAGTTCATCACGTGCTCCCCGTCGTGTTCGTCCAGGATGATCAGATCCCCCTTGGAGAAACTCAGGAACGTGGAGTCGGCCCCCGCTGCCAGATAAAGGCGATCGCATTTAAAGGCCTGTTTAAAATACCAACACCCAGCAGCACCTGTGAGCCGTACCTGGGTTGGGACAGTCCAGCAGACCCACCACGTACTTGGACCTCTTCCTCAGACCCTCCAGGAAGGCGACCACCAGATCGCGGATGTCCTCCGCGTTGTTGGAGGTGAACGTGTACTCGTCTCCTTTGATGGTGGCCAGCGTGAAGCTCTGACCCTGGAGTTTCCCCCCTCTGAAAGATGACATCATACTTTAAATAAAGGGCGAAGCATTTCAGAGGAGCTGCCTGCAGAAATGGAATATAATATTCATAACTAAGTTCTTATTAGTGTGTAATCAGCTGAAAGTAAGACGAATTGTTATTTTCATTGGCTTATAATGAACCCCTTATATCTACAGGGAGTACGCCATGTTTTCTTTTGATGAAGAAGAAAAATAAAGTTTGATTAACATTTTTTGTTGATTTCAGCTCAGCTACTGAAAAATAATCATTAGTTGAAGTTTTACTTTTGCGCTGTTGGACAATATAAATTATAATTCATCCAGAGGGACACAAATGTTAATAACAGCGCTAATATATCTAATAGTTGTTGAGAAATCTCAATAAAAAACACCAATGTGAACCTCATGGAGAAAAGAGGATCATTCAGTGAGTACACTACATCCTCTGAGCACCGAGAGTGTCTTTTTAAAAGTCATGGCGATCCACTGGATAATTTACATATTGCAGTTCAATCCCTAAATTCATGTTGTGTAACTTGAAAAAAATTAAATCAATTATTTTAAAGTCAAATTTACCCATTAAAAGACAAATTAATCATTAATGACCAACAAAAGCCAGTCAAGGCAATAAAACAACACGAACAGCAGCGGTTGTACTATATATATATATATATATATGAATTATTATAATTATTTTAAATTAATTTGGGAACAGTCAGTAGAAACTGAAACGATGGTATGCAACATCATGTTGGTGGAGCATCACTTCAGGGTGACACCATGAACATATGGGTGCTTTTATTTTGAAAGGATCGTATCTTCTTCTAATACCATGAGTGAAAACAGGCATCTAATTGAGCTTTAAATTGGCCTGCAGAATGATGTCATGGGTAATTGCGGTCTTCATACCTGCTGCTGGACACGGCGGTGATCTCTGGGAACGAGAGCTCCAGAAGGACCTGCTCCTGTTCGTCCACAAAGTAGACCCCGGTCCAGTTCACCGCCACGATCACGTCGTTCTTGGGCAGACTGGGTCCTGAGTGGACAGACGGAGCCATGAAACCCCCAAACAAACACCCGGGGACGACAGCGATGATACCGTATATTTACCGACCTGAGAACTTGAAGGCCTCGTAGAAGCGTGAGAAGAGTAAAGGCCACTTTAAACGAGCGAAATCCACCACGTCCTCCTTCACCCTCTGCGTGCTCAGCCTCCTTTTAGTGTGTAATCCCTTTTTGTGGGCGACGATGATGAGCTGGCTCCACTTGTCTGCGGTCTTGGCGGAGGTGATCTCTCTGTCGGGGATGTAGGACGGGACCAGGGTGAGCAGGCGGTCCTGCAGGATCTCGGAGCCGTAGTCCACGTAGTACTGCTGGGAGGCCAGCTCCGCCAGGTCCTCCTCCTTTTAGGGAGAAAAACAAAAAACACTATATATCAATATGATTAATCAATAAGTTCATAATAATAATAATATATAAATATAATCAATTTATGAATACATAATGATAATATACAAGTAATAATAATATATCATTATAATCATTATAACAATAATGTTGTCCTGTCTATAAATAAATAAATTAAATAAATTAAATAAATTAAATAAATTAAATAAATTAATATATATAAATATATATATAAATATGAATAAATATGAATTAAACTAATGAACAATTTTTCCAGTAATCATGTCAAACAGCAGCTCACCCTCTCGCAGCGGTACTCCCCGAACTTCACCCCCCTGACGATCTGCTGGTAGACCAGGTTGGTGGCGACGTGGTCCTCGGCCGGGTTGTGCCAGGGGTTGAAGATCTCCTTCCTGAAGAACAGCCTCCAGGGGGCGTTCCTCTCCTGGGCGCCCTGCTCCTTGGCGTACTGCTCGCACTGGGAGACGGCGTCCATGACGTGGTCGCTGCCGCTGCCCAGCGACGACACCTGGTCCGAGGCAGAAGGCCAAAGGTCAAGTTAGCATCGTATTACTGTGCAGCTGTGAATGATCGCGAGAGTACGACGGGCGAGGGAATAAAAATAAAATTACGGAACTGAAAGAGGGGGCAATATTCCAAGAAAAAAAGTCGCAAATTTGCGAGTTCATTACGATATATTTATGCTAGCTAACTTCCCATGTATATAAATTTATGTTTCTAATGAATCCAACGTGTGAAAACGCCTCGTTAAGGTCCTTAGGGTGATGATGCTGATGGTATTATTTATATGAGGCCAGATGCTAGCGATAGCATTCATGTGTTGTCATAGCAACAGCAAACATCCGGCCTTAATGGGGGAAACCGCTAGCAACAGCCATCACTGTAGGGACCTTAACAAGGCGTTAAGGTAGTCATGGTACGAATAACATTTATATTGTTACTCATTGTTTTAAATAAACATATTCTGTATTGAAACAATGCATTATTTATATTACAGTTAAATCATATTTGATACTATATATGGTGCTTTATTGTTGAACATTTTTTTTAAATTGCAAAATTAGAGTTTTGTTGTTGTTGATTCTGTTTAATAAACATCTCACTAGCTCTGTTTTGATGCTCCCTCCGGTTTCACCTTGTCAAACAGGGCGATGTACAGCGAGAAGCCGAAGCGGTCCCTCAGGTTGATCTTCTCCGACAGAGCGTTGCAGAGCTCGCTGGCCGTGGTGGCGGAGTCCGCCAGCAGAGTCTTGGTGGTCCCGTCCATGAACGTGACCGGCAGCATGATGGGCTTCTTAGATTTGGTGGCCTGAGGGGAAGAAAGGTGGCGTTATTGAATAACAAAAGGCTTAATATCATACCATCTCACACTACATTAATAATAATAATACCTGTAACTCCAACCAAGATGGCGGCTGGGTCCTGGTGCGGTTGACAAACGTCCTCCTCAACCTTTCCTCACAATATGGAGCGTAACCGGGGGGACCGTTGTTTAAGAATGTCCGTAAATACTGACAGCAGAGGGGAAAGAAAAAAACACAACAAAAAGACGAGAGACAAAACTGAGGTTTTTTTTTTCTGAAGCCGATAAAAGTAAGAAGGTAAAATCGCAAAATGTGATGAAGTACGCCAAGTTTATTTTCTATTTGGCAGCAAAAGCTGACGTTTCTTACCTTGACGAACTTCTCGGAGGGGGCGAAGCAGCCCACGCACAGCGACAGCAGGATCCACCCGCGGGCGTGGCTGCTCTTGGACGAGTTCTGAGTGAGCTGTTTGCAGATCTGACAGTAGATCTCGTCCCTGAGTCAGAAAACAGAGAGCTGAGCTAAACCAGATCCAACAGGACAACCAGTTGGTTTAAAGGAATTCGTTTCATCATTGTACGATGGTCAAAAGTTATAGAAAATAATTATAATCAAAGAATTAAGCAGAAACATTAAGAATAATTACATAAATATATATATATAGTATTACATTGAGACTGATCCAGGACCAGTTAAAAGTTCCCCATAGTGACATTAATATCATTGAAAACATCGATATCTCACCTGAGGGCGGGCCGCAGGATGCCGTTGCCGATGATGAAGTGGAGTTTCTCGAGGTTGGAGGTGGGTCGGTCCTCCAGCATGCTGTTGCCCTGGAGACCGTAGTCCCCCTCCGTCAACCGCCTGGTCACCTGCCCCCGACAATGAATAGAAACAATACTTCAGTCTTCTTTTGGCTTTAGGATGGATGGTTTTAATCTGGTTGACTACTGGAAGGACTTCCCCAGGAGACACAGAAACGTGTGAACATCTCAATCATACAATATGAAAGTACAGAGTTAGGATGAGAGGTCGTAGGATCGAGACTGGAGGGCTCCGTGTAATGCTTATTTACAGTTTCCCAAAATTGCTGTGATTCATGGTGAACATTTTAAATATTGGTGTGTATAATTACAGACAGATTATAATGCATTATAAGTAGTTTTCAATGCATTATAGAAATGTGCATCTTAGAATGGAACACATGAGAACAAAAAAAAGCAAAAAATATTCACTGTTTTCAACCTAAATCTAACAGTAGTGCCCTCAAAGTTAAAAACGTCAAGCAATGTGTGTGGCTGGTTTGGATCTCACCTCCTCGGTGATCTTGGTTTTTCTCTTCAGGGTCAGAGACACCAGTTTATGCCTCACACTGTTCCTCTTCTGGGTGTCTATGGAGCTGTTCTGTGGACACAAACACGGGACACGTTGGACCATCGCGGCGATGACAAAACCTTATTATTGACGGCTCAGTGTCGTCTCACCTCTCCTTCCACCTGCAGCTCCTGCAGCTCCCTCTTGTACGTCCTCTTGCCGAGCGTCTCGTAGATCTTCGTCATGACGGGGATTTTCTCGCTGCCGTCGTTAAACACCAACTGGCACTTGGGCTCCGGCAGGTCTCCCATGAACCTCAAGACGGTGATCCAGACCGCCAACGCAGCCTGGAGAACAGGAAACAGCAGAGAGGAGATGAACCTGTGGTGTTTCCCCACGTTTGGTGATTTCAGAAGAGGCTTTATGTTCTCACCAGCTGGTCCCCTTCGTCCTCGTGGAACAGCAGCGGTTGTTTGAGCGGCCGTCTGATGTACGTGTGAGTGGAAACGCCCTGGAAGTACGTGGCGGCGAACTTGGAGAACTTGTAGTCGGACAAATCCTCGTCTTCTTCGTCCGGTAACGGCCGAGCTTCGTTCAGCACTTCTTCTCCTTCTTCTTCTTCCTCAGCTTCAGCTTCCTTGGTGTGAGGAGTTTTCTCCAAGTCCTGAGTGGAAGGAAGACACAACGTGTGGACATGTTTCAAGGAACTATTCTGTCAAATGTACATATCGCTGACCTCGGAATATATGATGATACCAATAATATTCAAATAGAAATAAATAGTAAAAAGACAAAGTTAGCTACTGGATGATAATTTAAAAGTTGCACATCTGGCAATGAAAGTCCCAGAAGAGGTTCACTTGCATTATTTCCAACTATACAAAAAAAAAAAAAAAAAAAAAAATTATAAAATGATTATGCGATTCATTGATCATTATAGTATCGGTTTAAAATGTCCTTAAAATGACAATAAAACTATAAATCGCAATAATTTCTGGGACAATATTCCCTCCAACAAAAGGAGTCATCTACTACTTTTTAAATATATTAGTAGGTATTCTTTTCTATTATATTTTCTATTTGAGGGAAACTGCTAAATAAGAATTTCATTGCTCAGTGTGAACTAAGTTTCGAACCTTGAATCTTATCTTAACAGGCAACAAGTTACTAAAAGTAAATTAAAGTATGGTGATTTTTACTACACAACTAAAAGCTCGTACTTCGAAGCCAGCGGGCGCCTGTCCGTCCTGGTTGGGCAGTGGCCCGGTGCTGCCCAGGAAGCCAAACATGCGGTCCACCATGTCTGAGTGGTCGACGGGCTTCTCCTTCTCCCTCTCCATCTGCTCCAGGAGCTCCTTCTTCCTCCTCGCCTCCTCTTTTTCCTCCCGGTCCCGCTCCTCCTGCTGCTTGGCCATTTGCTCCAGCCTCTCCTGGTGCTTCCTCTCCGCCTCCGCCTTCGCCCGCCGAGCCGTCATCTGGTAGCGCAGCTGCTCCTCCTCGGCCCGCCGCTGGTGCTCCGCCTCCCGGCGATGCTGCAGCTGTGAGCCGGCGGGGAGACAGAGGAGAAAACAGGGTTCACAGAGGCAGGTCGGGTGTGACACCCATCATTTCTGAAGGGAAACCCGACGGATGACTAGAACGAATATAAACTATTCTTAAAACTTTTAAATCTCTATTCAGGTTATTTTAAAGCGTCCGTCCACTTAACCTCTTCCTTGCCGGGTCACTGGAACTGTCACTGAGTTGCTCAGGAATATTATATGATACTTTCTCCCAAAGCTATTTATATCTTATAAAGCTGATAACAAACT